>NC_139516.1:168779695-169177195 GCF_947247035.1 Vipera ursinii | reverse complement strand
GGGAAATTAATCTCAGATTTATAAACAAAACCTCTTACACGAGTGACTCATTGAAGCAGGCTATAGATAGCCCTTAATGGGAGCACATATGTTTATGCTAAATAACCTGTATTACCAACCGAGGTGATACAATTCTCCCCACCATTAGCAAGATTGATTTTGCCTTGGAGTGTCTCTATGCAACACAAGTACCTTTCAGGTAAGTTGAAAAAATGAAAGTTATCAGGCACGCAACATCAATGAGTAGAAAAGATTTGAGAAATGTGGGAAACCAGAGCATTCCATTGAAAAAATATGTTTTTAATTCCCAATAAGATAAAGTAGTCATCTGTCAAAATGAAATTACAAGGGAGCTGTTGCTGTCAGCAATGCTTCCCAAAGACTTAAAAAACAGACTTTGTATAGGATCTTGGAGGGATTCTGTTTACACAGTACCATGAACAGTAGAAATACCTGCAAATAAACATCCTTCATCATTTTCATCCAGGCAGCTTGAGAATGATAGAGCATAGGGGAGAACCTTGATAACTTTTGGCCCAATGTCTGCCTTCCACGATTACATCTATTAAAGAAGATGAAAGTAGATGCAGCCAACTGCAACAATGAAAGCAAAATTCAGTTTGCTGAAGGCATGCTTCAATGATCTGGAGTGCTTATCTCTTCCAGTTTAACCACAAGCTGATGATTATGTGGAATTAAATTTGCTATGCAATTACACTGATTTTTTTCTCCCTTCCAGCAAGCATATTAAGTATTAACAGATGCTTGTCCTGAAACATGAATACACACATCAGACATTTGTGCCCAGTAAGGGCTTCCTTGGGAATCTACATATGTCTTTAAGGAGGCATATTAAGTATTCAAATGCTATGTACTTGCAGAAAATAATAGCTTATTCTAATGTAACAATGTCCATATCCTAAAATGTAAAATGTCTTAAAATTATGAGAAACATTTATGGTCAGATAAACTAGTGCAACCAAATTTTATTCATCGTAGGAAGATTTACTCATGTCCAACATAGCTTAGTTGTCAATTCAGAGGGGTGGAGAAAGAGTTGAGCCAAAGTGGGGAGAAGCTCACATGAGGAATTGAAAAAAAAAATCCTTCTGGTTAATCCACGCCATTCACCAGTCAATTAGTCCATTTTCTGAACTTCAGTTTACCAGTCTTTCTATGGTTTAGGATAGAAAATGAAATGTCTATGGCGATTCTCATAGGTCACAGGTATCCCAACGGTGCTTTTTCAAAAGGCAACTGGACTTTCTTTGTTTTTATTTATTTTATTTATTATATTTTTATACCGCCCTTCTCCCGAAGGAGTCAGGGCGGTGTACAGGGCAATAAATATAAAAACAGAATACAAAAGTTAAAAAACGATTAAATATAATGCCCAAATTTAAAACAATAATTAAAAACATATTAAAACCCCAACCCCAACCCATCAAACCAGGTCAGATTGCTCAAATAAATATGTTTTTAGATCGCGCCGGAAGGAGCGAAGGTTGGGGGCCATCCGGAGCTCAACCGGCAAGCGGTTCCACAGGTCTGGCGCGCCCACAGAGAACGCCCTCCCCCTGGGGGCCACCAATCGGCATTCTTTGATTGGAGGCACCGGTTTTGCTTGAAGATGTTTTGCTTCATGTGCAAAAAGCTTGGATGAAACGACAAAGCTTATTGGATGAGAAGTGAATGTCTTCAAGTAAAAAGAAAGTCCAGTTGCCTTTTGAAAAAACACTTTTGGGATGACTAAATTCTTATTAATTTCACCGCCCATCTCTCTTGCTGACAGTACTTTAAGCATCTAAAAGTATGCCATGGAGGATACAAAATGGCAAAAACAATCAAAACAATAGAAAGCACAATTGTTCAAATAAAGTTATGAGTAGCATTCATCTGAAACGGAAACAGTAACAGATCTCTTCCCAGTTTTTGCTCCACCACAGGCTCAAACAGCCATTAAGGACAATGTCTAGCCCAGCAACGTGGGGAGCAGACAAGCCCTTATCAGCCTCAAATGGGAACAGAATCTTGACAGATGCCATTTCTTGATCATGTCATCATCAAAATAATTAATGGGGTATTATAGATCGTTCAAATGCCAAGACATATTGGAGGAATAAATAAAATACCACTTTATATCTTGAAGAACTAAGATGAACTTAAGCTGCCTCCACAGTGAATTGGGGATGAGATAAAGGACAGGGCCTTTAGTAATGATTTGTCAGATGCCCTCAAACCACTTTTAATATGAAATGATAGCCTTTAGTGTTAGATTCAGACAGCCACATACTGCAAAAGAACCAATCAGAAAAGGTTGGTAGAAAGTTATCAATTCTTCTTGCTAATGGGAATTTTCAAGGACATCATAAAACATCTTCAAGAACACTGTACAACACCATAAAAGATATAATGCCCAATTAAAGCATACAAACAGAAAGTTAGAAACCAAAAAGGAGGAGCATGACTGCAGCAGTTTTGAATGGCCAATAAGAACTTAGTAAATCTATGCCACTGGTTAGGCATCAACTTTACTGAAGTATGCTAAATTATTTCCATGGCAAAAATTATGTTGGAGAAGAAAGAAAGGACAATTTTAAAACTGGGACAATTAAGATGACTTCAAGCTGTGTTAGCTGTGGGCTAGCAATGAAATGAAATAAAGTTAATGACATTTAAAACAGCCTACCAGAATATGCTCTTGCTATAGTTATGGGGGTGAGAGGAATAGCTTTATGATCCCAGAAATTAGTGCATCGCTTTTACATGTTTTTATATACATATAAATACACACACACACACACACACTCACACACACACACACATCAAAGCCCTGCACAAATAGCTTTCTATTCCTTTCAGTACACAGTAACTTTGTGAATGAGGTCTCTGAAAATGGCAGCAGAATGGCTAAGACTATTATCATTCTGCATTGCTACAGTGATCACACTTTCTAATTCAGTTGATCTGGGCAGCAGAGTAGAAATACCAAGCATGTACAGTAGACTCAAACCATCATGGTCCCTGTTTTCATAAAATGATGCAGCCATGAGTGCAAAAGCTATCATAGGATCAGACAGCTCTACATAGCTGGAAAAAAATATTCATTTCAATTGTCCAATTCCAAATACAAAAACAAAGCAAACAAATGGCTCATGCAGAACAGATACTTAATGTTATGTATTGATGTAAATGGCTTGGAAACCGTTAGTAATAGTTAACTGCTGTGTGTGTGTTTAAACTCCAGACTGCTTGTCTCCAGAGTTGTAAGCTTGTGTTTTAAGCGGGAAAGACTGCTTTAATTCCATTGGCCACTGCCTATCAGTGGTCCGTATAATTAGAAGTTAAATGGTAGTTCGCGCGGCTTCTGTGTTAACCTAATAAACGTGTTGTTGCTTTTTTACCACCGCCTCATCAATGCCTCACCGATCCCAATACTTAGCACTTAACATTTGGGTTAAGTATCAATGTGGAAAAGATTAAAGTACTAACCACTGATAGTCCACCGTTAGTCATATTAGAACAATTTGATGAATGCAAAAATCTCAGCTCCTGGAAACAGGAAAAGAAGGTTGTCTGAACAGCTGAAATGACACTTCCGATTGGTGTCTTATCACAGCTTGTGGAATAAGCCTAACATTACCATATATAGCAAAATGCAAATATTTTGTTCACTGAAACTTCCATTGCTACTATATGCATCTGAGTAATGGACATTTCTAAAGCCAGAAATCCAAAAACTGGAATCTTCCAAATGAACTGTCTTTAAATTCTGGCTTCATACAATCAAGAATTCGATGCTTTTCAAAATAATAGCATTTATTTAAAATCATTCAGCAATATTATGAAGTCAGTCTCTTTCATTTAAACATTATTATTTATTATTGCATCACTAAATAAAGGTCAACCATCCAGAAAATAAATTGATTGGTATACTTTTCTGCTAGAATTGGAATATAAATTTTTAAGTCTGACATTCTTGTGGCAGCTGCTAAAGAGGATAAAAGTATGAAATATAGTACACTAGCAAGCATAAACCAAGCAA
This sequence comes from Vipera ursinii, assembly GCF_947247035.1. Taxonomy (NCBI): domain Eukaryota; kingdom Metazoa; phylum Chordata; class Lepidosauria; order Squamata; family Viperidae; genus Vipera; species Vipera ursinii. The sequence goes on along the minus strand of NC_139516.1, from coordinate 169,173,150 downwards.
GCATCTTTTTTAATAATTGCAATAAAAATATTATTATTAAGCACCAAATGCTAGCATCTTGTAGAAAAAATTGTAATAACACACAAACACACACACACACACACAGACAGACAGACAAACAGACAGACAAATCTTTAGTTTTTTAGGAATATAGAGAAGAAGTATGCAGGAGCATCTCATGAAAATCAAGGATATGTGTAATTTAGAATAGGAAACTCAAACATATTCTAACCAATTCAAGTTTGATTTGTATGCTCAGGAAGATTGTACAGAATTTTTTAGTTTTATAGAAACTTTTTGGCAATAAACAAAATGCTCATTACATCAAAGAGAGAAAGATTTCTATCAGGCAGTAAGTCATTTTTTTTCCTTTTCAGGATGACCATCCCCAAACTATGGTTGGCTAAGGTCCATCTTGAATATGCATGTATGGATGAATCTCTCTCTGTCTCTCTGTCTCTGTCTCTCTGTGTCTCTGTCTCTCTCTCTTTCTCTCTCTCTCTCACTCTCTGTGTATGTGAGGGAGAGAGAGAGAGAGAGAGAAGATGGGAATTTCCTTCAAAGTGGAATGATAGAAACATCAACATGTACTGGTGGAGCTCGTCATCTGAGTTTGCCCCTATTTTTAAATTGTAAACTGATTTCTACCATTCTTCCTTCCAGCATTTGGTCCCTTTCTTTATTTATAAACTACCACTCACATATTAATCCTGTTGCCTTTTCCCAAAGCTCATCTCATGCAGTGAGAATCATGGTGAGGCTTCCACTAAATCCCAACCATTACTGTGATAAAAATAACATCACCCAGAGCTTCAAAAAAAAAGTCTGAAACACTCTTTGTTCCTACTAGCCTTCATATTTCTGCTGTATTTTCTGCTCTGTGAAAGCACAGTAACATCCCAAACTACCAAGGACATGGATATTTTCTCTGCCCTCCCCCCATGTGTTTTGTCTGTGTGTGTGTGTGTGTGTGTGTGTGTGTGTGTGTGAGAGAGAGAGAGAGAGAGAGAGAGAGAGAGAGAGAGAGAGAGAGAGAGAGAGAGAGAGAGAGAGAGAGAGAGAGAGAGAGAGAGGTCCATGTCTGCTGCCAATAGTTCCTGAGGAAGACTGATTTAACCTCCTCCTCAACAGCCTGAGGCATGTTGGGGTGCAAGAGGCAAGACATTGTTGAACTGGGAATTTCTTTTTCTTTACAAATGTATCAGTTTTGAGTTTCACCATTAACTTTGCCACCAAGTGTAATGATAATTACAGTTAAATGAAACTCTTTCCATGATCCTCCAACATGAAGATACAAATTGTTTCTGAAGAAAGCAATTTTTCCACAACCTTTTTTCTCTTGACAGCCAAAAAATAGTTTAATAAGAATTTCATAATGATTGCAATACTTTAAGAATATACAATGCAAAAAACAAAAACACCACTCACTTATTTCATTCTTTATAACAGGGCTCCCCAATCCCCAGCCGTGGACTGGCACTGGGCCACGGTATGCCAGAAACTGGTCTGCGCAAACAAGCAAAGCCCCATCTGTGGGATGCAGGCAGTACATGAAACCATGCCCCCTCCTGTCCACGGAAAAACCTCTCTCCATGGAACCGGTCCCTGGTACCCAAAAGGTAGGGGACCTCTGCTTTATAATACCAGATTTTGTTTCTGACTCCCATTTTTTCCCCCAATGCAACCTTTACAGGAATGTCATTTTCAATGATATAACTGACACAAACACATGAATTATAGCTATTTTAAACTCTAATCTATTAAATATGTTTCTATAAAATCCAATAGTTATTTGCATAATTATTTCTCCCCAGAGGGCTATGATTATAATTATTACTCTGGTGTCAGAATGGTTAGAATGCAGTATTGCAGGCTAATTCTGCCGACTGCCAGCAATTAGGTTTTCACCGGCTCCGGGTTGATTCAGACTTTCATCCTTCCAAGGATGGTAAAATGAGGACCCAGATTGTTGGGAGCAATATGCTGGCTCTGTAAACTGCTTAGAGAGGGCTGTAAAGCACTGCAAAGTGGTATATAAGTGTAAGCGCTATTGCTATTATAGCTTTTTTAACCAAAAAAACCAAACATTTTCCCCCTAAAAATAGTGTCTGCTGGCTTTAACTAGAAAACTGGCTGAGTTTTTATTTACTGTATATTCTATTTTGTTTGAAAACATCAGTGTGGTTTAATGGGGAGAGCCAGTTTGGTAGACTGGTAGAGAGGCTGGCTTAGAAATGGGGAAATTGTGAGTTTTAGGTCTTCTTGTGGTGAAAATAGGAGGCAGTAGCATTAAGTATGTTTGCCACTTTGAGTTAACTAAAATATATTTTAAAAGATAGAATAAAAATCTAACCATTCATCATCATTTATCTTCTTTAAACTTTATTTAACCTTTTGAAGAGATGGTTGAGTTGGGATGTGACTGAACTGTTAATTTTCTGAAGGGTTGTCAATAGTCAAGTTAACTTCCCAGAATATATGGAGACACATTCCTATCAAACATCAGAACAAACTCTCAATAGTAGTTTTAATTCTTTCTGTATTAATCTTTTTATTCTCTGTAAGCTGCCCAGAGTTGCCTTATTAGTGAGAGGGACAGCATATCAATTAGACAGGTAGGCAGACAGACACAGTAGATAATAGACTGCTTGGACAAATTTCTTTTCAGTAAAAGAGAAAATCCTACAGTCTTTATTGAGCTCAGTATTCGCACTGTTGAGGAAACTGAATGAGACAGAAAAAGAACAAAAAAGAAAAGCTTTATTTGTTGACTATTTGTCTGATCTTAACTTTTCATCACTCTGTTGGAAAAGTTGTTGAAAAAAGAGATGCCCTGTTATCCAGCTTCATTTTGTTCTTCTCTTCAACCTAAATGTCATTATTAATTAGAGCTGGGCAGAGCTGGCAAATTTCTTCACAAAATGTGTGGGTAGAGAAGCTGAACAGATGAATTCTATGAACTTTGTCTGAGAAATAAAAAAATATATATATTCAAATGTTAGTCGTGTTAAGACTCCTCTTTAGTGATGTTGTTAGGACTGCTGGGGGGACAGAGACTTATAGGAAGAATTCCTTCATGGTGACTCTAATTAAAATTTAAGCATAGGAAATCAGAGAGTGTCAAAACATTGAAAGTATTATTGTACCATGAAAACCAGAACATCCAGATACTCCTTTGGCTGTTGTTGTTAGCTGCGAAGTCGTGTCCGACCCATCACGACACTATGGACAACGTTCCTCCAGGCCTTCCTGTCCTGTATCATTTTCTGGAGTCCATTTAATCTCACACCTACTGCTACAGTGACTCCTTTGGCTACTCCATTACTAAGTACCAGATTATAGCCTTCTATTCATAAAAACAAAACAAAACAAAACAAAAACTTTAAACTCTCTTCTCCTTTCAAAGAAATTTTGAATGCAAATTCATTTGCATGTAATGGGATGAGGGTAAGGATACAAGCAAACTTTATTATGTGGAAATATAATGTACAAGAACATGGCCTGTTCAATGTTTTGTTTTGTTAAAATATAAGATAGCTTAATCAAGACTTCTCCAGGGCAGATCCTGAATTGAAAATGAGGGCAGCCTGCAACAGGAATAACAGCTGGAGATTTTGCAGGCCATATGCTTAGTTTCACAAAGGTTTAGTATAACTTTACTTTCTTTCAGTGTTTTCATCAAATTCTAAGTAGAAGTCTTATAGCACTGTAATAGTTTGCAATTTTGTCATCAATAAAATGTCTCTGCAGAACACATCTTTATTTGTAATGAATTAATATCACTCATGGAACTTAAGCATGTGGGGAGGGGGGAAAATTATGTGAACAAGAGGCTGAGATAATTATACTAAGAAGTTCACATCTTTCTGAATGAAATCCACCCAGCAGAATTCACCATTAAATTGACTTTTTAGTGTTTTTAAAATGCTAATTTTTATTATATTAGGAAACATACCATTAAATGAGATTCAACTAGGAAATTATCATGTATTTTAGTGCACAGCTTTGCTATTTATTTTTGTAAATATTTTCTACACTGTTAATAAGGAAGATTATTATGGTCCCAAATTAAATTACTTTCATTAGCAAAATCTTGAGAAAGATAATACTATAATCTTATAGTACATTAAACTACCTGCAAGACAATTAGTTTGCAAAGATTTATAACCTTAGTATTCAATAAAGCCTTTATTTCATTTTTAAAAAAGATCAAAAATAATAAAAGGAAAGGAAAAGTAATTAAAACAATTATTCAATGCACCTACTAAATATTAATGCATTAAAATGCCTTAGGGAAACCATATATATATATATATATATATATATATATATATATATATATATATATATATATATATATATATATATATATATATATATATATATATATATATATGGGGGGGTGTTTAGTGGCTGTTTGTTCCTCTTTTTTAAACTGCCAGAGGGGGTGTGTTCTGTGGGTGGAGGTGTGCTCTGATTGGGTGGGGGGTTAGCTGTGTTCTGATTGGGTGGGGGTGTGTTTTGAATGGGGGCTGTGTTCTGATTGGGTGGGGGTGTGTTTTGAGTGGATGGGCTGGTCTCAGCTGCCAGCCTTAGACCTGAACTGGTGAGTTGTGCTGCTTTTGTTCGGCTCCATGTTTGTGGTGGTGCCATGTTTTTATAGTGGATGTCAGTTTGCTTATTATGTGGTTTGGAGGGGTTTAAAGTGGCTGATGTTGCAGCTGTGGTTAGGTTTCTGTTTTGTGGTTGTGTGTCATTATCGTTGTGGGTTCGGATTTGCTTTTTGAATGGTTGTGTGGTGGTGATGTCATGTGATGTTATCATGAGTTTGGGTCTGGTATCATTCTTGGTGGTTGGGACTCGTCTGTCAATCAAGGGGGGTTTCCAAAAGGCTGGTAGGCGAGAGGTATCATCTCGTTTGTTCATGCTGTGGGGGCATTTTTCTATCTCAATGGCTTCTCTGATTATTCTGTTGTTAAAATGTTCAATTTTGGCGATAGTTTTGGTTTTTTTAAAATCAATATATATATATATTTTATATATATATATGGGGATCTTCGGTCATTCGGGTTTCCTCCCGCGTAGAACTAAAGGTGTAGGTGCGACGGGAGGTTCTACGTGGGAGGAAACCCCAATGACCGAAGATCCACATATAAACACCCGCAAAAACCTCAGAAAACACACACACACACACACACACACACACACACACACAAATATATATATATATATATATATATATATATATATATATATATATATATATTCACATAGAAATGAAATATATATTCACATAGAAATGAAAATCTGAAGAAGACACAAATTATAAATAGAAAACAAAACACTTATGCTTTGTGGTTGTATTAACCATAGTTTGTCTGAATCCCAGACAAATGGAAACATAGCATTTCTATCTTTCAAAGTCCTTCTTGCCACAAAAGCCTCTTGATGCTGTCCCATTCTTAAATTCTCTATTTTGTTACATATCCTAAGACAGACATAAATGATGGCCATCACTTATGTCTGTTTTAGGATTAACTAGTTCAGTTTATATTCCAACATTTTGGTCTTTTATTGAGAAGGATGCCAGAACTGTAGCTTTTCATTTTTATCTCAAACCTCTAGCCTTTCACTAACATTAGCCAAACCGCTTATTTCCTATCCCTCTTATTAGAGGATAAACCTTTCACAACTTATTTATGTTCATAAGAATATAAGGAATATACATATATCAGCATTACCCTTTTATATAGCGTGCTTCTTTTAATAAAACCTCAGTATCCTGTCCATAAGTGTTGCATGTCAGTGTGCAACAATGAACAGAGATAACATAAAACTAATCAATCCATGTCATCTCTTGAAATCAAGCAAAAGAAAGAAAGAAGGAAATAAGAAAATAAGGAAGGGAGGGAGGGAGGAAAGGAGGGAGGGAGAGAGGGAAGGAAATAATTTAGGTCTAATATAGTATTATATCAGGGGCCATGAAAGAGAGAGAGAGACAGAGAGAGAGACAGAGACGGAGATGAGAATCGAGAGACAGAGACAGAGAGAGAGAGAGAGAGAGAGAGAGAGAGAGAGAGAGAGAGAGAGAGAGAGAGAGAGAGAGAGAAAGAAAGAAAGAAAGAAAGAAAGAAAGAAAGAAAGAAAGAAAGAAAGAAAGAAAGAAAGAAAGAAAGAAAGAAAGAAAGAAAGAAAGAAAGAAAGAAAGTTAGTTAAGTTCAGGCATTATAAATTATATAAGTGCAAAACAACATCATTAAAATAATTTAAATACTCATGCCTAACATTATTCTTTCTCTAATGGTATCATAAGACTTGGAAGAATATCAACAAGATGGATGAATGTTTAGTGGATTTACTGTATCAGCAAAGTTCTGTATTTCATCCAAGACACAGAATCTTCCCTTTTGTTCTAAAGCAATTTCTAATCAGCCTTCCCCATTGATCTTCTAGGACTTGAAATACACAAGAGTGGATTAAGAATAAAAAAGCGATAAGGTCTGCTCTAAGTATTAGAGGTCAATTAAACCCTAGTGCCAAACCTGCTCTTTTGCTTTACAAATAGATGAACGTACTGTAAAGGCTACTGCTTTCTCAGAACAATTTCTCCAGTAAGTAGGAGATGTGAATAATCTCTTTAATTTTTAGAGTAACTATACTATGAAAAATATTCTATTCAAGTATTGGATCAACAAGAAATGAAGAAAGTTTCATTCTGTTAATCAAGAAAGAAAGAAAGAAAGAAAGAAAGAAAGAAAGAAAGAAAGAAAGAAAGAAAGAAAGAAAGAAAGAAAGAAAGAAAGAAAGAAAGAAAGAATACCAGGCAAGGGCCTGTCATAATAATTTCTCTATAAATGCATCTGCTTCTGAAGGAGAGATGTGCCTCTCTGTCAGGGCCCAATGGGCATGGTGAGGGAATTTAAATGGCAGATAGCATCAGCACTTGACAGATTTTTTTTCCAGCTGCTTACGAAAAAAATGATGGAATTGGTAAACTTTTTGAAAGGCTCACATCCTTTATGAATGATCAATGGATCTTAACTCTATTTTAATTAATTGATTTATGGTGATTCTGACAGTGAAAGCTACATAGGACTAGCCTTCATTATTATCATTTGTATGGGTCTCTCTCTTTCTTTCTCTCCATTTCAAAAACACAGAGGATATAGAACAAAAAGGAACCAGAGCATGCTGCTTACTTATTCATGATACAGGATTTCCTTTTAAATTGATAAAAAGCTTAAAACTGATCTAATGCATTACTTTGATAGTATCATTCACACAATGGGCATGGGTTTGGGCAAACTCAGGCAGAAAGTGGAGCACAGAACGGCATAGCATGCTGTGGTCCATGGGTTCATGAAGAGTCAGGCGTGACTTAGTGACTGAGCAACAACAATGCATTATAGTCTATTCTTATATCCACATAGAAATACTATATACAATTCTACTTCCATATACAGGTGAAACTCGAAAAATTAGAATATTGTGCAAAAGTTCATTTATTTCAATAATGCAACTTAAAAGGGGAAACTAATATATGAGATAGACTCATTACATGCAAAGCAAGATAGTTCAAGCTGTGATTTGTCATAATTGTGATGATTATGGCGTACAGCTCATGAAAATCCCAAATCCACAATCTCAGAAAATTAGAATATTACATGTAATCAATAAAACAAGGAGTGTACATAGAACAATATCGGACCTCTGAAAAGTATAAGCATGCATATGTACTCAGTACTTGGTTTGGGCCCCTTTTGCAGCAATTACTGCCTCAATGTGGCATGGCATGGAAGCTATCAGCCTGTGGCACTGCTGAGGTGTTATGGAAGACCAGGATGCTTCAATAGCGGCCTTCAGCTCTTCTGCATTGTTCGGTCTCATGTCTCTCATCTTTCTCTTGGCAATGCCCCATAGATTCTCTATGGGGTTCAGGTCAGGCAGGTTTGCTGGCCAATCAAGCACAGTAATCCCACAGTCATTGAACCAGGTTTTGGTGCTTTTGGCAGTGTGGGCAGGTGCCAAGTCCTGCTGGAAAATGAAGTCAGCATCTATTGTGTAGTGGGTTCTAGACCACATGGAATGACGCCAGACCGATGAGTACAGCATAGCAGCTCTTTATTGATGGTGGAACTGTACTGAGGATTTGGGGTTACCTGAGTCCTTATATATACCTGGCCAGGTATCCACCTGGCCAATCCATTTGAACTTGGTATTCCCGCCAAGACATAGCCCAATCCGCATCAGTCCCGGTACAGTGCCACCTGGTGGTATAAGTAGCACTGTTGCTATGTTGTTCCCCAAACCCATACACAGCAGCATCCCCATAAAGCTCATCTACGGAAGGAAGCATGAAGTGCTCCAAAATCTCCTGGTAGACGGCTGCGTTGACCCTGGACTTAATGAAGCACAGTGGACCAACACCAGCAGATGACATGGCTCCCCAAATCAACACAGACTGTGGAAACTTCACACTGGACTTCAAGCATCTTGCAGTGTGTGCCTCTCCATTCTTCCTCCAGACTCTGGGTCCTTGGTTTCCAAATGAGATGCAAAAGTTGCTCTCATCAGAAAAGAGGACTTTGGACCACTGAGCAACAGGCCAGGTCTGTTTTTCTTTAGCCCAGGTAAGACGCTTCTGACGTTGTTTGTTGTTCAGGAGCGGCTTGACAAGAGGAATACGACATTTGAAGCCCATGTCCAGGATCCGTCTGTGTGTGGTGGCTGTTGATGCACTGACTACAGCTTCAGTCCACTCCTTGTGAAAGTTCCCAACACTTTTGAATGGCCTTTTCCTGACAATCCTCTCCAGGCTGTGGTCATCCCTGCTGCTTGTGCACCTTTTTCTTCCACGCTTTTCCCTTCCACATAACTTTCTATTAATGTGCTTTGATAAAGCACTTTGGTAACATCGAACTTCTTTTGCAATTACCTTTTGAGGCTTTCCCTCCTTTTGGAGGGTGTCAATGATGGTTTTCTGCACAACTGTCGGGTCAGCAGTCTTCCCCATGATTGTGATTCCTACTGAACCAGACTGAGAGACCATTTAAAGGCTCAGGAACCCTTTGCAGGTGTTATGGCTTAATTAGCTGATTAGAGTGGGACACTTTGAGCCTAGAATATTGCACTTTTTCACAATATTCTAATTTTCTGGGATTGTGGATTTGGGGTTTTCATGAGCTGTACACCATAATCATCACAATTATGACAGATCACGGCTTGAACTATCTTGCGTTGTATGTAATGAGTCTATCTCATATATTAGTTTTCCCTTTTAAGTTGCATTACTGAAATAAATGAACTTTTGCACGATATTGTAATTTTTCGAGTTTCACCTGTAAGGAAATACAATTGTTTATATTTGGCGCAAGCATAATGCAGGAAAACTGTAGCCCAAAATTATCCACTGAGCTTTAATATGTGAAGGAAAACTAACCTGAATCTCCCTAGTCACAGTTTTGGGCCGTTTTTTCACATTTTGAATTCCATATTCCGTATTTGGATTCCATATTCTCATGTTAAGTATTGAAGACTAAATGTATTAAATACCAGGACATCTTGTAGGTACATTCTGGAATAGAAAATAAATGCCCTGACCTCCTTTTTTGAATGCATAAGGACTATTCGATTCCCAAACATATATTTTGTCATGGGTAAAATGGATAAATTTATAGCCTGGCATATAACAGAAATAAACCAAAACATAACAGTCCTTCTTTTAAATATTGATGGATAATACTAAGAAACCTTATCTCTTTAGGTACAGAAAATAGTGTGCAGATTTGTTGTGAATTGTTGTTAATTGATTTAGAAAGCTTTTTTTTTTAAAAAAAAGCTTAGAAATATTCTAAATTGTGTCAATGTAATTCATTTTTAAATATATGGTTTGGGGGAAAAAACTCTAGTTGGAGAACAAGATGAAAATTCTTTAAATTCACAACACATGGATAGACTTAACCATAGTTTCACTGGGAAACTATGAACATCCTAGACCAAGCCAAGTCCAGAACTGCTAGAGAATTCCTGGGAGCCTGGCACTCAACAGACACATAGAAATAATTTATTTTTATTTTTATTTTAATTCCATTTATATCCCGCCCTTCTCCGAAGACTCAGGGCGGCTTACAAGCTTAGCAGTAGCCTTCATTCTATGTATATGCCTGCTTATTAGGGCTTTCACACACACACCCCAAGCGGCATTATTACAAAGTCAGCTTATTGCCCCCAACAATCTGGGTCCTCATTTTACCTACCTCGGAAGGATGGAAGGTTGAGTCAACCTTGAGCCTGGTGGGACGCGAACCTGCACTAATTACAGGCAGCTGGTGTTACTTAAGGAGGCATTATCCCACTGCTCAATAATACCTACAATTAATGTGAATTGATGCAGATTGATTTAGAAAGCCAAGTTTTCTAATTTGTATTATTTTGATTCATTTCCAAAAAAATGGTTGGGGGAAAAGACTTAATTGATATGGAAAGCCAACTGGAATCAAAGATTTTGTCAAATCATTTCTGAATTAAATCTCTAAACTGAATATTATTTTCTTTTTTAAGGTAGAATTCACCTCTGATTAAATTAGGTACCTTCCGAGACATATTTAAAAAATGGAAAAATACTGTATATTTACTGGAAACTCTAGTTTGTTAATGCCTTCATTAAAAAGAAATAAAATGACCCAAAAGAATATGTAGAGTTTAGGTTTTTCTGTAACTCTACTAAGATCAAACAAATATGATCCTAGTGTGCATCTTACTAAGAGTAGCACTAAGTTCAATAGAACTTTAAAAAAAACATTGTAAAGATAATGAACCTGTCACTTTTCAGATGATATTAACTTATAAATCTAAGCAGACTCATGATCAGTGGTGAGAGATGTTAAAAGTTTTAATTAACAATATCTACAAAGACATTATTTCTTATTGCTTTGTGTCCTACTTTTTATTACTGCCTTATGCATATGCAGAAGTGGGAAAAAATAAATACCATTCTTTGTTCTTAATAAGATGATCACTGTGAATCCTGAGCAGTCAAGTAAGCTCACAAGCTGTGAACAGAAATGAAATCTCTTCCATTATAAACATATGTGATAATTCCTTCACACAGCCAAGGAAGAATAACATGATAGCAAATTGGACACTTACATAAACAAAGGACAGATGGAAACAATATAATCTTCCAAAAGAAGGAATCAGTAACTCTGTTGCATAAGGCAGGTCGGAAAATAAAATGTAATAAGGTTGAACATGATTCAAGGCAGACAGTATGAAAAACATGTTTCATCATGGAAGCTGCTGGTTTGCAAGGAAAAAAAATGCATATTATAAATAAAAGGTGAAATATTTTCAATTGATTGTGGAGTAACTGCATATCATGTTTTTTCTTAACTTTTACTATAAATTGTACTGACTAACAATGATACTCAAAGCTGCGAAGTGAAACAAGAAGGAAGAAACTGATGTTTTATTTACTACTATCATTCTCACTTAAGATATATGTAATTTAAAGGCAGCAGCAATAGACTGTTTTCTATCTTTACTTTCAAAATGGTGACTTGAAAACCAGGAAAGTACCATTTAATGCAGACACCTAAGAATGATTTTTGGAAGAGCTGTATGGAATTAAGATTACCTATATAGGGACCCCATGCTAGAAATAGGCTGGAGTTTTTAGAGTTTATGCATATTTCATATTGTGTTTTTTTTAGTTGTGAAGTTGTGTCTAACCCATCGTGACCCCATGGACAACATACCTCCAGGCTTTCCTGTCCTCTTCCATCTTCTGGAGTCCATTTAAGCTCACACCTACTGCTTCAGTGACTCCATCCAGCCACCTCATTCTCTGTCGTCCCATTCTTCTCTTGCCCTCAATCTTTCCCAGCATTAGGCTCTTCTCCAGTGAGTCCTTCCTTCTCATTAGGTGGCCAAAGTATTTGAGTTTCAACTTCAGGATCTGGTCTTCTAAAGAGCAGTCAGGGTTGATCTCCTCTAGGACTGACCAGTTTGATCACTTTGCAGTCCAGGGGACTCGCAGGAGTCTTCTCCAGCACCATAGTTCAAAAGCCTCAATTCTTTGGCACTCAGCCTTTCTTATGCTCCAACTTTCGCAGCCATACATTGCAACTGGGAAAACCATAGCCTTGACTACATGCACTTTTGTTGGCAGGGTGACGTCTCTGCTTTTTAGTATGCTGTCTAGATTTGCCATAGCTTTCCTCCCCAGGAGCAAGCATCTTTTAATTTCTTGGCTGCAGTCCCCATCTGCAGTGATCTTGGAATCCAGGAAAATAAAATCTACATTTCTTCCCCATCTATTTACCAGGAATTGGGAGGGCCGGATGCCATGATCTTGGTTTTTTTAATGTTGAGTTTCAAGCCCACTTTTGCATTCTCCTTCTTCACCCGCATCAAGAGGCTCTTTAGTTCCTCTTCACTTTCTGCCATTAGAGTGGTATTATCTGCATATTTTAGGTTGTTGATATTTCTCCCGGCAATCTTAATTCTTCCACTAGCTTTGCTGTTGCTCAGATTTCCTAAGGCCCATTTCACTTCACATTCTAGGATGTCTGGCTTGAGGTCAGTGACCACCCCATCGTGGTTATCAGGAACGCTAAGCTCATTTTTGTATAGTTCTTCTGTGTAATTCTGCCACCACTTCTTAATCTCTTCTGCCTCTGTTAGGTCTCTGCCATTTTGGTCCTTTATCATGCCCATCTTTGCATGAAACATTCCCTTCATATCTCCAATTTTCTTGAAGAGATCTCTGGTCCTCCCTATTCTATTGTTTCCTTCTATTTCTTTACACTGTTCATTTAAGAAGGCATTCTTATCTCTTCTAGCTATTCTCTAGAATTCTGCATTCAGTTGGGTGGATCTTTCTCTTTCTCCCTTGCCTTTCACCTTCCTTCTTTCCTCAGCTATTTGCAAAGCTTCCTCAGAAAACCATTTGCTTTCTTGCATTTATTTTTCTTTGGGATGGTTTTAGTTGCTACCTCTTGTACAATGTTGCAAACCTCTGTCCATAGTTCTTCAGGCACTCTGTCTATCAGATCTAATTCCTTAAATCTGTTTGTCACCTCTACTGTATATTTAGCAGGGATATGATTTAGTTCGTACCTGAGTGGCCTAGTGTTTTCCCTACTTTCTTCAATTTAAGCCTAAATTTTCTAACGAGAAGCTCATGATTTGAGCCACAGTCAGCTCCTGGTCTTGTTTTTACTGACTGTATAGAGCTTCTCCATCTTTGGCTGCAGAGCACATAGTCAATCTAATTTCTGTGTTGACTGTCTGGTGATGTCCATGTATAGAGCCATCTCTTGGGTTGTTGGAAAAGAGTGTTTGCTATGACCATCGTATTCTCTTGACAAAATTCTATCAGTCTGTGTCCTACTTCATTTTGTACTGCAAGGCCAAACTTGCTTGTTATTCCGGTTATATTTTGGCTTCCTACTTTAGCATTCCAATCCCCCATGATGATAAGGGATTGATTCTATAAGGTGCTGTAGGGCTTCATAGAACCAGTCAATTTTATCCTCTTCAGCACCAGTGGTTGGGGCTGTAATATTGTAATATTGAATGTTTAATACTGTAATATTGAATGGTTTGCCTTGGATTCGAACTAAGATCATTCTGTCATTTTGGGGATTGCATCCCAGTATTGCTTTTCCTACTCTTCTGTTGACTATGAAGGCTACTCCATTTCTTCTGAGGGATTCTTGCCCGCAGTAGCATACCTTATGGTCATATGAACTAAATTCACCCATTCCTGTCCATTTTAGTTCACTGATTCCTAAGATGTCAATGTTCAGTCTTGTTAACTCTTGTTTGACCATGTCGATTTTCCTTGATTCATGGATCTTACATTCCAGGTTCCTATGGAGAATAAATCTTTACAGCATCAGACTTTTCTTTCACCACCAGATACATCCACAGCTGAGCATCCTTTTGGCTTTGGCCCAGTCGCTTCATTCTTTCTGGCGCTACTAGTACTAGCCCTCTGCTCTTCCCCAGTAGCATATTGGACAGCTTCCGACCTGAGGGGCTCATAATCCAGCATCATATCTTTTTGCCTTTTGGTACTGTCCATGGGGTTTTCATGGCAAAGATACTGGAGTGCGTTGCCATTTCCTTCTCCAGTGGATCACATTTTGTCAGAACTCTCTGCTATGAACTGTCCGTCTTGGGTGGCCCTGCATGGCATAGCTCACCATGACAAGGCAGTGATCCATGAAGGGGATATTTCATATATTCATTTACTAATAAATATGAAAAATGACCATGCTAGTTAACATACCTTGTTTATCCAGCGGTTCCTTTATCTCTGTAAGTTGAAAAATATGTAAGTAGGATGGAGATTTCTCATATGATCACCTACAAAACCAAGAGGTGGCAAACATAGCGGAAATTGGCATAGGATCAGTGAAGGGGATCGAGAAATAAGAAGATTCAGCAACCATTTAGATTGATAGAGTTCTATTGACTTAATAGGGTCTATATCTGTAGATTCGGAATCACTCTTGATGACGTCTGTTCCATATGCAGAGATTTTTAATGGCATTTTGGATATCCTTGGTCTCTTAAGGGTTATCACGATGGTGACTGGCACATACAATGTTACCCAAGAAACCACATAAAGGGTCGGGGTGAGTGTCTGTCTGAGAAGAAAGTTTCATCTCTTAGTTATATATAAATAAAGGTATGTTATTGTTGAATTTCAGTTTTCTTCTATTTTGGAAGAGTAGTTTTGGAATAACACTGTGGATGCCCCTGAAAATATCTTTGAAAAGCTCACAAGCACGATATGAAGGAAATAGTTATTTCCTGAAGTTGTTTGTCAGCACATTTCTTTAGATTCTTGAGATAATATATGGCTCTCATCTATAGCAGCTATTTATAGTCTTATCCTCCATGAATGTTTCTTATCTGCTTCTAAAATGCTATTTTCTGTTTTTGTCTGAAACAAATTACTCTGTATGTTGCAACCTTATCTCACAAGTATGATGCTTGGCTTTCCTAATCATGTTCATTATTCTTTTGGGCCCTTTCTGTTCCTTTTTCAAGGCATTCAAAATGGCAGCAGAAAGAACATTTAACTGAACCACCCTTAAAACATTCTAAGTACTTAGGAGAAAAAAATAATGATATACAAGGATTCTTAATTCTTTTAAGCACATCTCATAATTTTAGAAATTATGCTTCTTTGGTTCAATTAATCATATGAACAGAATAATTAATGGTTTTGAAATTTTTATATTAAAATTAAAGCAAACCCTCATTTTCTCATTCCTTTTTACCTTTGCCTATAATAACTCCCTTGCTGTCCTTAGACAAATTAAAACTTTCTAGCTTTGTCAAAATCCAGTTCTTTCCTGTTCTGTTTTTCTCCTCACCCCTAAAACCATATAACCCTTAGAAAACTGATGCTGATAATAATCCCTTTAATCTGAAAAGATTCAGCAAATGTATCACTGTTTGCTCATACAACCTCATAAATCAGTACTCACAGCAGAGGCAGACACAGCAAGAGCAAACTGACATTTCTAGTCGATTATATTTGATTATATTATATTTATGTACTGTTGGTGGGCAGCCTCATTCTTCTACTATTTTCAAAGTGTAGCACTCAGTTCTTCTTATTGAAGATTGTGAGGATTGCTTGTAATAGCAAATTATGGCTGCCTACTTATTATAAGCATGAGTCACTCAGATGGCAAAAGTATTTGATGTTTGATGCCTTGAAATGAATTCATTTCTGGGTAAGATAAGATCACATTCTGTCCAATTAGAGGTAGCTATATGAGGACCAATAAGCAGATTAAATCCCAACAAGACATTGTGGTCAGTTATTTTGGGGATAATTCAGTGTAAGAAAGCTCTAAAAAGGTTAATATTCCTTATTTTAGCATTTTACCATTTTCACTGAAAGCCCAATTGTGACCAAGGTTTAGATGTGGCTCTTTCTCCAGTTATTTCTGGAATAGAATAAACTAGCCACAGTGTCTTAACAGCCTATTAATGTGCTACACATGAGACCACATTTTTTGAAAAACTAATATAGAATGCAAGCACTTGCTTCTTGACCAACATTGAAGAAGAAATCATATTTATTTCAAATATGTTACATTAATCTTGAATGTCCTATAAATTTTGGTGCCACAGTGCCTTGAAAGAAATGATTTCCAATATTCTCCTACCTGTCTTCTCTGAACATTCCCTTTCTAGATTGCAACTGCATGCTGAAATTTAGTAACTAGCTACTCAATAGGTGCATGAAGCTTAAAGTACTGTTTTCAGAGAGGCATGTCTAGTATTAATTCTATTACTTTTTATGTCAGGTAATACACTTCTAGTTTTTTAACTGTAATGATTAGCTTTTAATTTTACACTGCAATCTATCTGGTCATCTCTTTTATTTCTACTGATTTAATGTCTGCTGTCTAGTAGCTCTCAATTTACACTTTTAATCTGTTCTTTCATCATGTTTTATACATACCCAACTATTCTCCACCATTTTCATTAGTTTTGTATTCACTACTGAGGTCATTTTGAGGTTCTGATTTTGCATTTCAAAAGGTCTAAGAAGCTGGTGCTCAACGATTTGCTGCCATGTTTTGTTTTATATATATATATGCCAATTTGGTTTTTAAGATCTTTGAAGAAGGTCCTGTGTTAAAAATTATAATTAATATATGAATCAGGGTTTCTTAAATATGGAGGCCTTGTAATGAACCAGCCCAGCTTTTGAAGAGACATTTTTTTTTTCTTTTCTCTGTCATCAGGGCATCTGTTGTAGAAAATATGAAATTAAAATAAGTGGCATCAGTTCACATGTTGTATCAAATCTACTTTCTTATTTACTACATCTTGGGTATATAACTCAGGAGTTGGCATACAAGGAATCTGCATTTAAGATATATTTTTTAAAAAAATTACAAAGCATGCAAAAACTATAACAGAACTGTAGAGTCATCATGGAAGGCCATGGATGGACTGTTATTTATTTATTTATTTAATTAAATTTTTATACCGCCCTATTCCCGGTTCAGGGCGGTTTACAGGGCAACATAAAATATGATATAAAAATAGTATAAATTAAAATAGATTAAATTACATAAGCCCAACAATTAAAACAATATTAAAAGCTAAAACCCCTTCAGTCCAGGCCTGATAGATCAAAAACCCAAGTTTTCAGATCCCGGCGAAATGTACGCAGATCGGGGGCGGTCTGAAGCTCCACCGGTAAATCATTCCAAGGGGCAGGCACGCCCACAGAGAATGCCCTCCCCCTGGGGATCACCCACCGGCACTCCTTAACCGTCGGCACCCTGAGAAGGCCCTCCCTGTGGGAGCGCACAGGACGATGGGAAGTTGATGCCGGCAGCAGGTGTTCCCTTAGATAATCCGGACCCAAGCCATTCAGAGCTTTATAGGTCATTACCAGCACCTTGAATCTCACCCGGAGGGCAACCGGAAGCCAATGCAGCTCACGGAGAAGAGGTGTTACACGGGAGTATCGGGAAACTCCCATAACAACGCGCGCGGCTGCATTCTGCACCAGTTGAAGCCTCCGCGTGGTCCTCAAGGGCAGCCCCATGTAGAGAGCGTTGCAGTAGTCTAGCCGGGAGGTCACGAGCGCATGGGTGACTGTGCGTAGGGCATCTCGGTCCAGATAGGGCCACAACTGGCGCACCAGACGAAGCTGGGCAAAAGCCCCCCTGGTCATGGCTCCTATATGGTCTTCAAAATTGAGCCGTGAATCCAAGAGGACGCCCAAGTTGCGAGCCCTATCGACAGGGGGTAACACCTCACCCCCCATCATTAGTGGTGGAACAACCTGGTTAACCCGAGATGCCGGTATGCACAGCCACTCAGTCTTGGCAGGATTGAGATGAAGCCTGTTTCTCCCCATCCAAACCCGGACCGCCTCCAGGCAACGGGACATCACGTTGAGTACATCACTGGGTTGGTTCGGGGTGGAAAGAAAAAGTTGGGTATCATCAGCGTACTGATGATACCCCACCCCGAAACCACGAATGATCTCACCCAGCGGTTTCATATAGATGTTGAACAGGAGGGGAGAGAGGACCGACCCCTGAGGGACCCCGCAAATGAGAGATCTCGGGGCAGACCTCCGCCCTCCCATCAACACCGACTGCGAGCAGCCCAGGAGGTAGGAGGAGAACCACCGCAAGAGAGTGCCTCCCACTCCCAACCCCCTGAGACGCCGCAGTAGGATACCATGGTCGATGGTATCGAAAGCTGCTGAGAGATCTAAAAGGACTAGGACAGAGGAACATCCCCTGTCCCGAGCCCGCCAGAGATCATTCACCAGTGCGACCAATGCCATCTCCGTGCTGTACCCAGGCCTGAAACCCAATTGGTACGGGTCAAGATACTCAGTTTCCTCCAGGAACAGAGGAAGCTGATGCGCCACCACACTCTCAACAACCTTCACCAAAAAGCGGTAGTTATTTAAAACAGCCGGGTCCAGGGCAGGCTTCTTTAGGAGAGGTCTCACCACCGCCTCTTTTAAGGCGGCAGGGAAGACACCCTCCTTCAAGGAAGCAGATATTACTGCCTGGAACCAGCCTCGTGTCTCCTCCCGAGCCGCATAGACAAGCCAGGAGGGGCACGGGTCCAGTAAACAAGTGGTGGAGCTCAGCCTTCTCATGATTCTGTCCATGTCATCAGGGGAAACAGGATCGAACTCAGTCCAGATAACATGCTCAAGACCGCTTGATTCCTCCATGCCTGACTCTGCCCAGTCAGAGTCCAAACCAGTCCGGATCTGAGCGATTTTGTCCACCAGATGATGACTAAACTCCTCAGCCTGTCCCTGTAAGGGATCCTCCCTCATCTCCCGATTAAGGAGAGAGCGAGTCACCCTAAACAGGGCGGCTGGGCGATTATCTGTGGACGCGATGAGGGCAGCGAAGTAATTAGACTTCGCCGTCCTCATCGCAGCGAGATAAGACCTTGTAAAGGCTCTTAGTCGCAATCGGTCAGATTCGGATCGGGTGGATCTCCAACCGCTCTCTAGACCCCATCTCCGACGCTTCATCTCCCCGAGCTCCACAGAAAACCATGGGGCCCAACGGGATCTGTGCCGGGTCTGGGGTCGCAAGGGTACAACACCGTTGAGTGCCTCGGTGGCCGCCCTTTCCCAGGCATCCACCAAGGCATCGACCGGGCTGTGAGTGAGGGAGCTAGGTAAAGACCCAAGCACCATCTGGAACCATTCTGGGTCCATTAGGTGCCTGGGACGGAACCACCTGGTCGGTTCCACAGCCCAGTGGCGAGGGGTGGCACAGCGGAAGGCCAGCCGCAGGAGATAATGATCGGACCATGACAGGGGGACAATAGTTGGCAAGCCCCCTCCCAGATCATCCAACCATTGACCAGATAGAAAAATCAGGTCAAGAGTGTGACCCGCCCCATGAGTCGGGCCCTGAATTACTTGGGTCAGGTCCATGGCCATCATGGAAGCCATGAACTCCTGAGCTAACTCTGACGACTCTCCCAGGGAAGGCAGGTTGAAGTCGCCCAGAACTATAAGTCTGGGAAACTCCACCGTCAACCCGAGCAGCTCAGGCAGGGCCATTGCTACACAGCTGGGCACCAGGTATGTTAGCAAAAGGCCCAACTGAGCCCGAGGGCCACATCTCACGAGAAGGGACTCACTCCCGCCTATCTGGACAACAGTGGTCTCCCGCGGACATAAGGTCTCCCGTATAACCACCACCACCCCACCGCCCCTGCCCTGAGCCCGAGGCTGGTGCAGCACACAGAAACCCAGAGGGCACAGTTCAACCAGAGGGACACCGCCCTCTGGGCCCAACCAGGTCTCCGTAATGCATGCCAGATCTGCGTGTTCCTCCTCGATCAATTCCCGGATGAAGGGAGCCTTGTTCACAATGGATCTGGCATTAAAATACACCAGTCTGAGCTCAGGGTCCTGGTCCCCCTCACCCCCAGCCAAAAGGGTACTAACCGGAGGGTCGGAACATGCCACCGCTTGAAGACAGCAGGGGCGTGGTCCCAGATATTGATATGGCCCTCCGTGTAACCGCCTGCTGCCATTCCCAATCATTGTGGGGATTTGGAACCCCACCCCGGTACCAGCGGAACCAAAGGGCCGTGCCCCCAACCCTATCTCACCGGGAACTATTGTAGGCCCAGACTGATTGCCGGTTGATGAAACACACCCCAATTCCTTCCCCTCCCTCCCATTCCCCCTCCTCCCTAACCCTTTAAAACAACCGGCTAAGAAATGTACTAGGGGCCTCTTAATGCATTTCCACCAGAGGCCCCTATTTAAGCCCAGCCACCTCTCGGGTTCCCAACAATTGGGCCCGTCCTTAAGGGAAGTAAGGGACATGGCTACAGGTCGTATCCAGGAGGGAGGAGCCCCCCTGAGAGCATATAAGACCGTGCTAGAATATTGAATGCGAACCATAACATAGTAAAAACTGCATAGGGCTATAAACCAAATGAACAATTAGATGACTATGATGATGTTATAGAGCCAGGATATATATATATATCTCAGTCCTCCAGCTCAGTTCCACTCGGCTCTCACCCGAGTCAACCAGGTGGAGCAGCCGCAGCCGCTCTCTCACCGCCGCTGAGAGAAGCCCACCTAAGGTAGACTGAGTCCAGAGTGCCAGGGAAGCCCATCCCACTGATCTCTCACATCAGTGGGGGGTTGATGAACAGTCCAGGTCACCCTCTCACCATGGCCTGATCCCGGTACCATATCAACTGGCAATAGGAAGTCTTGGGAGTGGGCATAAATGTTGATATTCCACCCTACTCCAGCTAACCGGGCATTGAGGAGGCATAATGCATTAAGGAGGTAGTCTTTTGTGCCAAAACAGTGTGCGATAGTCAGTCCAGGGGAGTCAGACCAAGCCCCCCCCAACCAAGCAGAGTACGAGGGCCATGACACAGAAAGTCCACAGGCCATTAAACCACCATCCTCAACAGAAAAGTGCCTGGCAGCAGTCCAGATGGTAAGGCCACATCTTGGCCAATCTTCAGTCCAGCAGGCCTTCTGAATCGGAGAAAGGGGTCTCCACACCCCCAGAAAGGGCGCCCTCCCCCTGTCTATGTCTCCGCGGAGCAAAACCATCCAGCAGCCGGCCAAACCGTCAAGCCACGCCCGGCTGTTCTTCGGGCCGGGAGGCCTCCCAAGGGAAAAGGGAGCCTCCGCGTAGCTAAAAATGGCGCCCATCTTTTCCGGTGGAAGCGGCAGCAGACCAGCAACACAGCCACGCCTCAGCCGATCTTCAGGCCGAAAGGCCTTCCGGAAAGGGAAGAAAGCCCACCTGCTGCTTATGGAGACGGCAGCGCTCCGGGAGGCATGGCCGAACCTCGGCCGATCTTCAGGCCGGGAGGTCTTCCGAGGGGAGAAAAGGGAGCCCCCCTGGAGCTCCCAGAAGCGGCAGCACACCGAATTCCAAGGCCAAACCTCGGCCGATCTTTGGGCCGGGAGGCCTTCCGGAGGGAAGGAGAGGAGAGCTCACCAGCTGATCCAGGGACACAACAACGCTCCGGAGGCAAAACCACGCCTCGGTCGATCCTCGGGCCAGCAGATAACAAAAAGAGAGGAGAGCCTCCGCGCCGCCAGAAAGTGGCCCCCAACTGCTGTCAGTACCTCTAAGTCTCCATTGGGTCACCACGCCACGGTTGGGCTTCCCCAAAGGCACATTTGGAGCCCATCGCAGAGAGCACGGAACTCAGAGAACAACCGTCGCCATCTTGGGCAAAAAAAAAAGGCTTCTTCTGCTTCTTAATCTTCTCTTTGCATTTTAGAGAGCTTAGCAAAAACAGATACATTAATCCTAGTGGAAGATTTAGATGTGGTTTCTAGTGCTTAAAAAGAAACGTTCACAGTGTCTCAAATTGGCAAGTACAATATTGGGACTTTAAAATGAAGCTGAGGCCTTCAACCACAGATCACCCACTATTAATATGCATTATAATTCTGTATATAGATGTGCACATGCACACATACACACAAAAACTCATACAGACACAAAAACAGAGACAGACATTAAGATGATCAAAACATTTTTCTAATATTCAATAATTTGGCAGCTTTTCAGTAAGAAATACGGTATTCTGCACTATATAACAGATCCGTTAAATCCTTTTATATGTGCAAAATTGCTACATTGTTCCCACAAGGGGAAAGGATTAAGCTGTAAACTGTAAACATATTAATGATCAAATATTAAAAAACAGAAATATAGATAAAACCAAATAACAAGGTTAATTATATGGGGGAATAAATATTAAATTGTATATATAATGGGCAAGATTAAGTCCTTCTGAGTTTACTGGAACATATTCCTAACCTTTGTAAATTGTCTATTTCATTGATGGAGTGTCTGTATTTATATCACAAAAAATGTGGATGAATAAACCATTTTTTCACTAGCACTTAGTGGTGAGATTCAGCCGGTTCGCACCACTTGGGCAGAAACGGTAGCTAATTTTTTGTTGCCCAGGCCCAGAATGGACTTCTGGAAGCGGCATCCACACAGAGAACAGGTTGTTCGCATATTTGAATCCCACCACTACTAGCACTACCCTACATATGAATGTTGCAACAAGACAAAAACATTTCCAAATGGAAGAACTGTTGGCGTTTCTGAATTCTGCAAGACGTTTTGTGAAAGGATATGCTCCTGAACTTAAAATGCTGAAAGGATAGTATTTAAATAGAAAAACATTTCATTAGCAAAAAAAAAAAAAGAGAGAGAGAGAGAGAGAGAGAGAGAGAGAAAGTCCTCATAACCAGGAATGTGTAGTGGGGATTGGAGAAAGGAAGGAAGGAAGGAAGGAAGGAAGGAAGGAAGGAAGGAAGGAAGGAAGGAAGGAAGGAAGGAAGGAAGAAAGAAAGAAAGAAAGAAAGAAAGAAAGAAAGAAAGAAAGAAAGAAAGAAAGAAAGAAAGAAAGAAAGAAAGAAAGAAAGAAAGATTCACGCTACATGTAAAATAGGGCAGGTTTTGAGCAGATGGTTGTGGTCAAATCTTGATTTATTTTTAGTCTTTTCCTAAGACACCTCTATTCATAACCAAAAGAAATATAGTTGTCTTGAATAGGAATGTGGACATAGCCCAATATCGGTGAATATCACATTTATTGTATTTGAAATAAAAACTAGATTTATTAAGAAATATATGCATATAAAAAGTTTCTCTTTTATTTAAAGTACATCTAAAAATAAAATCTGGAGAAAGGCAGGACTGGGAGAGGGAGAGCAAGAGGGAGACAGAGAAGAAGAGAGAGAGAGAGAGGGAGGAAGGGAAGAAGGGAGAGAGAAGAGAGTTCGCTTGTTTTTTAAACAGACTCATTTCACTAACATTTCTTGTAATGG
The DNA here is from genome assembly GCF_947247035.1 of Vipera ursinii. Lineage (NCBI taxonomy): Eukaryota > Metazoa > Chordata > Lepidosauria > Squamata > Viperidae > Vipera > Vipera ursinii. The sequence continues at coordinate 169,149,764 of NC_139516.1, read as the reverse complement.
AAGGATAGAACTCTTGTGTCTTAGGACCTGTGCTTTTTGACAAAATTATAAGAGAGCTGGCATTCAGTATGACTAGTGGGATTTCCAAGTTTACTGATGACATTCAGAGTTATAAAAAACAATAAGGGACTGCAAAGTGCTCCAAAGTGATCTCTGAATATTAGTTGAGCAGGTGTCAACATTGCAGATGTTATTTAATGGGAGCAAGTGTAAAGTGATGCACACTGGTACCAAAAATCCAACTGCTTATACATACTAATGGGATCGAGCAAGCAGTGACTGATGAGAAAAGATACCATGGAACAATGATAAACAGTTCAATGAGCTGTTGATACAGTTTATATATGCTCTAAAAAGGGCAATGGCTATAGGTAACCCTTACCGCGCCGACCCTCTGTAATGAGTTGCCTCTGGAGCTGCGGATGGCCCCTGACCTTCGGTCCTTCCGCCGTGACCTGAAGATATGGATGTTCCAACAATCAGGCCTGGACCGACTATAGTTTTAAATTTGGTTTTATTGGGTTGTTATGTATTTATTATATTTTTAATTCTTTTTAAAATTTTGTATTTTATGTTTTTTAACTTTTTATTGTTGTGAGCTATAGGTAATCCTCACCGCGCCGACCCTCTGTAATGAGTTGCTTCTGGAGCTGCGGACGGCCCCTGACCTTCGGTCCTTCCAACGTGACCTGAAGATATGGATGTTCCAACAATCAGGCTTGGACTGACTATAGTTTTAAATTTGGTTTTATTGGGTTAATTGTTATGTATTTATTATATTTTTGTTTAATTCTTTTTTAAATTTTGTATTTTATGTTTTTTAACTTTTTATTGTTGTGAGCCGCCCTGAGTCCTTAGGGAGAAGGGCGGCATATATTTTTTTTTTAATCCCATTTATATCCCACCCTTCTCCGAAGACTCAGGGCAGCTTACAATTTAAGCACAAACCAATGTGCTTAGCAATAGCCTCCATTCTATGTATATGCCTGCTTATTAGGGCTTTCGCCCCCCCCCCCAGTGGCATTATTACAAAGTCAGCTTATTGCCCCCAACAATCTGGGTCCTGATTTGAATTTAATAAATTTATTAAATAAATTTAATAAATTCAATTCAATTCACTTCCATTTATTCAGTGATTATTCAAAATTACAATTGTGCTGGAAAATGGACATCTGGTCTTTGAGGTTCTAGCTGTCATGGCACCCCTACTATCATATGCTGTGGAGTGTGCAGGTGCTGCAGTCACATGATCCCTATTTGGGACCTTTCCTGCCAGCTTCTTGCAAGCAAAATGAACAGGGAAGCCATCAGGGAAGGTTGAAAGTCCCTCCCATCCACAGCATATATCCCTGCCTGTGTGCAGCCTTTATTGGGCCTTCTAACTTCTCTCCTAGCTTCCCTTGATTTATGAGAGGCCTGCACTGGTCCCCCAAACCTTCCCCTCATCCGTTGTCTTATGTGCAGACTGCACAAGCAACCTTGATTTAAGAACAAATGGCTGTATTAGACAACATTGAGTTACATGGTTCAATCACCCACATCTATATGGCTGGTCTGTCATTCCAACAGCTAATTTGCTTCACTTGTCCTCCTCTAGCTAAATAAAGTCCAACTTTGCCCTTAAACTGAAGAAAGTGTTCTTTGCTGCATGTCTAGTCACCCTATCACTTCAACCAAAAAAAACACTTTATTCCCTTGTAACCCCAACTGATTTAAAGATTCATATGGAATAACAATTGATCATACAAAAAACTTATTTGATTCACCCTATCTTCTAGCAAGTACTGTGTAGAAGGTTACCTCTCCTTTGCTTCTCTGAAAATTCCCCTGCATAAATAACTGCCTTCTCAAGTATTTCCATGCTGAAGATTAGAGAAACATAATGATAAGACTCTACAGAGTGTAGCCTATGGTGCATGAATGGTTGTCAGTGCCAATGCTGTGTTATATAGATAAAGAAGCCTTCTAATATATGCAGACAAAAAGGAGAAAGGATACCCTTCCATTGTGACAGAATAATTTAATTCAAAATCTGTCTGAGAAGATATGTTAATCTCTGTGTTTTATAGGTTGCCTTATATTTTCACCCTCTCATTTTGGCTGTCGGAAGCTTACCACCTGTGAAAATAACTGAGATTAATTGGAGTCCTACCTTTACTGATGACAGCTTATTTTGCTGCAGACATGTTGCTGCATCTCAGTGAGTGTCTTATGATTGCCAATAAGGCCATCAGATCATAAATCTATTCTGGCACTGCTAACAAATTGCTCTCTTTTGGACCCCATCAGAAGAGGATGAGGCTCAAAAACTGCTAGTGTAAACCCAACTGACTATATGGATGTACTTTGTTTGCTACTCATTGTTGAAGTAATAATGAAATCATAGCTGAAGTCAAGGGAATGTGAATATTGTGGGTTGGGGCAGGGAAATTTAATTGAAGCATGGTGCTCTTACAGTGGCAAACAACATTTTTTAAAGAATATTAGCTTATGCAAATCTCTTAAGAGTTTTAATAAGCCAGGCCCACTGCTAAGTAAGTAACATAAAAATTAAAAAGATTTGGGATGAAAATATCATTTTTCCAACTCTGGGAAAGTTGTTGTTTTTCTTAGGAGCTGTTGTGGAGCTGAAGGTTGGTAACTGGTAACTAAGGTTAAATCCCTGTCTAGCCAGGAACCTAACTGGATAGATTTGAGAATCTCCTTCTCAGTTGAATAATGCTGGGGAATGTGAATGTGTGAATAATATCTAAGAGCAATGAGAATTATGCAACTAATTATAGATCAGAGGTAGGCAACCTTGGCTCTTTTAAGTCTGGGAGTTGAAGTCCACAAGTCATAAAAGAGCCGAGGTTGCCTACCCCTGTTATAGACTGATAAATGTTATAGAGCACTATAAAAGAGAAAAAATACTCATGCCCTAGCCTCATAATCAACATTTATTTTGGTGAACTAAGGTAATATAATAGGCAATTTAACACAATCATCTTGCAGTCTCCCAGGATATGAGTTATGGTATCTATCAGAACCCAAATTATTGACTTGGGAATACCAGATGCCATTCCACTATGTAGTTTTAGCTACAATATTATAAAATGCTGTTGGAAAAACTGGGTGAAATGTTGCTCTACTGTTGGTTTCAAATAAACCTGAAGCCACTGCTTCTTGCCTACCTCATTTATAAGCATGTTTCATTAGGTCATTGAACCTCAGCTATACCTTGGGGATCAATGTGGTATCAGGAAGCTTGCTTATACTGTAAGTAAAGGGTTTCAAATTGCTGGCATGCGGGCTGGATGCATCATGCTGAAACTGGGCCCACCCCATCGCTGGCAATGGAAAAAAAAATGCAATAAGTCACATGATGTTGCAAGTTTGACACCCCTGCTGTAAGTTAATTACAGCCAAAGTTAGCTGTAGAGTAATAAAGAGCCTGGGGTGTGCCAGTTCCTCAAATCATCCAGAAACTGAGCATCCTCTACAATCACATTAAGATATCAAGTTTGCTTTTATCCCTATGGTGGGACTAGAACTCATGGTTACCCAACTTCTAGCCTGGTACCTTAACCACTTCATTCTGTTCTAACCTTTAAACTGCTCCCTCATTGGTTAATGCTTCTTGTCAAGACTATGACACAGCAAAACATTTCAACTAACACAAGTTTGTGATTCTAGCAGTCAGAGGACTAAGTCATTTCTAGTTGTACTACTAATTTAAGAGAATGGACTGCACTTTTGCATCAATCCATTCTATCAGAAATAAATCAAAATGTTGGTGCCTGAAGAGTTATTTATGATTGGTAGCTTACAACAGGACCAAGTAGACCAAATTACAACCTCAGACAGACCGGTCATCTTAATGAATTGCAGTACTATTAACATGGGTCAAAATCCTTAGGTTTACTGCTTTGAAAATACATTATAATTAAAGTGGTCATGGGCCCCTACAGATTTGCAGAGAGGATATTATGCCATTTGAGCTTTGAACTCTAATGACTTGATAATGGACCCTCTCCCATTAATTTATGCTGAAATCTTCTTGGAATCATTTACTCATTTCTTAAATGGTATCATAATGGTGTAACCATTAAAATATTAAAATGTAACTGAGATTTTTACTGAGATATTAATATTACATCTATTTCCTTATAAGTAGAATATATCATTGCTGGTAACATAGATGTTTTCCAATCACCTTTATAATTATTTCATTGAATTGTCAATAGCTAATTTACTACCTGAAAGGATTTTTAAATGTACCAACTTCTGATGTAATTTAAAGGCAAAACATGAATTTAAATTTGTCTCATGTATTTTAGAAAATAATCTTAGAAAATCTAAAGCTAATATATATATATTGCACATATAATTTTTGTTTTGGTAGAACTAGAACTTGCAGGAGTTTGCTTATGAATGTAAATTGTATTGCAGAAGAAATTCATATTCCTAAATATGAGGGCCTTTTCTTTTTGAGTGGCATGTAGAGGTATCTATAGCAGGGAGTCAAACATGAATGATAATTTTTGCATTGGGATCAAAGCTCACTCCTGTATATGTGTCAGTATTGAATCCATGTTCAAGGGGACAGGACTTCCATTGCAATTTTAATACCAATAGACAGAGAAAACATCTTTAAATTTTAAAATATTTACCTAATCTGTAGGGGTGTCAGGCTAGGTCAAAAAAGTCAACACGATAGCTATAACCATACAACAAGAGCCCTCCCCCTTTTTACATGTTGTGGGTATGCAATTCATGTAAAAGGGCTGGGCTTTAATCATTTAATTGTGACTGACATCTTGACATCTTGGCTTTTTTCACAATTCCCCATAGATATCTCTACCTGCTTTCTTTCCTTCCTTCCTTCCTTCCTTCCTTCCTTCCTTCCTTCCTTCCTTCCTTCCTTCCTTCCTTCCTTCCTTCCTTCCTTCCTTCCTTCCTTCCTTCCTTTCTTTCTTTCTTTCTTTCTTTCTTTCTTTCTTTCTTTCTTTCTTTCTTTCTTTTTCAGAAAGACACTGCACAGTTTCTGCAGTTTTCTTGATAAGTTTTTTTTTTTAAAAGTAGTTTGCCATTACCTTCTTCCTAGGGCTGAGAGAAAGTGGCTGGTCAAAGGTCACCCTGCTAGTTTTGTGCCTAAGGTCAGACCAGAACTCATGGTCTCCTCATTTCTAGCCTGATTCTTTAGCCACAATACCAAAGTGGTTCTATTATTTTTATATATATATATATATATATATATATATATATATATATATATATATATATATATATATATATATATATATATATATATATATATATATATATATATATATATATATATATATATATATATATATATAAATGTGGATCTTCGGTCATTCGGGTTTCCTCCCGCATAGAACTAAAGGTGTAGGTGCGACGTTTCGACGGAATGAGACCAGCCCATCCACCCAGAACACCCCCCCACCCAATCAGAATACACCCACCATTCAAAACACACTCCCACCCAATCAGAACACACTTGGTCCCCCACCCAATCAGAGCACACCTCCACAGAACACACCCCTTCTGGCAGTTTAAAAAAGAGGAACAAACAGCCACATGCTTCTCCCAGAAGAAGGAAGCTAAAGCCACCAGCCTGATGATGACGGATGGGATTCCGTCGAAACGTCGCACCTACACCTTTAGTTCTACGCGGGAGGAAACCCGAATGACCGAAGATCTACATATAAACACCCGTGAAAACCTCAGAAAACAAATATATATATATATATATATATATATATATATATATATATATATATATATATGTGGATCCTTGGTTTTTCGGGTTTTTCCCCGCGTAGAACTAAAGGTGTAGGTGCAACGTTTCGACGGAATCCCATCCGTCATCATCAGGCTGGTGGCCTTAGCTTCCTTCTTCTGGGAGAAGCATGTGGCTGTTTGTTCCTCTTTTTTAAACTGCCAGAAGGGGTGTGTTCTGTGGAGGTGTGCTCTGATTGGGTGGGGGACCAAGTGTGTTTTGATTGGGTGGGAGTGTGTTTTGAATGGTGGGTGTGTTCTGATTGGGTGGGGGGGTGTTCTGGGTGGATGGGCTGGTCTCAGCTGCCAGCTCCAGACCTGAGTTGGTGAGTTGTGCTGCTTTTGTTTGGCTTCGTGTTTGTGGTGGTGCCATGTTTTTATAGTGGGTGTCAGTTTGCTTATTGTGTGGTTTGGAGGGGTTTAAAGTGGCTGATGTTGCAGCTGTAGTTAGGTTTCTGTTTTGTGGTTGTGCCTCGTTATCATTGTGGGTTCGGATTTGCTTTTTGAATGGTTGTGTGGTGGTGATGTCATGTGATGTTATCATGAGTTTGGGTCTGGTATCATTCTTGGTGGTTGGGCCTCGTCTGTCAATCAAGGCGGGTTTCCAAATGGCTGATAGGCAAGAGGTATCATCTCGTTTATTCATGCTGTGGGGGCGTTTTTCTATCTCAATGGCTTATCTGATTATTCTGTTGTTAAAATGTTCAATTTTGGCGATAGTTTTGGTTTTTTTAAAATCAATTTCATGTCCCGTGGCTTCAAAGTGTTGGATCAGGGATGAAGTTTGTTCTACCTTTCTGAGTGAGTTTTTGTGCTCTTCAATGCATGCACTTATTCTTCTGTTGGTCTGTCCGATGTATGTGGTGGTGCAGGTGGTGCATGGGATTTCGTATACTCCTTGGTTTTCTAACCCAATTATGTCCTTGGGGTTTCTTAGGATGGTGGATATTTTTCTGTCTGTGTAGAATGCTGTTTTGATGTTGTGTTTTTAGAGGACCTTGCTGATTCTGTCTGTGGTCCCTTTTAAGTATGGGAGGAGGGCTTTGCCATTTTCTTGTTCTCTGTCTTGGGTTTTTGTGGGTGTCTCTCTTCGGATTAAGTTGGTAATCGTGTTTCTTTGGAATCCATTGGCTGTTAGTACATTAGTGAGAGTGTGTAGTTTGGTTTTTAGGTGTTGTTCGTCAGCTAGGTGTTTTGTTCTGGAGATGAGTGTCTTGGCTACGGAGTTGATCTGTGCTGGGTGGTGGTGTGAGAGTGCGTTCAGATAGCGGTTTGTGTGTGTTTTTTTATGGTAGATAGTGTGTCCTAGGGAGCCGTTGGATTTCTTGTAGACTAAGACATCAAGGAAGGGAAGTTGATTGTTAGCTTCTGTTTCCATGGTGAATTGTATTTTGGGGTGTAGGCTATTGAGGTGTATGAGGAAGTCATCCAGTTTTTCTTTGCCGTGTGGCCAGATTACGAAGGTGTCATCTACGTATCTGAGCCAGAGTTTGGGTTTGTGGTTGGATTTTTCTAGAGCGAGGGTTTCAAAGTGTTCCATGTAGAGGTTTGCGATGACAGGTGAGAGGGGTGATCCCATGGGTGCTCCTTCCATTTGTTTGTATCTTTGTCCATTGTAGATGAAGTATGTGTTAGATAGGCAATGGTTGGTCAGATCTAGGATGTGTTTTGGGGGGTTGTATTTATTTAGGATAGCTGTCAAGGCTTCTTTGATTGGCACTTGGGTGAAGAGGGATACAACATCGAAGCTCACAAGTAGGTCACAGGGCTGTAAGTTTAGTTTACTTATGATCTCTATGAATTGGAATGAGTTTTGTACGTGTGAGGTGATGGAATTTGCATAAGGCTGTAGTTGTTTACATATATATATATATATGGTAAAGGTTCCCCCGCATATGCGTGCTAGTCGTTTCCAACTCTAGGAGCCGGTGCTCATCTCCGTTTCAAAGCCAAAGAGCCAGCGTTTGTCCAAGGACATCTCCGTGGTCATGTGGCCGGCATGACTAGACGCCATAAAATGTAAATATAAATTATTATAAAATTTTAAAGTATAAAATTGTTTTATCAGAAAAATAAAAATTATTTTATTTTATTTAAGCTCTGATGTTATTTTCAGGAACATCTTGTTTCACACTTAAGGAGACAAATACGAAATCAGATTTTCCCATTTTCCTTGGACCATTTCTTACTATCCCAAAATGCAGCAGTAATAGTAATGTTTATGCAAGGAAAATTAAGTTCCTTAAAACTGCATTAAATTTTATTTAAATAAGTGATTAAAGTAATAATAAATAAAGGAATCCTAAATATGGTTAGGAAAACCTTGTTTAGGAATCCTAAATAGAGATAGGAAAAAAATTGAGAAATGATTTACAAAATAATTTATGTCAAAAATGAAAATGTTTAAACATTTCAGCACATGTGGTTTAACTATCTTCTTCATTTGTTTTACCAGATTGACATGAAAAGATGCCTACATAAGCATATTGAAGCATAAGTTACAAAGGAACTTATTTTTCCCTTTTGAGTAACATGATAGATATGAAGCTCCTCTTAATATAGTGGGCATGTTAGAGATGCTGTTTTTCTTACTTTGCTTTCTTTTTTTCCTAGGTAGCTTGGGCTGATGAATGTTTTATAAGATAGAGGCTCTGCTTTGGTTGGCATAAATCATTTTGAAAGAAAAAATTGTGGGCATTCATGATTCGAAGGTGAAGGTGGTAAAAGATAATGTCAAGAATAGGGATGTTGAACATCCTCACATATTATTCTATTCTGTTAAAGTCCAAAAGTGAATTATTTAAGCCCTCCCTCAGAAGCAGATGCCAACGGAACTTTCTTCAAAGAGCAATTATTTTTATTTAAGGTTATATAATAGACTCAGTTTAAACCATTGAGCATTTCTGATAGAAACACAACATTCTAGACAACTTTTCATAATGTTCCTCTCTCCCACAATGTCTTCCTCCTCCTCCTCCTCCTCCTCCTCCTCCTCCTCCTCCTCCTCCTCCTCCTTCTTCAATATAACATACCAAAAATAATGCTGGGTTTCACTCTACTCTACTGAATGGTGGAAAATTGAAAAGTTTATGTTTTTTCAAGCTAACTTCAAAATTCTAATTCATCTGGTCTGTATTTAATAGAATAAATTGTATATCTTATGTCTAGTTCTATAAATCATACCTATTTCATACAATATGATTGTAAGCCTAGAGTTACCTTATGGTAAGATGGGCATCCAATAAATTTTATAATCAATAAATATATCTAGTATAAATTAAATATACTTTGCAATATAAGACATATTGACCACTTAACTTTATCTTTTATATTTGCATCTGTATATTTATTTTGAACAATTATCAATTCCACAAACTTATGTTGTAGAAAATTTAATGTTTTTTATTATCTTCTTACTTTTATATTTTAATCAAAGATAACAGAGTATAAATAGTATTTTGTTTTACTTTGTTTTTGTTTTGATAACAAAGCCAAAGCAGAGCCAAGAAATCAGTGAATTAAATAGCAATCAGAATAATTTCAGGACAGCATAATTTCAATCAGTGAATTCACATGGAGAGAAAGTGTTTGGATTCTCCAATCATACCAACTCTAATGTGATTTGTTTGTTTTAGTTTATCTTCTTTTGAAAAGCCATCTGTAATGTCTTTGGATTATATAAGAATTAAATCATAATGGTTTGTTTAAAAAACACTGATGAACAGGTAAACTTGTTCATTGTTTATAAATTATAGTGATTACAAAATTATTAATTATTATTTCTTCTGGCACAACTGTTCTCATTATCATGAGAAAACACAGAGAAAAAAAGGTTAGTTAAATAATAATAATAATAATAATAATAATAATAATAATAATAATAATAATAATAATAATAACAACAACAAAAATAATGATGATGATGATGATGTAACATACTAGAATCCCAGTTCTAAGCTTGTTTTTACAAGTGCATAGAATTGTTCTACATCTTCCATAATTTGGCTTCATAGATTATAACTATAAAATATTCAGCTAAGGCGTTTGGATTCTTCTCTAAATGCTTCTATCTTAATAAGCATCGACAGCAGTGATAATGATGCTGTGATAAAATTATGCACCTGTAGAAGCATTTGATTGCTCTCTCTCTCTCTCCCTCCCTCCCTCCCCCCCTCTCTCCCTCCTAAAAAAGCAGTTGAAAACTGTGTTAGAAGAATTGTCTAGCCTTTGATTCTGATGGATGGTCATCCCCAGTCAAGCACAGCTCCTATTAATCCATCAACTATAGGGAGAACATTTTTAATATTACTTTCTTAAAACTAGTAGAGATTTTCTTCAATTTGTAAAAGGATTTTAATTTAGCTGCACACAATAGCAGCTGCTCCTTCTGCCTCAGGCAACAATTGTTTTGCCCTGAAAAAGTGTTGCATGTTAAAGATGCAATTTGGGCCCCAACTATCTTCAAATTAACAATACTCCTTATACTTACCTATTTTTCTGAATACCAGCCCATTCCGCATAGCAATATAAGCAGAGAAGAACTATTGAACAAAACCATGAATTTCCATCATGCAAATATGGAACATGTAATTAAGAGGTGGTGGCAGTGCTTTTTTTGTAAAAGAAAAAGGTGCTGGAACTCACACATGTCATACAGCCCATCTTGCCTACCCTACAAGTTTCCATCCAAAAAAGGTGCCGGAACACCGTTCTGAGCGTTCTATGACAAAAAAAGCCCTGGGTGGTGGTGAACTGCTTTTTAATTATGTAGCCAGATGAGACATATTATTTGTCAATAAAAAACTGCAAGAATACATTTCACTACAGCATTGTAAGAAAAAAAGATTACATTCTAAACAGAATCTTTTCTATCGCAATTCTAATAGCTTGTATCCTATTCAGGCATATAGCTAAATATATTCCTACTATGAAACCTTTATTAAATCTCCCATATTTATTAACTTTAATCATTCAGATATACAGTAGAGATCATTACTGGATTTTTATAAAAATCCTCTAGATCGGGGGTCTTCAATGGTCTTTCAGACCATTAGTCTGAAAAGATTCCTGTGCATAGGCTTCAGCAGTAAATCAGTAATTTTGAACATTCATGTGTAGATTTAATTGTTTGCACCAGCATGTGTACGTGTATTTCTTCTCCAAAGCTCTGAAGTGTGTTTCTTATAAATATGTCTGATTAAAAGGTACATCAATCAGTCATTCTACTCTTTCCACTCTTCTATTCCTTAGCATGATATTTCTTGTGTAATTAATTGCACAAACAGTTCCTGACATAGTGATGCTTCAGAGTTTATCCAAGTCTTCAAGGAGCTATAAATGAAGTTCTGGATTCCTTGGAAATCATCCAGTGTTTAAGAGACCTTGGTAGCCAAATACAATTTGGGAGTCAGAGCAATATGATTTGCCTATAAGGCAATAAATCAGTGGCAAATAATATATTTAATATGGTAGAAAGCTTCAGATCCATGTATTTGTAACAGCAATATAAATAATTCATCTTTCAAATGTCCTACTGTCCTTGTTTGTCTTTGTCATTGGTTCCATCCCTAATACAATGTTTACTAAGAGCTCTGTGGAGGAACAGTATTTCCATAGCAACAAATGAACAATACTAGAGAGATTAATCATTTCTGCATTATCTGCATAGAGTTTGCTGTAAAGCAACATTTTATAGCTTGATAATTGCAAAGCTAGAGTGATTTTACATTATGCAATGATTAGCATAAATACTTTAAAAGACAAAGAATTTCTATTGAAATAAGGAAAGCAGTGCAAAATAGATAATGCTTTATCATAAACAAATACTGTAGCATGGTTATGTGAAGACTAAGTCTCTAAACCTCAAGCCCATTTAAATCTATTTTGTTTGATCCATTTCCAATATATTAAAGTAAATATCAGCCTTGACTAGGAAGACCTTTGAGAAGTTGTAGACTGTTTAAACCAAGGACACTGAAGATATTTATTAATTGTTCAAGTGTTACAACTGTGACCTGATTTACAGTATATCTTCAGTGAGCTTCAAACAATGAAGGTATATCACTTCTGTCTTCGGTCCTCCTGATATTTCTGCTTTCTACAGAGAGGATCTGTTCAGTTTGTCTACTATACATAACAAGCAGGCCAAGTGATAATTAAATATAATTTAATTAAAGTGACAGAATACTACCAAAAATACTAAATCCAACTCTGGTAAACATTTCATCCTTAGTGAGATGGTGAGATGAACAACTTTAGAGCTTACCACACCTTAAACATATTTCCTTAGATGTAAATTTAATTGATTTCAAAAAGTTGAAAAGTCCAGCTGGTTCATCAAAGGGCAGATTATTTTTTTGCTTCCTGTGGAACAAAGAAATCCATTTTTTAATCTTAGTCTCAGAAAAAAGGGAAAAAAATAGATCCAGGAAACTACAGACCTATCAGCCTGACCTCAATACCTGGGAAGATGGAAAGGATTACTATGTTTAGCAGCAGGAAAAAAATGAAATCTGTAACATAGGCTCACAACAATTAAAAATAAGCTGTTCACAAACAAGCTTTTTGCATATTATCTGTGAAATAACTTTGCTAGATAACATCTAAGGAGTGTAAGAAGAGTTTTCTTCACTTTCAACTTCTGATGAGCTTTTCTACTCTATTCTCCTTGTAATATGTATTATACACACATTTCAGTTTGAAACTTCTTTCTTTCAGTGTAGCATCATAGGAAGGAAACCAGAATTTTTTTTCAAGTCAAATAGTATTTTTCCTCTTGCAGCTTTGTAATTCTTAGAAATGGAAGGAGAATAATTTCTGAGAGAATATTCTGAATGGTTTAATGAGAGGCAAGACTGCAACTCTATTAATTAAATTTTAGATTTTTCAACTAAAAGCCAAAATCACAAATCACATAGAAAAGGAAGAATAACAGGAAAGTGCTGACAAGGAAGTCACCTAGGTCCTCAAAATTATTCACAAATGATTATGCAAATTAATGACAGAAGAAGACAAGTTTCACATATCAGCAAGATGCACTTAAATAAAGTTGCAAATTTCACTTGCCTAGTTACTAGTAGGGGACACGGTGGCTCAGTGGGTTAGGATGCTGAGCTTGTCGATCAGAAGGTTGGCAGTTTGGCGGGTCAAATCCTGAGTGCTGCATAACAGAGTGAGCGCCTGTTACTCGTCCAGCTTCTGCCAACCTAGCAGTTCAAAAGCATGTAAAAATGCAAGTAGAAAAATAGGGACCACTACGGTGGGAAGGTAACAGCGTTCTGTGTGCCTTTGGCGTCTAGTCATGCCGGCCACATGACCACAGAGACATCCTCGGACAAGCGCTGGCTCTTCGGCTTTGAAACAGAGATGAGCACTGGCCCCTAGAGTCGGAAACGACTAGCACGCATGTGCGGGGGAACCTTTACCTTTACCTTAGTTACTAGTAAGACAGATTATTTTAAAATGCAGCAATTTTCAAAAAGTGAAATTCACTTATTCACATTTCTTTAAAAGTTAGTGCTATTAGGTTTCTGAACAAATGTGAGTAAATTATAGCCTTAATAACTTTTCCAAAAGGAGAAGGAGGCAAAACTTCTGCCTAATATGGATAATAAATGTAAATCTCACAAGGCAAAAATCATAGCCATTTTAGTGGCACTTAGAATCATAAAATTATAGACTTAGCCGGGGCCATTTAGGCCATCAAGTTGAATCCCTGCTCATTGCAAGAATCTAAATTAATCATCCCCAAATGATTGCTTGTCTAGCCGCCACTTGAATGCATCCAGCAAATGGGACCCTGCCAGTTCTCTATTATTTGTTGCACAGATAAAAAGAGGTCTGCAAAAAAATATATGAAATGGGCACATAGGTTAACGAAAGAAGAGACATATTCTTAATAATCTTTATACTGTGTCTTCAATACCTTTATAAATATGGGAAGACACAGGATACAATGTTGTTTATTTATTAATATGCAACTAGATCTACAATGGAGTAGCTACTTTAACATTATTCATATTCAGTAATGTGGGTGAGCCTGACTTTGCTGTGAATTCATCGAAAATGCAGTGTCTACAACTTGAAAGTTGAGAGATATCATCATGGGAATTATATTTCATTTGGGGCATCTCAAGGAGTTCTTGCAACAGTTTGTACTGCTTGTGCTAGTCTAGACAAGTATCACACCTTATTCTTTCTGCTAATATCTCACATGCAGTAGAACATTTAAAATCTTATCATTGTAAGGGTTTAAGATCCCATTCTCAGAAATATAAATGCTGATAGATATGTAGTCTTTGGAAAGGATGAGTTTCCAGATTGTCATTCTTGAAGGAGGCGGTGGTGAGACCTCTCCTCAAGAAGCCTGCCTTGGACCCAGCTGTGTTAAATAACTTTCATCCGGTCTCCAACCTATGCTTTCTTACGAAGGTTGTTGAGAGTGTGGTGGCGCATCAGCTCCCTCTGGTTCTGGATGAAGCGGATTATCTAGACCCGTACCAATCGGGTTTCAGGCCCGGGTACAGCACAGAGACAGCATTGGTCACTCTGGTGAATGATCTCTGGAGGGCCCGGGACAGGGGATATTCCTCTGTCCTGGTCCTATTAGAGCTCTCAGCGGCTTTCGATACCATCGACCATGGTATCCTGCTGCAGTGTCTCAGGGGATTGGGAGTGGGAGGCACAGTTTTTCAGTGGTTCTCCTCCTATCTCCTGGGACATTCGCAGTTGGTGTTGGCAGGGGGACAGAGGTCGACCTCGAGGCCTCTCGCTTGTGGAGTTCCTCAGGGGTCGGTCCTCTCGCCTCTCCTGTTCAACATCTACATGAAACCGCTGGGTGAGATCATTCGTGGTTTTGGAGTTGGGTATCATCAGTACGCTGATGATACCCAGCTTTTTATTTAGACCCCAAACCACCCCAGTGATGCCCTCGATGTGATGTCCCGTTGCCTGGAAGCGGTTTGGGTCTGGATGGGGAGGAACAGGCTTCAACTCAACCCCGACAAGACTGAGTGGCTATACATACCGGCATCTCGGGATATTCAGAATATTCCATCTCTTTCTATGGGGGGTGAGCTATTACCCCCCGTAGATAGGGCTCGCAACTTGGGAGTCCTCCTAGATTCACAGCTTACTCTGGAAGACCACATAATAACTGTGACTAGGGGGGCCTTCACCCAGGTTCGCCTGGTGCGCCAGTTGCGGCCCTATCTAGACCGGGATGCCCTGCGTACGGTCACTCATGCGCTCGTGACCTCTCGTTTAGACTACTGCAACGCTCTCTACATGGGGCTGCCCTTGAGGACCACTCAGAGGCTCCAACTGGTACAGAATGCAGCCGCGAGAGTTGTGTTGGGAGTCTTCTGATACTCCCATGTTACACCTCTGCTCCGCAAGCTGCATTGGCTCCCAGTTGTCTTCCGAGTGAGATTCAAGGTTCTGGTAATGGTTTTCAATGCCCTACATGGCATGGGTCCGGAGTACCTTAGGGATCACCTGCTGCCGGCATCAACTTCCCTCCGCCCTGTGCGTTCCCACAGAGAGAGCCTCCTCAGGGTGCCACCGGACAGAGAATGTCATCTGGTGGCCCCCAGGGGGAGTTCCTTCTCTGTGGGTGCCCTGGATTTATGGAATAGGTTGCCGGTTGAGCTCCGGATGGCACCCGACCTTCGCTCCTTGCGATGCAATCTGAAGACTTATTTGTTCGAACAAGCCGGCCTGGCCTGATGGGGGATGGGTTGGGATTTTATTGTTGTTTTAAATATATTTACTTATTGTTTTAGTTTAGTTTAGTTTATTAATATTTCTATACCGCCCTTCTCCCGAAGGACTCAGGGCGGTGAACAGGGCAAGAATAAAATGCAAAGTTACAAATATTAAAAAAAGATTAAATAGTTGCCCATTAAAAACAATTAATACAATATGTTTATAAAAACCCCAAAAATACAGCAATAAAAAAAAACCCATCAATCCCCCATCAGGCCAGGCCGGCTTGTTCGAATAGAAATGTTTTCAGATCGCGGCGAAAGGAGCGAAGATCGAGCGCCATCCGGAGCTCCACCGGTAATTGATTCCATAGCTCCGGAGTGCCCACAGAGAAGGATCTCCCCCTGGGGGCCACCAATCGACATTCTCTGATTGGTGGCACGCTGAGGAGTCCCTCTCTGTGGGAACGCACAGGGCGCAGGGACGTTGATGCCGGCAGCAGGTGTTCCCTGAGGTACTCCGGACCCCTGCCATGTAGGGCCTTAAACACCATTACTAGTACCTTGAATCTTACCCGGAAGACAACTGGTAACCAATGCAGCTCACGGAGCAGAGGTGTAACGTGGGAGTATCGGGACACTCCCAACACAACTCTCGCGGCTGCATTCTGTACCAGTTGTAGCCTCCGGGTGGTCCTCAAGGGCAGCCCCATGTAGAGAGTGTTGCAGTAGTCCAGACGAGAGGTCACGAGAGCGTGAGTGACCGTGCATAAGTCATCCCGGCCTAGATAGGGCCGCAACTGGCGCACCAGGCGAACCTGGGCGAAAGCCCCCCTAGTCACAGCCACTAGGGCTTGGGCATTTCGTTTAATTCTTTTTAACTTTTGTATCTTTGTACTTTTATATGTTTGCCCTGTTCACCGCCCTGAGTCCTTCAGGAGAAGGGCGGTATAGAAATAAAATTATTATTATTATTATTATTATTATTATTATTATTATTATTATTATTATTATTATTATTATTATTATTATTATTATTATTATTATTATTATTTTCTTTCTGACACAATCAATAAAACAGAGATTATTCACTTGAGTGAAATTTCTGAAAACAAACACATTTCATTCAAAGATGCTCAAAGTTTGGACAGTGCTTACATGAGTAAATAACTTATAGTTTCTCTCAAACGATAATAAAGGTAGCACCACTGGAATAATGCTGGAAAAATCAAAGTCCCTTTGCAAATTGCAAATGGACTGTGGAACTTCAGCAAAACATAATCACATTACATTATCATAAGGTATCATCACATGCTTCCAGTGTTACAGGCAGAATATACAACATTTAGGTTTATGGTTTATTCGATTTCTATACCGCCCTTCTCCCGAGGGACTCAGGGCGGTTATTTGAACAGTGACCTAAGCAAATCATGTTAATAAGTGGAACTGTTGAGTTAGACTAGGAGTGTCAAACTGTCATCCCATGGGCCAGATGCGTTATGGTGAAACCACGCCCACCCCATTGCTGGCAATGGGAAAAGAAGTCGTGATACATTGTGACATGTCACATGACCTTGCGAGTTTGACACCCCTGAGTTAGACCATCTGTTCTATTTGCCTTTATGAAGGGCCTAAAATAGTGCCATCTAGTTGATAATTCAAAGCTGTAGTTGTAGAAACAAATCCTATTACTGTTTTGCTTGAGATTGTCTTGGTGAATCTTTGGAAGGGGAAGTAGTTTTAGTGCTTTCAAATGATAAAATATACAATTATGACATTGTAATGCAAACAGTGCTCCTTTTGTATGCCTGATGTGACATTATACACATACACAAAAGGCTGAGATGGTGGTCACTCGCATTACAGTTTCATGACAAATGTTGTCATTTACTGTAATAAAACCTCTGTATTTAGTGAACACTTCAGCAATTAGCATACTAGTTAAGAGCAAGCTAAAGAAGATGGCAATTAAACTGACACTGTCTTAAAAATGAACTTTTATAAGCTTTTATAAAACTTGAGTAAGGTGTTAAATGGAATGGCAACAAGGTTTACTGTTGGGTCTTATATGCTTTAACATTTGTATTGATCATTTGGTTGAAGATGTGGAGGGAGTGCTTATCAAATCTGTTAATGACACCAATTTGAATGGCTTAGCAAATAGCCTAAAAGACATAAATAAAAGTCAAAACAATAACGATAGGTTAGAGATATGGTTTGACAATAACAGCAGAAAATTTAACAGAGATAAAGGCAGAATTATATATTTAGCAAGTGAACTGAAATGATCCCTTTTTTTAGAATTACTGTATAATGTACTCTGAAATGAGCTCATTGTTAGCAACTGATGCTGTCACAATAATGTGTTTCTTTACTGGCATTCTGTCTAAGAGAAATGTAGACCTTTTGAATTATCCATGTTGCACAAGTGATCCATATTGTGATTGATTCAATAAAGTTCTAGGTTGCCCAAAAAGATTATTTCTAATGAAAGAAATATAGCATTCTTTCCCCTTTATGACAAAATGAGTTATGGAGAATCCTTTTGACCAATTTCCTAGCGAAGATTACAGGTTAGACTTTATAGACTTTACATATATTAACAAACTAAGCGAACACTGGGATGGAATAAGGAAGGAGCTGGGATTGTCCATAAGGAAGGAGCTCCCCTAAGACCCATTGTGTCATTTAGGGGAACTCCAACCTCAGGGCTGGCCAAATGGCTATACGGCAGGTTAAGATATCTACTAATGAGCAATGATACCACTGTGAACTAGTGAATTTTTAGAGAAAATTAGATGTGTCAGCATAGAGGAGGGGGAGATCATGGTTTCCTATGATGTCACCTCCCTATTCACCTCAATTCCACAAGACTTAGCACTTGCTGTAATTGGGTACCGCTTGCAACAGCAGCGAGTGGGGCAGCATCAAGATTCACTTAGCAACGAAGATCTGCTTCAGCTTATGTCCCTATGCCTGAAAATGTTTTTTACATTTCAAGGCACCATTTATGAACAGGTGAAGGGTACCCCTATGGTGTCCCCCATCTCTGGTGTCATTGCAGAGGCCATCCTGCAACAGTTAGAGAGCCAGGTGATGTCCATGTATCACCCCAAGTTTTGGGTGAGATACGTGGATGACACCTTTGTGATCGTCAAAAGACAGGACAAGGACAGGCTGATGAGGAAGCTCAATTCCATCTATCCTGATATCCGCTTCACTGCGGAAGAAGAGACCAATGGGGCTTTGGCCTTTTTAGATGTGTTGGTTAGACGTCAACCTGATGGCTCGTTACACACATCTGTCTACTGGAAATCCACCCATACTGACAGGATACTTCATTATGAAAGTAATCACCCCACAATCCATAAGGCCAGCTGTATTAAGACCCTCTTTAGACATATAGACATGCATTGCAGCACAAACAAGTCAAAAAGGGAAGAAAGACGCCACCTTTATCGTGTCTGCAGAAACAACGGGTATCCACCTAACTTCATTAGACAACACAGCAGGCCAGGTGAACCTACCCACCATCAATGTGAAAACACCTTAACATCATGGATAACACTGCCTTATATCCACAGTATATCCAAGGCTACAGCGCACATACTAGCCCCTCACAAGGTTGGTGTTGCCCACAGACCTGATTGGACTATAAGAGCTTGTGTCATGCACCCTAAAGATCCACTCCCCAATGAAGAAAAATCCTCAGTTGTGTACAAGGTGTCATGCCAGAATTGCAATTGCAATTACATTGGGGAGACGGCAAAACAACTGAGGACTAGAGTGCATGAACAGAAGCTCACTATTAGAAGACAAGAACAACATTCACAGGTGTGGGCACACATGGCTGCACATAACCGTGTCTTTAATCTAACAGGGACCGAGGCAATTGCCAGTGACAACACTAAAGGTGGCTGCTTGTTTAAGGAAGCTTGGTTTTCAAACCACTCCTCTATCAACTGGCACATAGACCTCCCCCGTGCATACCAGGCACTAAGGAATTGGGAAGATGAACGATGTGTGCAATATGGAGGCAAACAGTGCAAGCATTTACAGAGTGCCTCATTGTATCAAAATCAAGATTGCACAAACACACAACCACCCTGGATTGTAGAACACAGGGAAGAAGAGAAACAACTATTTAGAACCTCTGGTATAAGAACACGGGCAATGACTAGAGCTATGACTATAACACATGGATCTGTCAGCAATCCACTTTTGACAACAGACACCCAGAGACAACTACATTCCCCAAAAACGGATGTGTGACAACTCAAAGGAATACGGCCAGCCTCAACAAACAGACCGGTGATGTGCTTCATGAGTGGAGTGCAGACACCAACAGTATAAACATGATCTCCCCAGTGTTTCCATCCTGACGACATTGGCAGTTAGCCAACGACAGCTTGATCTTTTAGCAACAAAAACTGTCTTATTCCATCCCAGTGTTCGCTTTGTTTGTTAATTTTAATATGCCTGGGATTCACATTTTTAATCTTATCAAGGAATAAGATTAAATAAGGAATAAGGCTGACTGATGAGAACAAATAAGTTTGAAATAGCTATATCAGTCTCCCTTTAATTCTTTGTTAGCAATCAAAAAAAAATTACACAAATATGAGCTGTCACTGTGTGACTACAGCCTGTTGATGGCCTTGGGTTAGGCTGAAACAGGAAATAAGATTTGCCCCGTGTTTGGGGCCTAGCAAGGTATTCTAAATACTTAACAAACACTTAACACATATCTCCCTTGCTTCTCAGCTAACAAAGCGAGAAAGAACCTGTGGCCTAGGGGTTAGAACAATTGCCTAATGTGCAATCAGCCCAGGTTTGAATCTCAGAAGGCTGTGGCTGACTGATGAGAACAAATAAGTTTGAAATAGCTATATCAGTCTCCCTTTAATTCTTTGTTAGCAATCCAAAAAAATTTACACAAATATGTATATATATATATATATACACACACACACATATATACATACATACATATATACATATATACATATATACATACATACATACATATATGCATACATACATACATACATACATACATATATACATATATACATATATACTTTCTAATTCTGCAAATTCTGTAATTTTGTAAACCATTATCTAATTAAATACATTTCACTTTAATATGTTGTGACATGCTGCATTATGAACTATTTTTTCTCCTAAGAACATTTCTTGCACTCTTTCCTTTTAAGTTTTTTTAAAAGGCTAAATAATAACAGTTTTAGTCCATTTATGGATAAATGAAATGTATATGTTTAAAGCTATATGGGTATAGTGCTGGGATTGCTTCTGTGCATAACCTTTATAGGTCAAGGATCATTTCCATCTCCAAGACAGATGGTCCTAAAAGCTTGCAGTGAGTTGAGATTTGATTTAATTTTTTTATTCTAAGACTTGGCAATCTACAGAAATCCCTTTTGCAAGCAGCAGCTTAGCACTTAATTGGAAACTCAGATATTCAGAAAAAAGTAAACCTTCTTAGATCCAACAACTTAAATTATACAGAACATGGACTAATTTTTACAAGAATCATAGCTTTGGGTTAGCATTACTTCAATTACTATTTTTTGCCTCAAATGTAATAAATGAAGAGGTCCAAACTCTTGTCTATTCATTGATAACTTGCAATTGTTTATAATTACTGCCTAATTCAATGAAATATGTTCCCATTCTCCTATATGTATCCTTTGTACTTGTCCCAATTTGCTCTGGGTCCTAAGGGACTTTCAGACTGGAGTCAGGTAGAAAACTTCCAGGAAAGGAGAAGTGAATTAAAAAGGGTTCTTCAGCGAACAATACTCTGTTCATATAGTATGAAGTGTAGCCTATTCTATCCTTCACTGTTTCATACCTCCTTAAGTATCCTAGGCAATCAGGAATCACATCATTGGTAGAAAAGCATCATGTATTGCTATCTGCTGATGTCACTTGGAACAAATGAAGCTCATTATAGAGTGACCCTAAATTTGTCTTCATTTGTAACATGAGCAGAGAAAGGAAATACAAGGAAATCAAATGCCATTCTAATAACCACTTTTTCTAAATGATTAAATAAGGTCCTTATCTTAATGGTAGATAGAGGATATTGCTTGAGGTTAGGCCTGGCTCATATTTTCTAAGCTGTATATACATATATACAGAAGTACATCAGTTACTTACATCAGTTTTAAATTTAGTGATGTTAAGTGAGCTCTTTTTCAAAGAATATCAAAATCATTGTTAGTGAAATAATAGAACTGCCATCGGCTTTTTAAGATATACTCCCTCTGTTTTTGTTGATATTTTTCTATAAAAGTGATACATGGAGAAAAGTTACAAGATAGTGCATGTCCTTGTACTGTCTATTGTAAAAAGTACAGCAAGAACCTCAAAATGAAAAGGCTTAACAAGAAAGGAGAAAGATATATATGATTTGCACTGATAGGTGCTGTTGAATTCACTCTATAATGCTTTTTTTTTAATTCAGTAAAACTTTTGTCAAAATGTTTTGACAAATCATTGCCCCTGCCCTTTCACTAGTAGGATTTACATTGCTGGGTTAAATTTTATTTTAAGATTCATGATGATGATGGATATTGAAGAAAATTATTAATGAACTGAGTTACTGCTTTCATTCATTTGTTTTTCTGGAAGAACTCAACCTTGTCATCCAGAGGCAATTAAAAGATTTTTCATCTGTTATATGGGATCCTAAACTTTTTGCCATTGCACCTCCCTTTAGAATAATCTTAATGTGCCTCCTTCCAAAATTAACAGAACAAAACCCCCAAATGAACAATGAAAACAAGACAATGACATTTGGGAAAGGTGGATCAATTGTGCAATGCAACTGAGGTTCTCCTCACTTACCCTGGACTAGGGCTTCATTTCATTAATGGAGGTACATTCATGGTTTGGGAAACTTGCCCCCCAAAAGATAGATAGATAGATAGATAGATAGATAGATAGATAGATAGATAGATAGATAGATAGATAGATAGATAGATAGATGTAATCTATTGTTTCCCATGTTTTCTGACTAATCCCAGATGTTCACACTGCAAAGAGATAACATATTTTCTTTCACCACAAGCTTTTTTATCATCATCACCACCACCATTACCACAACACTTATATAAGTTTCAAGAAGACATAATAATGCAATTTTGTAAGATTCATGTTCTGCATTAAATCTGTTAATTTTATCACTTCCTATATGACAAACAATTTTACTGTTCATGCTCTTTCCGTTATTAAATGTTATATTATATTGCCACCCTGGTTTATGACAGAAATATAGGTATATGTTTTTAAGTAAAAGAATTCAGAGGTTTTTATCAGAGCTATTGAATTATTTGGAGAATGGCATAATTATAAGTATCTTAGTATAACGTCTTGCTGTATCATAAATAATATGAAACTGTGATTTGAATTATATCATCAAAATGAAGGATTCATTAACCATTAGCTCACAAAGAGTTAGAAACGACTAAACAATTATTCATTAAATATACTGTAGATACTCCTGAAAATCAGGAAGGGAACAACAATAATTCTTGAATCTTCACTGATTCACATTCTTATAACTATGTTTAAAATTGGAATAAAATAATGCATGATTGATAATATCTTTATTGGGGCCAGCTGATATCCAGCTTGATTCTACCTTATTTGTTTATGGTTCATTTAATTTTATAAAAATCTGGAAAGCTGGCACACTCAAAGTAAAAGGCTTCCCCCAACATTATGTATTACAAGGTAATGCCCATTTTGTAGAAAAGCAACTTTCCAATGGACTACCCTTGAAGGTGATTTTGTGATGTCAGTACAAGGTCAATGCAGCATGCATCCAAGAAAATGAGTATAGTATTGCAGCTTATCTTTAGAATTCTGCTTCATGTCTGAATATATGTTACCCTAAATCTGAAAGAATTATCTAGACTGCCTTTTGCTTTTGTGTCTAGGTAATTATTTTATTTCTTATCTTTCAAGTCCTAGATATTGGAAAATTTTCACATATCTTCTTTCTCTGAATAACATCAGTTAGTAAACACAATATATATATTGTGTTTACTAACTGAATATATATATAAATATATATATAAAATAGATCATTTTCAATGTCCTATTTTTAGAACAACAGAAAATCTGATTGATGCTATCAGTACACTTTTGATAAAACCTGCCTATATGGCCTTTTGCAGCTGGCTTCCATGTTGCAGTTTCCTTACTTTCAAATTCATGTTTGAGGAGGAACAATATATTGTTTTTATTGTGATATTGTACTTTTATTATTGCTCACTATCCTAAAATCCATTAGGATGAAAGATAAAGTTTATTATTATTATTATTATTATTATTATTATTATTATTATTATTATTATTATTATTATTATTATTATTATTATTATTATTATTATTGGTTGAGGAATAAAACTGGAATGAAATAAGTAAAGAAAATCATACTAAGAGAAAACAAGGAAATTAGATCTTTAAAGGAGAAAGAAAAAGAAAACAGTTCACAAAGACTGTGAAGAATAGTCTGGAAAGTCTGTAAAATTTGTAAAGAAAGATGTCCGAACTATGTAATAGTAATAAAAATAATAATAGATTCAAACTGTTCTAACTCTGAATAACAAGTACAATTTGCTTAACAGAGTTTGATAAATGTGATTGAAAGCCTTTCAGTGTAAGCACTATTTTGGAAACATTTTTGGAAGATTTATGCATGGTACAGCCTGAATTGTAAAATGTCACTGTCAGTATTTTGTAGTTCATGGAAATTCTGGGATATACAATAGGAGTCACTGAGTTTATTGTCACTGCATAAGTGTTCATTTATTCTCGGTAACAAGAAGGAAACAGGCAAAACAAAACTGTGAACTATGGTAAAGAAAATGTAATTCTGTTTGCCTTTTGGTCACTCCTATTTTATGAGTAAAAAGGGACGCGGTGGCTCAGTGGGTTGGGATGCTGAGCTTGTCGATCAGAAGGTCATCAGTTTGGCGGGTCGAATCCCGAGTGCCGTGTAGCAGAGTGAGCGCCTGTTACTCGTCCCAGCTTCTGCCAACCTAGCAGTTCGAAAGCACGTAAAAATGCAAGTAGAAAAATAGGGACCACTGCGGTGGGAAGGTAACAGCGTTCCGTGCGCCTTTGGCGTCTAGTCATGCCAGCCACATGACCACGGAGATGTCTTTGGACAAGCGCTGGCTCTTCGGCTTTGAAATGGAGATGAGCACCGGCCCCTGGAGTCGGAAACGACTAGCATGCATGTGCGGGGGAACCTTTACCTTTATTTTATGAGTAGACTTTAAAGCTAATGCAATGAGCTACTGTATCCTTTTGTGGTACCACATATCCATTTGTCTTTGCATCCCAGGAAAATGAGGGTTGCTATCAAACTTATGAAATCAATCCAGTGCAACCTTGTCAGGTTCTTGGCAAACAGTCCTCATGTAGCAGCAACATAGTGTGGACTTACTTCTCTTCCATCACTGTGTTCATATAACCTCCTCTTGCATGGGGCTGTCTTCAGTAAAATAAGTAAATTATAGCAAACATCTATTATAAGCCCTGTAGGATGTTGACATGTACCATTTCACTGGTGTGATTGTAGTTATTCTACTTCCAGCTTGCAAGCAGGAAGCTGTCCTCCTCTTTCCGTCAATCTCAGTGTCAAGAATGCAGCAACAAATATTTTGTCACTTTTTTCCAAAGAGGGAAAAATACTTTTGTTCTGAAAGGGCATAATTTTGGTTGTTTTTTCCAAACACTGTTCAATGCCAAGGGAGAGTAGCATACAGACTAATCAAGAATTTGAAAAGAAAACAAGCTCCAGTAAAGACAGTCAGCTTTCCAGTATAAAATGGAATCCAAGAGCTAGGTTTTGATACAAAGCAATGAAATACACACACACACACACACACACACACACAAACACATATTTGGGATGCTAACTTAACATTCATTATGTTGTGACCTCATTGCGGTCTTGGCAGCTGATTTGGATGCTAGACCCGGAGAGCTGCAAGTTCCAGACATCAATTCAATGGATCAGTGTGAGAAAATTAGTATCTTTTTATATGTAGTGCCTTTGTTAACTTCCTAATTAGTTTGATTGTTGTGAAGGATTAGGTCTATTTTTGTGTCAGGGACCAAAGATTTAATAGATGTAATTTGACCATTCATTCAACGGCTTCAGATAGGAAGGCTTTGTTCCTACAGCCAATTGACTGTCCTCAGCCCCTACAATATCAGGTCAAATTACTTACACTACAGGCCCCCATCATTGAGTCTCAGCTAAGTATAAAATAGAAGAAACAAAGTCTAGCTATCTTCCCCCATTATTTTGTCTGTGTGCCAGGGCTCAGTGAGCACAGAAGCCATCCTGTTATTGCATGGGGGAGCAGCAAGAGCTGATGAAATTATGGCTCAGCTGTCCTGATAAATGCCTTCACAAAGGCTTTTTATACCTCTGTCACTGTTGGTTGCAAAGGAAAAAAAACAAGGAAAAAACATGTGTTGATTTGGGAAGAGACTGCCTCCATGTTCCTGCATTTTAATACATACAATCATTTAATTGTTTTTAATAACTGAATACTAAGAATAACCTGCCTTTGGAGAAAACCTTGATAATAAAAGAAAAGTCAGAGTCATATTAAGAATGTAAAACTTGGAAAAAACAGAAAATATGGGGAACATAAAAGACAAAGCAACAAATACAAAAAAAAGGATAATGGTTATTCAAGGAGAAGTACTGGAAAATGAATGTTGATTTAGAACAAGAATGGAAACCTATGCTTTACACATTCTGCTGAATTAAGAACATTTCCTTAACCAGCACATTTCCTTAACCAAACACGATTGCAAAGAACTACAGTCAGAATCTCAACTCGCTTCCAGGTTCTAGTGCATATTGTGTTGATTTTTCTGATGGTGACAAAATCATTACTGTCATTATCTTCGCAGTTGCAATGGAGGGGAAGCCGCAAAGCTTCAACAATCTCAAATGGCCATGGCGGTAGTTAAAATTCATTGAAAATATTGTGGCTGAAACTTGAAAAAGATGAGCCTAAGGTAAGCTTAAGCCATACAACTTGAAGACCAGGTGAAAGAAGTGTTCCCATTGTTGAAAAATATCTTGTTTTCAAGATCTCAAAGTTTTGAAGTTTATAATTGGAAATTTTATCCAATACCATTCCAGATCCATCATAGTTGGAAATAAATAGGATTAGTTGATGAACACAGACAATAGCATGAGATCATGAAGTTATAGAACTGATCTGTAGCAGTGCAAAGATTGAAAGGTGCCTTAAAAAAGCTAGCAATGTTTCCCAGTACACTCAATGGTAAGTGATAATGGAGCTCAAAAATATCTAGAGGACTGCATGTTTCAACCCCTTGGCTTGCAATAATTAAATATATTCAATGTCAGTTCTAGTTGATCACATTTATCATAACCATAACCAAACCTTAAGAAAATTAGGTATTAGACTGTATATATTTAGAAATTAAAGAAAAAAATATGTGAGGTGACCTCTTCCTATAAATCCTTTTCTCACAAGCCAGTCAAAAAAATGGCTGCTATACTTTGAACTAACTGTAGGTTTAAATAATTGAACCAGTCATGGGAAAAAGCTGATCTGGGATCTCCTTCTGACAGAAAAATGTCTTTGGGTGGCACAGTTGTGACTTTGGCTCAGTTTTGCCGTTCTCCCTCCCTTCTCATCATCTAGCTATCATTTGCTTTCTTGGCACTGTCTCTTTCACTCACTCTCTCTCTCTCTCTCTCTCTCTCTCTCTCATTTAATATGTCCCTGTACAGTCCTGATATAATTTCTGACTGTCAGATGTACCATTTGTAAAACCTATTTATTGGATGAATTTAGCCCATTGTCTGTTCATGAATTATGTGAACAGCTTTAGACCTTTGGAAAACGGTTTGATATTTGAATTGTTTACTGAATGTTTTATGCAAACATATGCAGCTCATAAATTGTTTGCAGACTATTTCTGGAATTATTTGTTCCAAATCTGTTCTGGGGGCAATTCCAGCTATAGGCTTAGCATTCCAGTCATTGAGATCACATGATTGCATTAAAAAGTGCTTGGCTTACCAAGCATGAATGTCTTGGATGGTCAAACAAAAATAAGTCAGAAATGCTTTCAGTGGCATGCTGTCATATTCACTAGAACTTGCAGGAAGAGTTAATAGATGATGTTCCTTATCAAAGCATAAAAAGGTGTGCTGCTACCGTACATACAAATCATTGCATTTTCAAGTGCCCCATTTCCACCCAGATGGAGCTTTTGGTCTCCCCAGGTCTCTGTTTGGATAAAAAAGTGTTCTGGTGGTGGCAGAAAGGTGTTCGGAGTAGAGCAGGGGACAGGCACAGTGTTTGTACCAAAATGAGTTTCTGGACTCCATGATCTCTCAAGAGTTGCGTGATATTATGGCATCCATGAGCTTCCATTGATTCTCCGCTCCCTCAAAGGCAGAAATTGTGGCAGAGAGGAAACAGATTTTCTCAAGGTAAATGAGTCCGGCATATCAGGAAGGGAAGGGGAATCATGAGGTGAGGTATCTTAATGGATCGGTGAGGCCTTGGGAGCCTGTTCCATAGGCCCCCCGTGGCCTTCCCTACCCTGAGATAACTCATGCACACTTAACAAACTGCATATTCATGAATACGTGAGCGAAAGCAGGGAGTGATACAAGATTCACCCCTTTGAGTACTCAAATTATGAGTGGAATGGACATGCTCGAGGACTACCTGTAAAAGCCTCATAGTGGAAGAAAGGAAACTATAGAGAAGGCATTTTCACATTAACTGTCCTAACTCAAATGACACTTGTGAAGATAACTATATTATTTCCAGATACTTTCTAAATTGAAAGGCACAATCATAATGTATTCAATAAATTCTTTTCATGTGGAACCCAAATTCCCTGATCCTGTATACATTGCCTCTGTCCATCTTTGGTTCATTACAGTTACAAAAACCACTTTGATGAATCTTATTTCCTGAGGTCATATCATGCCCCAAAACTTTTATGAAGATCCTACCACACTTTATTTCAGCATCTGTGGCAACTGTGCACTTTAAAGTAAAGTAAAGCTCAGATAGATGCCTCAAATACCTACTACATCCTTTTTCAGCCTCTAGGAAGAAATCATTTTTCAGAGTTACACAACAGTTGAAAACACGTCTCTGGTGAAATCAATCTGTGTTCAGTAAATAAATAATCGATCAAAATGCCTGCTGACTGACATTGTGGAAAGGACCAGATAAAATCCCCAGCCGATTATTCTACTGTCTGAGAGTCAGGTAGCAGGCAGATAAACAGTCTTTCTGTCTTCTGTAGAGGCTTTTCTGCAAGCTTGTTATGCCTCCTTTTGATCATAAAAGGAAGAGGGAAACAATATTGTGCTAGGCCCAAAGTTTATACAAGGTCAAAAAAGAAAGACCTTTAAAAGTCAAAGCTTTGTGCTTTCTTCCTCCTGAAAGCTGCTTCAAACCTCAAATTTTCAAAATTTTATATGGATAAGAACTTTGGGGCAATAAAGGCAATTACCCCAAACCTGACACATGAAGGACAATAAAAGGTAAAGGTAAAGGTTCCCCTGCACATGCGTGCTAGTCGTCTCCGACTGTAGGGGCCGGTGCTCATCTCCGTTTCAAAGCCGAAGAGCCAGTGCTTGTCCGAGGACGTCTCCATGGTCATGTGGCCGGCATGACTAGACGCCAAAGGCACATGGAACACTGTTACCTTCCCACTGCAGTGGTCCCTATTTTTCTACTTGCATTTTTATGTGCTTTCGAACTGCTAGGTTGGCAGAAGCTGGGACGAGTAACAGGTGCTCACTCTGCTATGCGGCACTCGGGATTTCACCCGCCAAACTGCCGACCTTCTGATCAACAAGCTCAGTGTCCTAACCCACTGAGCCACCGCGTCCCGAAGGACAATTACTAAAGTATAATTTAGAGTTTGAAAGGATCAGTTCATCAAATTCTCCTTTAAAAAAAACACTGTAAAACTGATGAGGTAAAAGTTATTCAAGAATTATTTCAGAATGTTAAGAAGATGAACATCTTTCAGAATTTTGCTAATCTTTTTCTCTTTTTTGTTAGTTTTTGGTTTTCTTTTTAATTCAATAGATATTTAACATAGTAGCATAAAAGCACAAAAATATGAAGAAAAACAAAAAGAAGAAAAGAAATGTAGAAGCCATATAAAACTGAGAAAAAATTACACTAACATTTGATTAGTGTAGCATATGGATTAAAATTATTAAAATTATTTTAATTAAATTATTAAATTATTTTAATTATTAAATTAAATTAATATATAATAATTAACAAAAGTAACTGGTACAATATGAATCATAAATCAAAATAAATAATTAACAAAAGTTTCTATCTGAGCTAAAGTATATCCTAGTTTAATATGTTAGGGAAAAGTTAATATTAAGACCTTTTATTAAGAGAAATTAAATTGCCAGGGAATTGTTTGGAACTAATATTCAAGTTATTTGCAGCAGATACCACCTTTCTTCAAATACATTCCATCTGATCATTTGAGTCTTGTTCTTATTAATCCAATAGGCTGATACCAAACCATATATTTATGTTCCATTATCAGTTCTAGGATATCCCCTGATAAATAACTGGAAGAACTTCATTAGCATATAATTTTAATTTATTTTCTTGGTTTGTCAATTTAATTTCTAAAGGTTTCTTTTTTCTTTGTTATGTATTCATTGACAATGGTTCCAATGTTAGTAGAAATAAAAAGGAGACAGGTAAACCTTGTTTTATTATAATACTTTTTGTGATAAAAGTCTATTTAATATTATCTAAAAATATTGTGTGGCTGGATGGGGGGGTTGAAATAAATTGTCTGTATTTATGTTTTTAAAAAATGAGCCATAGTACATCTGCAGAATCATTATGAAAGGCCATTCCAAATCATCAAAAATGTACTCTCTTTATAAATCCTAGAAATAAATGCCTCTTGCCATAAAGAAGTATATTATTTCTCATGAAATACTTTGGTTAATGTTTTGTTCAAGATTTTTTGGAAGGGTCTTATAATATATTATAGGAAAAAGTCACCTGGTTCTGGGAATTTTTCAAGTTGACTCTTTGTTTCATTTGCTGTGATTGGTTTGTTGAGTACTTTCTTTTGTATTAATCTGGGTTATTTTTAGGTATTCTTGGATGTTCTCAAAATTTGATGTCTATTTTCTAAATAATTGAGAGTAATACTTAATAAATTGGCTCACATTGTCCGGGACTGAAATATAATCTTCCTCATTCCAAATGCAAATTATGTTTTTTTCTCTTGTTTTTTCACAGCTGATAGGTATGGGCTAACAGATTGTCTGGATTATTAAATTTCTCAAAGTATTTCTGTTGAAATAAAATGCATCTTCTAAGAATTGTTTACTTCCATTTATTCCAAATGATTACAAATCACTTTAACCTTTTCTTCAAAATCCAAAATTGGGTTCTGCTCATGTCTTCATTCTAATTTCTTCAATTCATTCATCAATATATCATTTGATTTTTATATGACTTCACATTTTAAGCCAAAGAAATAAAAGCCTTATCATAAAGGTTTACTAGAACCCCATGGATAAGGAAATAGCAGAGGTTAAATTGATAAGGAAGATGCTCTTAAATTCATGTTGACATTTCAATTTAATATCTTCTTGTAATATTAATAGAATATTCAGTCTCCATCTTTTTGGTCCAGAGGCTCCACTATGCTGTCTTACAATTATGAGGTTTATGATCTGCATAAATTGCAACGTCACAGATATAAGTTTGGTTAATAGTGAGCAGGACAGCCATCACAGATGTATTCTTGAATTTTGTGAGCTAAAAATAATACATTCTCTAGATGATATTTACCGTATATACTTGAGTATAAGCCGACTCGAATATAAGCCGAGACCCCTAATTTTACCCCCCAAAAATGGGAAAAGTTGGTGACTCGAGTATAAGCCGAGGCTGGGAAATGCAGCAGCTCACCTTATGCTCCTCTCCAGAGATCTTCCCTCAGCAGCGGCCGGCAAAGTAGCTCGCACGCGAAACAAGCCCGGCAGAGGAGCCGGAGCGGCGAGCAGAGGCGCCCGGCCCAGATCCTGCAAGGCCCGGCCGAGACACGCCCCCAGCAGCGGAGCTGCTCCGGCTCCTCTGCCGGGCTTGTTTTGCATGTGAGCTACTTTGCCTGATGCTGAGAAGACCCGCTTGGGCACTCGGGTTGGTGTCAGTCTCCGCAGGCCCTTCTCGTTTCCAGGAACGTCAAGCGCGCTTGGCTCCCCACCCCCACGGCAGGGCAGGGCAGGGCAGAGACTTGCTCGCCCTTCTGACGGCCCTGAAGAGAAACGAAGGGCTTGCAAACTCCCCGCGAGAAGCTGGGCGAAGCGCGCGGCTGGGCGAGTGTGTGCCTGCGCACGTATTTACGAAAGAAACGCTCCGAGAGTTCTTCTTTCTCCGCCCCCTTGGGGGGAACTCTAGCGACTGCTGTAGCCGCGCTTCTCTTCTCGGCTCCAAAAATAGGGATTTCTACTCTCTCTCTCTCTCTCTCTCCCCTCCCCACCCCGCATTCTCCTGCCTCTTCGATTGCGGCAATAAAAGGGCGAAGGGTGCGCTGGTTTCTTCCTCCTTCCTCCCCCCCTCCCCTCCCCTCCCCGATTGTCAGGTGAGGCAGCTGGAGGTCTGGCCGGGAGATTGTAGCCGTTTTGAAACGCCGCGGCTTGAAACGCCCGATCAGCTGATTTTCGGGTGGAAGAGCCGCGGCTTGAATCTGTTTGCATCTGCCTGAATTAGACCAAAACGGCCTGAATTTGACCAGAGTTGCTTTGTAATGGCTGGAGGAACTGCAGAGGAGGTCTTGCTGGGAGATTGTGGCCGTTTTGAAACGCCGCGGCTTGAAACGCCCGATCAGCTGATTTTCGGGGCGGAAAGAGCCACGGCTTGAATCTGCTTGTATTTGTTTGAACTTAACCAGAAACGGCTCGTAATGGCTGGAGGAACTGCGGAGGGAGTGAATGCTCCAGCCTGGAATATTTGGAAAGGCTGGGGGAACCGGATGAACTGCAGCTTAAGCGACTGTTGCCGGAGGAGCCATGGCTTGAAACGCCCCAGTTTTGGGGCAGCGTTTGCTTGTTCCGGGTAGAAAAAACGCTGTCGACCCGGCATCTTTTGCGGGGAGGGGTGAGGTGGGGTGGGGTGGGGTGGAGGAAGCAGTTTGCGAAGCAGCCGAAATGGGGGTGTCAAGCCCTACGGGGACCAGGGGAGCACTTCCAACAATGCCCGCGCAGCACCGAAGGCCCATTGGCGCCCGCACCCCCCAACTGTTCGGCGGGCGAACGCCAGACCCGCTGCCGCACTTACAGCTGATCGGCGGCCGGAGGAGATTGCGAGCGGCTGCGGAGGTTCCGCGGCCGCATCAACAGCTGATCGGCGGCCGGAGGAGATTGTGGACGGGCGCAGAGGGTCCGCGTCAGCACAGACAGCTGATCGGCGGCTGAAGGAGACTGCGAGCGGCTGCAGAGGTTCCGCGGCCGCATCAACAGCTGATCGGCGGCCGGAGGAGATTGTGGACGGGCGCAGAGGGTCCGCGTCAGCACAGACAGCTGATTGGCGGCTGAAGGAGACTGCGAGCGGCTGCGGAGGTTCCGCGCCGGCACAAACAGCTAAGGGGCAGCCGGGGACGTCTACCGGTGGTCACGCAGCGCGATCAACTGAGCGGCAGCTAGAAACAGCCGCCGACGGTCACACGGGCCTCACGGGACTTTTCGGGTCCGATGGCGGCTTGGAGAGTGTGGGTGGCTGCTTCGCAGACCTGGCGGTTATGCAAGGTCTGCGAAGCAGCCACCCACACTCTCCAAGCCGCCATCGGACCCGAAATGTCCCGTGAGGCCCGTGCGACCGTCGGCGGCTGTTTCTAGCTGCCGCTCAGTTGATCGCGCTGCGTGACCACCGGTAGATGTCCCCGGCTGCCCCTTAGCTGTTTGTGCCGGCGCGGAACCTCCGCAGCCGCTCGCAGTCTCCTTCAGCCGCCGATCAGCTGTCTGTGCTGAAGCAGACCCTCTGCGCCCGTCCACAATCTCCTCCGGCCGCCAATCAGCTGTTGATGTGGCCGCGGAACCTCCGCAGCCGCTCGCAATCTCCTCCGGCCGCCGATCAGCTGTAAGTGCGGCAGCGGGTCTGGCGTTCGCCCGCCGAACAGTTGGGGGGTGCGGGTGCCAATGGGCCTTCGGTGCTGCGTGGGCATTGTTGGAAGTGCTCCCCTGGTCCCCGTAGGGCTTGACACCCCCATTTCGGCTGCTTCGCAAACTGCTTCCTCCACCCCACCCCACCCCACCTCACCCCTCCCCGCAAAAGATGCCGGGGTCGACAGCGTTTTTTCTACCCGGAACAAGCAAACATGCAGGCAACCCTGCACTATTCAGCTCAGTGAAGTCACGCTTGAAACGGCTTGAAATGCCCGATCAGCTGATTTTCGGGGCGGAAAGCATGCGGTGTTGTTGTGTTTTTTTTTCCTCCACCCGAAAGTGAACGGCAGCTTTCCGTACTAGTGTATTTGTACTGCTGCGAGTGACAACTGACAAAGCTTGCCGGTGTGATCTTGATTTTGGAACTGATGAAGTCTGTTAACTAATTGATTGGCACTCCGGTCGCTCATCGCCGTGAAACTAGACCTTGTCTTTGGGTTTTTTTTTTTTTACTTTGGGCTGATCAAATGGAATAAATGGAATAAATAAAAACACTGGCATGTCAAGACACCAGCACAAAGACCAAGGTACAAGCAGCTCTCCTTCAGTCATTATTGAAACATTTGATCAGCCCAACTTCTTCTTCTTATTATTATTATTATTAAATCTGTTTTTAAACCAAGCGTGACTTCACTGAGCTGAATAGTGCAGGGTTGTCTGCGTGTTTGCTTGTTCCGGGTAGAAAAAACGCTGTCGACCCGGCATCTTTTGCGGGGAGGGGTGAGGTGGGGTGGGGTGGGGTGGAGGAAGCAGTTTGCGAAGCAGCCGAAATGGGGGTATATAGAGGATGGGAGGTTCCCACCGAGAGAGCCAGCAGAGTTGTTGTCGAAGCACGTCACACGCCTTTCCAACCACCAGAGAAGGGAGGAATAAGAAAGAAACACACACACACACACACACACACACCAGGAAATCGAGGGAGCTTGCGTAAGATCTGAAGGAGACACGATCGTGGGAAAGGCACCGAGCGTGCCATGGAAAAAAAAGAAAGGGTGGACTTGGGCTCGGCTGGTTTCGCAACGGGAAATGGGAAATCCCCGCAAAAGATGCCGGGGTTGACAGCTTTTTTTCTACCCGGAACAAGCAAACGCTGCCCCAAAACTGGGGCGTTTCAAGCCATGGCTCCTCCGGCAACAGTCGCTTAAGCTGCAGTTCATCCGGTTCCCCCAGCCTTTCCAAATATTCCAGGCTGGAGCATTCACTCCCTCCGCAGTTCCTCCAGCCATTACAAGCCGTTTCTGGTTAAGTTCAAACAAATACAAGCAGATTCAAGCCGTGGCTCTTTCCGCCCCGAAAATCAGCTGATCGGGCGTTTCAAGCCGCGGCGTTTCAAAATGGCCACAATCTCCCGGCCAGACCTCCAGCTGCCTCACCTGACAATCGGGGAGGGGAGGGGAGGGGGGGAGGAAGAAACCAGCGCACCCTTCGCCCTTTTATTGTCGCAATCGAAGAGGCAGGAGAATGCGGGGTGGGGAGGGGAGAGAGAGAGAGAGAGAGAGAGTAGAAATCCTTATTTTCGGAGCCGAGAAGAGAAGCGCGGCTACAGCAGTCGCTAGAGTTCCCCCCAAGGGGGCGGAGAAAGAAGAGCATTCACTCCCTCCGCAGTTCCTCCAGCCATTACGAGCCGTTTCTGGTTAAGTTCAAACAAATACAAGCAGATTCAAGCCGTGGCTCTTTCCGCCCCGAAAATCAGCTGATCGGGCGTTTCAAGCCGCGGCGTTTCAAAACGGCTACAATCTCCCGGCCAGACCTCCAGCTGCCTCACCTGACAATCGGGGAGGGGAGGGGAGGGGGGGAGGGAGGAAGAAACCAGCGCACCCTTCGCCCTTTTATTGTCGCAATCGAAGAGGCAGGAGAATGCGGGGTGGGGAGGGGAGAGAGAGAGAGAGAGAGAGTAGAAATCCCTATTTTCGGAGCCGAGAAGAGAAGCGCGGCTACAGCAGTCGCTAGAGTTCCCCCCAAGGGGGCGGAGAAAGAAGAACTCTCGGAGCGTTTCTTTCGTAAATACGTGCGCAGGCACACACTCGCCCAGCCGCGCGCTACGCCCAGCTTCTCGCGGGGAGTTTGCAAGCCCTTCGTTTCTCTTCAGGGCCGTCAGAAGGGCGAGCAAGTCTCTGCCCTGCCCTGCCCTGCCGTGGGGGTGGGGAGCCAAGTGCGCTTGACGTTCCTGGAAACGAGAAGGGCCTGCGGAGACTGACACCAACCCGAGTGCCCAAGCGGGTCTTCTCAGCGTCAGGCAAAGTAGCTCACATGCAAAACAAGTCCGGCAGAGGAGCCGGAGCAGCTCCGCTGCTGGGGGCGTGTCTCGGCCGGGCCTTGCAGGATCTGGGCCGGGCGCCTCTGCTCGCCGCTCCGGCTCCTCTGCCAGGCTTGTTTCCCATGTGATTCCGGGCCAGGTGCTGCTGAGGGCGAGCAGAGGCGCCCGGGCGACCCCAGCAGCGTCAGGCAAAGTAGCTCGGCCGCGCGCAAGTCCTCGGTAAGTTCTTTTTTTTTTGTTGACTGGAGTATAAGCCGAAGTGGATTTTTTCAGCCCAAAAAGTGGGCTGAAAAATTCGGCTTATACTCAAGTATATACGGTATGTCCTTGTTATGTCTGAAAACCAAGTAATAACATATAGTTTGAAATATTTTGGTGAAGTTTATCAAAAATTATTTTACATAAACCAGATTTGTAAAGAATTGAGGGGAGGGGAAACATATACTTCCCCTTCTGCATATACAAAGTCTTAGTTTACACTGCACTCCATACGGTAGTATTTATATTAGAGCTGGGTTCAACTAATCTTTCAGTATTGCCCTCCATATTTATGGACTGACAAATTGGAGAAGAACTGACTGACTGATCTATTGATTTTAGTAAGCCCCCAAAATCTATTAAACTCTTGGTGTACAATGTTAAAAGTAATTGAAAACAAAAGAAAAAAGGATAATGAATGCCCTGGAAGAAACATTCCGTTAACATATATTGCTGTACATTACCAGTTTAATAGTGTTTGCTATTCATAATTTTATTTGGTACTCATTGTGCATAAAAATTCTAAATCCCCCAAATGACTTGTCACCCACCATTATCCCAAGACTGAGGTAAAATTCATGTTTTCAAGATTTTTTTTAAAGATAGAGTAGGAGCCTATTGATTGTGGGGGAGGGGAACATGGTAATTCTTTTTGATTGCATGAGCAGAGAAAAGAGATAGGGATCCACAATAGCCCTGATCCTATGCCTTGAAGGACTTTATAGGATTTAACCAGCACTTTGAATTACACCTGAAAGCTAAATGGGAAAATGTGCAACTTGGAGGTCAGTGAAGTTATGTAGACATATTGTGCCCTGCCCATCACAGCCTGCATTGTCCCATTCTGGATCCGCTTATGTTTCTAGTAGTTTTCAAAGACTGTTCATGAGAACCTCAATTTATCCAAATTTTTCCAGGTGAAGAAGCTTTCCAAAAATTTCTCAAGTTAATTCTGACAGTTGTAGTCCTTTCAGAAACTCTTTCCTTGAGATTTAATTAAAGTATGGGAAATCAGAAGAGTTCAATTATTTGAAGAGATGGTTGTGCAATGAAAGAAAAAACAATAATAGTGTGGATACAACCTTGAAACTAAATGTCTATGGAGATTCTAAGTTCATGGTTGTCCAAAGGTGCATTTTTCACGAGGCAACTGGACTTTCTTGTTTTTCTTGAAGATGTTTCGCTTCTCATTCAAGAAGCTTTTTCAGTTCTGACTGGATGTTGGGGATCCTGCCTTCCTCACCATCCAGTCAGAGCTAAAGAAGCTTCTTGGATGAGAAGCGAAATGTCTTCAAGAAAAACAAGAAAGTCTAGTTGCCTTGTGAAAAAAGCACCTTTGTGACAGCCTCAAAACTAAATAACTATACTGCTCTTCACAGTTTGGTCTCTTCCTTCTTTGTCTCCTTTCCCAGGTTTCTGGATTTCCTTTCTTCTATCCTTGTTTTTCCCTCCATTTCTCTCTCTTTTTTAACACCTTTTGCTTCTGAACTACCCCATTGCATCCACTTCTGAAGTTTTTGTGGTAGCATGAAATATACCCTGACTGCATAAACTAATGTGGCCCAGTCATATATTGTAGGCTTCATTACCCAATAAATTCTTCTTGTGTGGGCCCCAAAGATTCCGGAATTGCAACTGATCACTCAAGAATAGAAACACATATTCCTACCATTTTCTGCAAAAAGAAATTTGTAAAACTTTGTTCAAGTTTGATATGCTCATAACTTCCCACTCTACCCCCTCCCAAAAAAGACCCTTACCATTACAATTTACTGCCACCTTCAACCAGTCATTTAAAAAAAAAAGTTGTATAGTTCCTGGTAGCCAAATCCATCATCTCATGCAGCAACTTTATGTCTTTGGTTATATCTTCCAAAAATCAATGCAGTGCAATAACATCAGGGCCCTCATTCTATGAACTCCTAAGCATAAGTAAAGGAGCTTTTAAAAGGCTAATAACTCCAGCAGATACCATTACTTTGCATGTTCTTATTACCCCCAAAGATTGTCAAGAATTTTATTTTAATCTTCTGCAGAAAGGCTTACTGAATAATTCATAATGCAACATTTATTAGATGCATTTTCCTCTGATTACTGAGAGTTTAAAACATATCATAAGCTCTCATATTTATTTGTTTTGAAAAAGTCTGTAATATGTCTTTATCAAGTGCAATTGGAAATATACATTTTTCTTTCCTAATTATAATTGGTCAAATGCATGATACTGCCTAATTTTCTTTCTTGATTAAAATGATTACAGATATGCCTACTTCAGGTGTGTATCTGTAATAAATTTAAAGCTGGTTGTTATCTGTCAGCCCTTTCAGTGAAAGTCTATTACAGTACATATTATCAATTTATAAATATTCTGTTTGAAAAAAAAGAAATGTAGGTGACAGAATGTTAATACATAGTGCAGAGGAAATTGAAACACAAGTGGCTTAAGCCAAGAGGGGAAAATATCTCATCTTGCAGATACTTTCATCATTAACCTCCTTGCCAACAGGGCTAATGACCAGGAATTACAAAA
Source organism: Vipera ursinii (assembly GCF_947247035.1). Classification (NCBI taxonomy): domain Eukaryota; kingdom Metazoa; phylum Chordata; class Lepidosauria; order Squamata; family Viperidae; genus Vipera; species Vipera ursinii. The sequence goes on along the minus strand of NC_139516.1, from coordinate 169,110,939 downwards.
GTCTAGTCTGAAAATATCTGAAAAGTAACATTTTTTTTTCCATTCTTGGGCTGGAAAGTGCAAACTTGTAACAGTTAAAGGAAAAAGAGCCCAAACAAGAGTCATAGTCCAGGAAACAGAAAAGGTGAAGAGGCAAAGTACATTTAAAAGAAGAAATGGTTGAAATTTGATGCAAAGGAAGCAGAAGAGCAAGAAGCTCAGGAAGAAAGATAAAAAACAAAGAAAACCTTCCAAAGAAGTGTTGGTGAATGAGGGACTCTGTTGTTCAGAATATCTATGTTGGGTAATTGTATATATTGTAGCAGTTGAAGTTTTATGAGATGAAAATGTGTTGAGAAACAAGTAGACTGTTGTGAGGAATATAACAATTTTTGGCAAAGTACAACTTTTAACATGCATCTTCACTGCGGATGCTGACCTGGGTACTTAAGTAGTTCATACAAAAATCCCATGCAATGTCTTTGGCACAGATTCTAATTTATATTTATAGATTTTAATCACATAGGACTAATGTTTATATCTATTTGTCTATTATCTATCTATCTATCTATCTATCTATCTATCTATCTATCTATCTATCTATCTATCTATCTATCTATCTATCTGTCTAAAATTGTGCCATAGGATGAATTTATAGATTAATTAACAAATAAAATATTCAGATCTTGATGATGGCTACTTAGGGCTCTAACATCCATTGTCCAACAGGCTGTACAATTCTTGAACATCAATTTCTGAGCCATCTTCAAACAATTCACACCCACATCACTTTGTAATGGCCAATCTGGATGTTATCTGTGGCCAGATATGCAGATCAATGAATTGGAAACAAGGGAAATTAAAATAGACAGAATTAGTGTTATGTTTATTATCATTGAAAAGAGAGTTTCCTCTGCCTCTAGAGAGAGCTTAAGATAAAAATTGTATTTATTTGTTATTCGCTGCTATCTAAAAGCTAACTAAAAGTGCATTTTGAATGTCTTAAAAAACTAACTTGGAAGAGAAGAAGCAGTTGCTGTTGAAATGAGCTGACTAGCTGCAAACATGAATGAAACTGAAACAACAGCTTGTGCTCTAGTGAGGCTTGTAGTATTTAAGCTCACAGCTCAATTGTGAGACAAATAATAGAAATCAAATTTGCAACCTCATCAAGAAAAAGGAACACTGTGTGACTGATAGATAGGATGCTTCTTGCAAGTCAGTTTTGGTTGTGGAGAAAGTCCACAGCATGGGAGTTGATAGAATTTCTGCAGAAAGCGGTTCCAAAGCACTGGTGCACCAACAGAAAAGCAAGGGGGGGGGACTGTCTGAAAAGCAATGCTTGTGAATTAACACTTCTCTTAGTTCACAAAGTGGGCAACTTACTAGCATGTTGTTTTTTTTGGGGGGACAAGTATCAGAAGTATTTAAATAAAAAAAAGATGGTCTTGGAGGCATTGGGCCCAAGCCATTTAAAGCTTCAATGATCAAAGCCAGCACTTAGAAATGCACTTGAAAGCCAAAATGAAGCGAATGCAGAATTAGGAACATCAGTATTATTTCTATACTGACATATTCCAGTCAACAACTAGGGTAGTACATTCTAAACGAACTGAAAATTCTGGATAATTTTAAAAGACAGTGTCATGTATATAGTATATGGCTATAGTCCAGCTAGGCATGATTGGAACACGAGTTTTCATTGCAAAGTCTTCATACTGCAGGCAGGGCTGCAGTATGGTATATTAGCTGCAGCTGGGAAAAGGAACCTAGTCATGGATTTAACCATGAGAATTCATCACTACTTCTCTTTTTGATTTGCTTCTTCATGCCACTCTATTGAGAGACAAACTGAAGACTAAAGAGTATTATGATGAACAATTACTTCAGTTTGCTTTGGTCAGATCTCAACTTGCTTTGTTCCATCCAATTTCTAGAGACTGATTAAGATATTGTTTGAGCCCAAGAAAGTGACATACAATTACAATGAATATTCTGATAATATCCAATTCTGACAAATAACTTCCAGTGCTTCACATAAATATGGAGAAAGGATAGACCCTGTAGTACTCCACAACAGAACGGCTGTTTGCATGATCCCTTTTCTCCCATCCCCATTGACTGGAATCAATCACTATAAAAGGAGCATAACTACTGATTCTTCCAAATCAGAAGTCTTGAAGAACAAGGAAAGGCACTTCCCCCATCCAGGTACTAAGTTATCCACAGGAACAACCAACGTTGTTCCAATCACATGTCCAGTCCTGAATCCTCATTAAAGAGACACTGGTTGATAGATCAATATGTTTTGAACAAGAGAATTAATACTGTAAAATTTAATTTCCAGTCAATTCTTAAAAAATTCTTATACCGTCATATTGCCTATTGACGTTTATATGGCTTTGGGTTTTTTATGTGTATATGTATTCTATTGTTGTAATTGTACTTTGTTATTTTGATCTGTAAAATTTTGTTTAGGCCTTTTTCCTTTTCCTTTCCTAACTTTCTTTTTTTGTATAATTTCTTAGACAGGCAGGATTCTATTTTGTTTTCCTTTTCAATACGAGATCTTCAACTTCTAATTTTCTCCAATTGCTGTATTATTTTATTGCATGTAACTTTTGTGTTTGTCTATCTTTCCATTACCTTGCCATACTCTTTTGATTTGTGTTGTGACTGTTGTTGAGGCTGTACTTTTATCACCCATAGCAAATAAAAGTTATTGTCACTCTTCAAAGCCTAGCTGTGACTTGAGAGTCCTACAAGTTCAGTGGTATTCTGTTGAGAGAAAGCTCTAATGCCAATGAGCAGATGAGACAATTAGATTGTAACCATTTGTTTAAAGGATTTAGAGCTTCTTTATTGCCTCTGCAAGCCATTATTAGTCTTTTATTGCTTTGCCATATATGGAAGAACAGATAAGTCAAGATATAACTTTATAGTCTGTGGGACTTACTTGTCAGCGAATACATTAAAAAGTGACATCTAGGAACCCATAAAAAAGTATAGATATGGGACCCATATCATGCATTTTGGAATATTATTAGCATTTCTTATTCAGCCCAGATGTGTACAAAATGGAAAGAAATGGGGCTTTTTGCGTAGAGCACTAGAATCAATAGCTCAGTGGCAAAACAGCACGCTTGGGTACAAGAATACAAAACATAGTATATTGATTTAATGAGACCTTGCTTATATGGCCAGAAGATACTGTATCTTTGCTTAAGAACTTTATAATGAATTACAGCCACATTGCAAAGTTCCCAGTAGAAGTTAATGCTTCTGATAGCATCATCTCAATCTATTTCGGGTCTATTTTAGCTCAGGAATTGTTCTGTTCACTAGGGCAGTTACCATTGCCAGAAGAGGAGGCATATTTTAGATGAGGGGGTATATGTCTATCCAAACAGGACAGGTACAGATGGATAGTTAGGACTGCAGGGAAAAAAATGATTGCATCCAACCTGCCTTCCATTGAGGTCCTGTATACTGCACGAGTCAGAAAGAGGGCTAAGCAAATATCTACAGACCTCTCACATCCTGTACATAATCTGTTTCAATCCTCCCCTCAGGATGTCACTATAGAGCATTGCACGCCAAAACAATTAGACACAGGGACAGTTTTTTTCCCTGGTGACATCTCTCTGCTGTACATTTAATTCCCACAGCACCGTCTTATGTCTAAGGATATTTACCCATGTAGTAGGACTGTATTCCTATTATCCTTCTCATCTTTCCTACTACCTTCTCCTATTGGTATCTTATGATTTATCACTTCACTGTTTGTATGTACACTGAGAGCTTAGGCACTCAAGACAAATTCCTTGTGTGTCCAGTCACACTTGGCCAATATTCTATTCTCTATTGCTCTATTAATTATTTTAAAATACCGGCAGCCCTCATATAACAACAGCAGCAGCAGCAGATACTACTACTACAGTACTACTACTACTACTACTACTACTACTACTACTACTACTACTAATAATAATAATAATAATAATAATAATAATAATAATAATAATAATAATAATAATAATAAAAATAAAAATTGGGAGGGACCTTGGAGGTCATTTAATCCAACCCCCTGCCCAGGCAGGAAACCCTATACCATTTCGGACAAATGGCTGTCCAATCTCTTCTTAAAAACTTCAGGTGTTGGAGCATTCACCAGTTCTGGAGTCAGGTTGTTCCACTGATTAATTGTTCTAACTGTCAAGAAGTTTCTTCTTAGTTCTAGGTTGCTTCTCTCTTTGGGTTCTAGGTTGCTTCTCTTTAGCCACTGCAATCTGTTCCAGTGAAATAAGGAGAAGAAGGGGGAAGAGAGAGAGGGAGAGAGGGAGGGTGGGGAAGACACACAACACGCACATACATGCACACACACAGAGAGAAAAGTGCAGTGAAAATTGCTGGTCACTATTACATTATTTAAATAAAGCTTTCCAACGCACCTAGCCAGTGTTACTCCCACTCTGGCCTACATTATTTTTGAACACAAAAATTTGATCATAAGTGCATGCATTGTTTGGAAAACGTTTTCTTTTACTACAACTACACTTTGCTATCATCTATTACTATTGTATTTGCCAACAATCGGTAACTGAAGCAATCACCAAATAAACACTACCTGTACAGCCCATACAGTCTGTAATGCTCACCAACCATGAAATACTTCTGAACAAGTTATTTGTGAGAGAGACAGAAAACAGAAGAGAAGATATATCTGTTGTTTTTACTGGCACTAAAATCAAAATGCCTCCTTAAGTAACACCAGCTGCCTGCAATTAGTGCAGGTTCGAGTCCCACCAGGCTCAAGGTTGACTCAGCCTTCCATCCTTCCGAGGTAGGTAAAATGAGGACCCAGATTGTTGGGGGCAATAAGCTGACTTTGTAATAATGACACTTGGGGGGGCCCAAAAGCCCTAATAAGCAGGCATATACATGGAATGAAGGCTACTGCTAAGCTTGTAAGCTGCCCTGAGTCTTCGGAGAAGGGCGGGATATAAATGGAATTAAAAAAAATGCTGAGGACCAAAAGACAAAAATTGCATAGCAGAATGGGGGAGTTTAAACATCCTTTACATGCAGCATTTGCCTAGATCAGCCTTGGTGTCAAAATGTTGATTCATGATTTGGTCAAGGCCCTGTTCACTTCTTGGAATGAGCATGTGATAGGGGATGAAATGTGAAGCCTCCCATGCACAGACAAGAGGACTTACCTTGCAATGATAAGGGTGGCAAAGGTCTAATTGTGGCTGCTAATTGTGGTCAGCAGCTCTATTTCAGGAGATCACATCTCTCCTGGGGAAGAAGTAGCTATGAGAGCTGTTTCAGGGTCACTGTGAAGAATATTCTCAGCATTTGTCAGACAAAGTTGCTCAACTTCACTTGTAATAGATACTACCTAGGGAGATCTTTTGGAAGTGACTCATCTGATTTCTATTTTTTTAAAAAATCCCATTTATATCCCGCCCTTCTCCGAAGACTCAGGGTGGCTTACAATCTAAGAAGCACAAATCAATGTGCTTAGCAATAGCCTTCATTCTATGTATATGCCTGCTTATTAGGGCTTTCGCCCACCCCCCAGTGGCATTTTTACAAAGTCAGCTTGTTGCCCACAACAAACTGGGTCCTTATTTTACCTACCTCAGAAGGATGGAAGGCTGAGTCAACCTTGAGCCTGGTGGGACTCTAACCTGCACTAATTGCAGGCAGCTGGTGTTACTTAAGAAGGCATTAGCCCACTGCTCCACCAAGGCTCATTACATGGAAGAGTTTTCACCTTGTCATACCTGAGGAAGTACACAGGTCCCTGCAGCTGTGAACTCAGCCACATGTTTTCTGAATCTATGCCCCTCCTGTCTGGTCAAGACCTCCTAGAACCTAGGAGGCAGAGTGCAGTTAAGTCCAAATCTTAGCTAATACCTCTTTAAGCAAAGAGATGGTTCTGCCAGTCATGAAGGTAAAATCAACCCTAGTTTTCAGGTGCAAAAATCTGGTTAGTTATTAGCTTTTCATAACCCTCACCCACCATGTGCTCATTTTTCCCAATCACATTCTTTCTGTTTGTTATGAGAATGGTCCCTTCTCAAAAGACCATCCTTCAACCCATTTGATAGCTCTTGTTGAGTATCCAATCTCCTTTCTTGGGAAGTTTGATGAGAAGATAAATGTCAACCATCTGGCTGGCAAATTCAACATTGAAGAAACTCTATGGCTTTGATGTGCCAAGAGATATTCTTTATTGAATATACATCCTGGCATTGAAGAAGTGAAATCAACCCTAGTTTTTGGGTGCAAAAATTTGGTTAGTTAATAGCTTTTCATAACCCTCACCCACCATGTGCTCACTTTTCCCAATCACATTCTTTCTGTTCATTATGGAAATGGTCCACTTCTCTGTCAGACACCTGCTCTTGATAACCTTGGGTCTCATGGTCCATGGACAGCTTCTTAAAACTCCCTTTTCTTTCCCAGGCTCTCTCTCTCCCCTGTTTCTATGGCAAGTTGAGCAATGACAGAGTTGAGCTAAGTTGAGCTATGGCAAGTTGAGCAATGACAAGCATTTTAGCAATTCAATCTTGACAATAATTGGATTTCAGCTACAGAAGATCCTGTATGTGGTGGATTATCTAGATCCTTTTCAGTCTGGGTTCAAGCATTGGTCATTCATACATTGTTACCTAAAATGCATTGGTCACACTGGTGTATGTCCTATGTAGGACTCAGGATGTGGGTGGTACAACCATCCTGGCTGTCTTGGATCTCTCAGTGGCTTTCAATACAATAAACCATGATAACCTTCTGGACATGCTGCAATTACTGGGAGGCACAATTTTGTGGTGGTTAACCTCTTATTTCCATTGTCAATACCAATTGTTGTTGTTGGTGGGTTTCAGTCCTAGATTTCTATAATATGCAGTGTCTTAAGTATTAAGTATCTCACCATTCCTCTTTAACATCTCCATAAAACTGTTAGGTAAGATTATCTATCAGCACAGGGTGCAATATCATCAGTATGTTGATGATACTCATTTATTTATTTTATTTATTTATTAATGGGACTTATATCCCGCCCTATCTCCCGAAGAACTCAGGGCGGCTAACAACAATAACATACAATAAATACAGAATAAATACTCATATATCTCCACCCCAGGTGGGCAGGTGACTCTGTGTTGGTGCTGACCCAGTGACTGTATGCTGAGAGGATCTAGATATGATGGAATCGGTTATGGCTCAACTTTAGCAAAATGAAGTTTCTTTGGGTTCTCTCTCCCCTGATCCCAGGGTTTGTGACATATTATATTTGTTATTTCATGAGGTGGCAGTTTCCAGACAGAGCTAGTAGGCAGTTTGGTGGTCCTCCTGGACTCAGGGTTTAAGGGAGGTCTTTGCCCAGTTATGCATTGGGCACCAGTTGTGCCCATTCCTGGCTTGGGAGGGATTGCTCATGGTCACTCATGCCTCTGGTCACTTCCCAATTGGATTATTGCAATACACTCTATATGGGGTTCCCTTGAAAACCATCCAGAAATTGCTTGCACTCTGATTTAAAGATACACCTATTCTGGAGACTGAATTTACTACATTTAATTAAACAACAATTGATAAGAGAGAATATTAAGAAACAAACATAGATTTTTGACCCAAGATGATCTTTTGGGATGATCTTGGATAGTTAAGATGCCATGGTAAATTTTCTACAAGTGGATCGCGATAACAGTTTGTTAACAGAGAGACTTGAAACTTTAATTTTGTTTTATTTTACTATTATTGTTTTTACTGTCAACTATTTTTTCACTAATATAACATGTAGAAGACAGGTCAACAAGTTGTCAATAGATTCAGTAGTTTAAAAATTTTGGGAGGACCTATTTTGCAGGGGGGTGAGACCTAATGTAGCAATATATTAATCAATATTCAGCTAGAGGGGATAATACTGTATGTGTATTATGCACCTTTTTAATGTTCTGATTTTGTGTTTTGTATTTTATTTTATGTCTGCTTTGACTTTTATTTAGTTTCATATTTTAACTTTGTTCTGAATAAAATAAAAAATATAGAAAAAAGAAAACCATCTAGAAATTGCAACTAGTCCAAAATATGACAGCTCATGAAATATTGGGTATGTCTCAGTTTGCCAATGTTGCATCGTTGCTGCACAAACTGCACTAGAGCTCCCAATTTCTTCATGAGTGCAATTGAAGGTGCTAGTCACAGCATAGGGCCAGGGTATCTTCAGGACAACCTCTCCTTGAGCATATCTGCCCATTCCATTAAAGTGTTTAAAGTAAGAATGGTCCAGGACCTTTCCTTGTAACGTTATCCAGTGGGACCCAGGTAGCATGCCTTTTCTGTAGCAGCCCCTACCCATAATTGTCTGAAGGTTGTCTTTTCCCCAAGCATTGAGACACTAAAGTTGATGAAGGGGTGTTGTTATGGGTTGGGTGTCGAGTTGTTTTAATTTTAATTTTATTTTTCCTTCATTTTTTTCTTTTTATATTGATTTTATTGTTTGTGGATTTTTTATTTATTTAAAACATTTATATAGCCACCCATCTTAAACTAAACTGGACAGCTCTCAATCAAGAATTAAAACAACCTAAACTGCTATTTATCACTGTTGTTAGTTACCAGAGTTGTATGCTATAAGATGGGCAGCTATATAAAACCCATTCATTAAAAACAAAGTTCTGTTCTTTCAACTTCCTTTTTGCTGGACAGCCAGACTGAGGGAAGATTAAAGACTGCAGCAAACAGTATCAACGGAGTCCAGCCCTTCCATTCTCCTCCTCTTCAGATAATCAGAGAAGTTCATAGCATCTTTTCTTGCTCTGAATCTGTCTCCACCAAAGGCAACTGTCACCCCCCGGCAACAGATAGAGCTGTCAACATAAGATATGTTGTCTTATTGTCTCTTGACTCTTCTCTGGGTTTGCAGCAAAGAAAAAAGCAGGATGAGGATGCATGAATCATGCCCCGGAAAAGAGATGAAGCAGTATAATAGAGACAGGTGGTAAAATTTCAGTTACCATTTTGCTTGGATGACCTTGTAAATCATATTGAAGAAAAGATTTAAGACTGTTTCTCAATTCATGGGGATATTCAGAGGAAGTCAGTGGTTAGATAGCAAAGGTTTAGAAACTGAGGCTTCAGTGAGACAAAAAGTTGGTAAAATAATCATGTATAACAATAAATAAAACTTTTTTTAAAAAAATAGAAAACAGCAAGACTCTTTGCAAGAAGAAAGGTCAATGACCACTACACTTATCTATGAATGTTGGAAAAAACTTTTCTGTAGCCACAATGAATGTTGAATGCTGGGATTCCATTATATGTATACACATTCTTGATGACAAAAAAATGCAACTGTTATGCTAGAAAGTTGCTACTACAGTAGTCAAAAGTGACTACTGATTAAAATAGATAGGTTTTTAATCTAATGCAATAAAAGGTAATTCGTCCAGTTTTGCATAATTTTAAAGTTTATTGAAAAATCTGATGCTGTTCAATCAAGAACCATCTTCTCCCTTGAAAATTAATTTGTGGACAATCAAGATACAGTTAACCTTTTCCCAGATGTTCCTAACACAACTAAATACCTGTAAAAATTATTTAGCTTTACTTATTTATTTATTACATGTATATGCTGCCCATCTCTCACTTAAAGGCATTGAGAAAATATATTCTACATATGTATTATAATTCTGTCTAGGTTTGCCTAGTTGGATAAATCATATAACAATAATATGTTGGTAAAAAAGGAATGTTTCATCACATATGGTGGTCATGTAAAAATTCCCCAAAAATTATAGGAAAGAAATACATCAAAATATTCAAATAATTCTGAAAATAAAAGTTGAATTAAAGCCACTAAAACTTTGTTAAGCGTGATCCCAATATATATACAGTATAAATGAAAAAGATAATAATTTTTAAAATATATGGTGGAAGTGGCAAAAATCAATCTGGCACTACATTGGAAAACTTGACATCAGTGTAGGAAAGGAACACAAGTGTTATAAGTTAAGTCAATTCAAATAGGAATGGTTCCCTTATTTAACATATATCACACAGAAAAACACTTAAAATATGGCTTGTGAAGAAAAAGTAAAAACATTTTTTTAAATAAAAATAACAGCAACAACTAAAATGCACCAAACAGAAGTGAGTAATCTGTCTCAAAGAAAGTATAAAAATATCAAAGTAGCTGTTAATGTCTGGAGGAAAAGTGGAGAAAGGAGACAAATATATATATATCTAATTTTTATATTTCTTTTGCTGTTCTATTTTTTTTGCTCAAAATCTTTTTAAGTAGGTTTATATGTGTGCCTACTTTTTTTTTTGCTTGCATGACTTAATTCTTTAAAAAAGATTTTTTTAAAAAAATCAATAGATTTTATGATTATATCCTTTTCAATAAGAAATATTTTAACAAGAAATTCTTTGTATTTATACTGTTGGAGATTCAGTGGAATTAACACTTTATTTAAATCTGTTGTTCTATTTCAGTAAGAAGCAATTGCATATGTTAAGCAGCTGCATATTTTCAGAAGTTTATATTCTATCACTGTCGCATGAGAGTAAACTACTGAACAAAGCAACTGAAAGATGTACTTTTCAGCTTCAGAAACACAAACATATCCTTCAAATAGTCAATATTTGCAGGATCTGTGAATATAGATTAACCATGGATAACTGTAAGGAATCAAGGACTCAATTTATTGATGTAATGTATGTCTATAGATACACATTTTGCAAGTTTGTACGTTTTGTTTCATTTTTTTAGCATTTTAAAGTAATTTTTGTCCCTTTTTTATTTAGTTAAGAAAAAAAAGAGAAAAGAATGAGGCCAATACATCAAATAAGAATTTCAATGTACATTCACACCTATAACAAATAACAGAAAGAAAAAAAATTGGCTCAAACTTTTAGCTTCTAAAGAAACTGAGAGCTGTTACTGAATTTAGTATATACTGTAGTTAAAATCCAGAATTTTGATTCAGTACTCAATTGTTCTCCCACTGAGCAATTTCAGATTCTACAGTCTGAAAGCTATCTAAATAGAACCCTGTTTCCTACAGATCACAAAGAATTCAATTGTGATACAATATGCAGCAGAATTTGGAGCAATTCATGGTTAAGAATACTTATAATATGCCCCTCCCTTGATATTTCATCTCAGATGTTTGCATTCTTAATTATTAATCTTGTTTATGAAACTGAATTGCTGCAATCACCAATTGTTTTAGCTAGCAATGCAAGTTATGAGCAAATCACTTTGCATGGTCAGCTTGATGCAATTTTTATTTTTCAGATTTTTTTTCCACTTGTAAGTTGTATGCAATCTGTCTGCATTTATTAAAGCACTGAACACAAAGAAATCTTGATTTGAACACATGAACATGTATATTTTTAATCAGTGTTTGTAAATGCTCATATGCATGGGTAGCTGATAAAAGAAGAGGGGAAAGAGAAATAAAACTGCAGAACTTTTTACATCTACCATTTTTGAACTTAACTAAAACAATTGTCCAAATTAATAGGAAAACAAACAGACATCAAAATAAATGGATCACAGAAGAATTATCTAAAACATGCAGAGTTGAGCCCTAGGATCTACTGAGATCATGGAGATCCCTACTGCTAAGTGCACCCCTGCCATGCCATGTATTAGCCACTGTTAGCAATGCATCAAAAACCATGGGAAGCTTGGGCTCAAGTAAAACAGATACATGTTCCCCTATAACTATAACTTATGGATGGTAGAATATTCTTACAAGAATATTTTTCTATGGTGTTTTGTCTCTTTCCCTGTGTGTATTTACTGAATACACTTCAGGGTTTACTAGAGGTAAAAAGAAGACTTTGAAACTTCTCTTGAAACCTCATCCTTAAATATTTCTAGCATGCAGAACTACTAAGAGACATGGCGGCACAGTTTTTAAAATGCAGGATTGCAGGGTAATTCTGACAACTGCCAGCAGTTCGATCCTGACCGGCTCAAGATTGACTCAAGATTAAGCCTTCCATCCTTCCAAAGTCAGTAAAATGAGGACTCAGTTTGCTGGGGAAAATATACTCTGTAAACCACTTACGTAGAGAGGGCTGTAAAGCACTATGAAACAATATATAAGTTTAAGTGCTATTGCTGTTGCTATGGCATCCTATCTATCCTCCTGCCACATTGTTTCCCATTTTATCTGTGGCTGGTGAGGACAGTAGAGGGGGAAAAAAGTAGAGGTGATGACCTATAAATCCCTGAATGGCTTGGGTCCAGGATATTTGAGGGAACACCTGCTGCCGGCATTAAGCTCCCTTCGTCCTGTGCGCTCCCACAGGGAGGGTCTCCTCAGGGTACCACCGGTAAAAGATTGCCGGCAGACAATACCCAGGGGGAGGGCCTTCTCTGTGGGTGCACTGGCCCTTTGGAACCAGCTGCCTGCAGAGCTTAGGACTGCCCCTGACCTTCGCTCATTCCGCCGGGACCTGAAGACCTGGCTCTTCGAGCTTTCTGGCCTAGACTGAGAGTATTAACTGGGGTTTTAATTGTATGTTTAATTGGGTTATATTTCAAGGTTAATGTAATTATTTTAATTGTTTTTAATTTTTGTAACTTGTTGCATTGTTTTAAAAAACCTTGTGAACCGCCCTGAGTCCTATGGGAGAAGGGCGGTATATAAGTTTAATAAAATAAAATAAAAAAATAAATAAAAAAAACTGTTATATGGGATGTTGGGAACAGCTTGCACAACAGTTTTCATAAAAACAGGGATTGTTTTGTTTTCCTTTGGTTTAATTTCAAATGCAGACACTGAAAAGTTCTACTTTAGAAGCTTTATTTGAAATGCATGGAAGGTGAGAACAAAAAATATAATTGTTTATGTAACATAAATCTTATTAGTTGACTATATGCCATGCCATCTAATGGATTCACCCTACTCTAAGGTAGTCAATAGCTAATTAATAGATGATGCTTATCAATATTATGTCCTAACTGTGGTTGGGGTGGGCAAATCTGCCACAAATGGCTTCAACTAGTTTTTCTTTTTCTAATTATATTTTACTTCCATATCAGGTTGAAATGTAGTTGAATTCACATGAATATTCATACACACATTCTGGTTCATTTATCCTATTATACACATTTGATTTGCACGTTACTCTGCATATAGTTATGCATTTTATTAATATTTCCATTTCTGCCAGCTATTTTCCTTAGTATTAAGCATTCCCCTAAGGTATGCAGTCCAGTGGTAAACAAAATAATATCTTGGAATGTTCAGTAGGTTTCCTTATATACTGCTCAAAAAAATAAAGGGAACACAAGATAAGACATCCTACTATTAAATACAGTACATTGTGTTGTTTAAGTGTTCCCTTTATTTTTTGAGCAGTATATAAAGGAATTCCAATGTATATGTCAGCTTGGCAACTATAAATTGCCTATTAAATATTAAAACATTAAATATAAATTGCCTATTAAATACAGTACATTGTGTTGTTTAAGTGTTCCCTTTATTTTTTGAGCAGTATATAAAGGAATTCCAATGTATATGTCAGCTTGGCAACTATAAATTGCCTATTAAATATTAAAACATTAACCAAAAAAATCTGTTGAGTCCTTAGTGCTCTGTAAACTTGGTTGTTGATTTTTTTTGCAGACATTTCATTACCCAACTAGGTAACATTATCAGTAAATATGGGTTTCCTCTATGTTTATATACTCTAGATAGCTTGCACGGTCAATGAAAATTTATTAAATAGATGTCTGCATCATTGAATCATACAGCGGTTTATAATGTGTCATTCAAATCTTGACATTTGAATGAGATTTTATGCAGTAGATTCTGTTTAAGATTTCTGAGAAGGATCCCATATGGAATCATGCTTCTTTACTGTGCAAAACCATCTTGCTCTAGGAAAGGAAGTTTTGTATGCTAAAGATCAATGGCAATTTAGGATGAGGGGGCTGTTCAAAATCAACAAAATGGCATTGGCAAGACCTGCTTCTTTTGTATCTACATCAACATTAGTTGCACATTCACATGGCAGAGGGTTTACCCTGTGATGTTATTTGTCATGCTTATTGTTACACACACATCTCCAGTGATGCTTCTGCTTATGATTATGGAATAATATCCACATCAGTTGTCCTTGAAAACCATTTGGAAGCTACAAAAACAAGGCAGTAATGACATGCCATGATATGCCCGTGTGGCCATGCAGCCAAGTCAGGGCTTCCAGGTGCAACTCAAGGTGTCATAAGGCCTGTCACCTAAGGGACCAGCTATCTCAGATAATTTCAGCCCTTCTAGAAAAATCTGGTGGAAAAGGGGCATGCTTCAAATCCAATCAGTTAAGCATCTAATGAGATTCCAGAAGCATAGCTGGTCTGTCATGGCATCTGCTTTCTAGGATGATATGTAACTATTCTGATGAATGCTGGAAAAGGCATAATTGTATTAAGATGCTTTATGGACAGCTGGCTTGAGGGTCGTTCTGTTGCCTGAGACCAATCAGTAAATGTCCACCTTGTTGCTGACTTCTACTCTCCCACTTGAGGTACTGAATTGAATTATGTTAATATTGAGACTAAAAATCACAAACCAACATTACAAAAAATGATAAGCAAAATAACAACAAATTTTTAAAGCTCTTTCTACAGTGGTTGCCTTATTTTGCTGGCCTTGTCCTTATACTATCAGATACTTACATCTAGAATAGAATTGTCTCCTGGCAGTGAGTCCTTCAGACCTTAAGCCAAGGTTTCTCGCTGTATTCCTTAACACACACACACACACACACATAGAGATGGTGGGTGGGGGGGTGGGAGAAACACACACAGAGAGAATCACACACACAAATACAGAGATAATTTTTATGTTAGTAATATATTTATATTACTTTTTAGTTAATATAATTTTGCAAGTTAGTATAGTTTATTTTTTTTAAAAAAGAAATGTAAATTGTAATAAATTTGAGGCTGAATAAAATAAAATTAAAGCAATGTTACTAGAATTTTACAGTAAATATCTACATATGAAGAATTTGCTTGCAAAGTCTAGCCTCTACTACTGAGCTATGCTTAAGAATGAACTGTTTTTCACATGCTTTCAGAAAGGCTGCTAATTTTCTTCTGATAAAAACTGATGTCTCTGCCACATGTACTTTGGCAAAATGAAAACTAATCTAATAGAAGACACATTGCACCACAAAAAATCAATAGCAATTAAAAACATCAGGAAAGCCTTATCTATCCTGCAGTAACATTCTGCCAGTCAAAGTTGGACACAATGCATTTTGCAAAATTTGCAAGGTTAGCCTAGCTGCCTAGTTTTTTTTATCTAAATAAATATGTCCAGCATCAACATTTGTATTTATTTCAATCTGATTTTAAAATTCACTGGAAATGAATGGAAGAAGCTAAGAATAATAACTATTAGGACCGGAATTAATGCTCCAGAAATAATCCTTCTGCTCTAGATTGTAGCAGCTTTTTATTATATATATTTATTATGTGTGTATGTATATAGAACAAAGCACCTAGCTGACGAACAACACCTAAAAACCGAACTACACACTCTCACTAATGTACTAACAACCAATGGATTCCAAAGAAACATGTTTATCAATTTAATCCGAAGAGAGACACCCACAAAAACCCAAGACAGAGAACAAGAAAATGGCAAAGCCCTCCTCCCATACTTAAAAGGGACCACAGACAGAATCAGCAAGATCCTCCAAAAGCACAACATCAAAACAGCATTCTACACAGACAGAAAAATATCCACCATCCTAAAAAACCCCAAAGACATAATTGGGTTAGAAAACCAAGGAGTATACGAAATCCCATGCACCACCTGCCCCACCACATACATCGGACAGACCAACAGAAGAATAAGTGCATGCATTGAAGAGCACAGGAACTCACTCAGAAAGGGAGAGCAAACTTCATCCCTGTTCCAACACTTCAAAGCCACGGGACACGAAATTGATTTTAAAAAAACCAAAACTATCACCAAAATTGAACATTTTAACAACAGAATGATCAGAGAAGCCATCGAGATAGAAAAACGCCTCCCCCAGCATGAACAAACGAGATGATACCTCTCGCCTACCAGCCATTTGGAAACCCGCCTTGATTGACAGACGAGTCCCAACCACCAAGAATGATACCAGACCCAAACTCATGATAACATCACATGACATCACCACCACACAACCATTCAAAAAGCAAATCCCTACCCACAACGATAATGACACACAACCACAAAACAGAAACCTAACCACAGCTGCAACATCAGCCACTTTAAACCCCTCCAAACCACACAATAAGCAAACTGACACCCACTATAAAAACATGGCACCACCACAAACACAGAGCCGAACAAAAGCAGCACAACTCACCAGTTCAGGTCTAAGGCTGGCAGCTGAGACCAGACCATCCACTCAAAACACACCTCCAACCAATCAGAACACAGCCCCCATTCAAAACACACACCCACCCAATCAGAACACAGCTAACCCCCCACCCAATCAGAGCACACCTCCACCCACAGAACACACCCCCTCTGGCAGTTTAAAAAAGAGGAACAAACAGCCACTACCACACACTTCTCCCAGAAGAACGAAGCTGAAGCCACCAGCCTGAGGATGACGGATGTGTGTGTGTGTGTGTGTGTGTGTGTGTGTGTGTGTGTGTGTGTATGTATGTATGTATGTATGTATGTATGTATGTATATTGTGATGGGTGAAGAGGAAATTTGGGAATACTATTCTTCTTCTTGAGAGTATTATGGATACAAAATCATGTGAACTGATAATACCACTTTACAATGCCTTGGTAAGGCCACACTTGGAATACTGAATCCAGGTTTGGTCACCACGATGTAAAAAAGATGTTGAGACTCTAGAAAGAGTACAGAGAAGAGCAACAAAGATGACTGGGGTCTAGAGGCTAAAACATACAAGGAACAGTTGCTGGAACTGGGTATGTCTAGTTTAATGAAGAGAAGAATGAGGTGTTACATGATAGCAGTGTTCCATTATCTTCAGGGGTTGACACAAAGAAGTGGGAGTCAAGCTATTTTACAAAGCACCTGAAGGCAAGACAAGAAGCAATGGATGGAAACTAACCGAAGAGAGAAGCAACCTAGAACTGAGGAGAAATTTCCAGACAGTTGGAACAATTAACTGGAACAATCTGCCTCCAGAAGCTGTGAATGTTCCAACACTGGAAGTTTTTAAGAAGAGACTGGCCAGCCATTTGTCTGCAATGGTATAAGGTTTCCTGCCTGAGCAGGGATTAGACTAGATGACCTCCAAGGTCCCTTCCAACTTTATTTTTATATTATTATTATTATTATTATTATTATTATTATTATTATTATTATTATTATTATTATTATTATTATTATTATTATTAGCAGCAGCAGCAGCAGCAGCAGCAGCAGCATACATTTTATCAGTAATACTAAGTATGCCCACTTTTTACCAAGGTGAGAGGAAGATAATAAGAACTCTTTTTTATCAGTTAAAAATATCATGTCAGAAAATAAAGTAATGATAATAAAGCAGCACTCTTTTCCTCACTGGATTTAGAAAAAAATATTTGCTTCCTTGGAGTTTTAACCATTTCTTAGTTTCAAAGTTTTCCTGAAATGACAGAAATGGCTGTAACTTAATAAAGCTTAATGAAGGTCTGCAACATCAGGGGTGTCAAACTGCTGGCCCACCCCATAGCCGGCAATGCAAAAAGAGTCACAATACGTCACGACACATCACGTGACATGGAGAGTTTGACACCCATGTGCTACATGGTCATACAGATCTGCAGTAGATTATGTGTCTCCCACTATAATTAGGAACTCTGAAATCAAACACAGACTTTCATTAGCATGTGTCAGCCTTACCAGGTAGACCAGATAGGGAACACAACCACATAAATTAATTCTACTTTATTGTAAAGCTACATTACAATACCTTTACCATCATTTAGTTGACAACTCTTTGCCCCATATCCCAAGGTCATTCATACCTATCATTATATTATATATAACCATCAGAGGAGGGCAAAGTGTACTAGGAAACAATTTAAAACACACACACTTATGATTTTTTTTCCCTTCATGGGCTTCTCACATATTACACTTTTCATTACTCTTGACCAGGGCTCTAAAAACATGGAAATGTTAAGGCTTGTGGATTTCAAGTGAGGAAGGCTGAGGAATTCTGGGAATTGCAGTCCACAAGTCTTAATGCTGTCAAGTTTGGAGACCCCTGCTCTTGACCATGGAATGTCTGTAGAATTAGGTCTGACAAAACCGAGCTGCAATAATCTCCACTCCTACTAAATGGCTGCAAAGAAAGTATTGTTGTTTATTTCTGATTGCTATTATCTAATGGTTATCTGGATCTTTGTAATCCATTTCTGATAGCCCTAATGCATTGCTTAATTTTCAGTATTTACACAGAAAATAGCAATGGTGAAAGAGTGGCTGAATTCACACATCTCACTCATAATATATTTTGTGTGGTTTTGACTTAGCTTAGTGAGAAAACCTACCAATGAAAAATGAAAATATATTAACCATGATGTTGTGACTTTAAGATGTTAATTGGCCAATGGGTGTGTAAGTTTTCCGATACTCCCGTGTCACACCTTTGCTCCGCGAGCTTCATTGGTTGCCAGTTGTCTTCCGGGTGAGGTTCAAGGTGTTGGTAATGACCTACAAAGCCCTCCATGGCATGGGTCCAGAATACCTTGGGGAGCACCTGCAGCCGGCGTCAACTTCCCTCCGCCCAGTACGCTCCCACAGAGAGGGCCTCCTCAGGGTGCCGCCGGTCAAAGAATGCCGACTGGTGACCCCCAGGGGGAGAGCGTTCTCTGTGGGTGCACCGGATTTATGGAACCATCTTCCGGTAGAGCTCCGGATGGCGCCCGATCTCCGCTCCTTCCGGCGCGACCTTAAAACC
Source organism: Vipera ursinii (assembly GCF_947247035.1). Taxonomy (NCBI): domain Eukaryota; kingdom Metazoa; phylum Chordata; class Lepidosauria; order Squamata; family Viperidae; genus Vipera; species Vipera ursinii. The sequence continues at coordinate 169,091,979 of NC_139516.1, read as the reverse complement.
CATCTCTTTAAAGAAGCGGGCCTGGCCTGATGGGACGGGGTGGGATTTTTATTATGACTTTAATTTTAAATTTGTATTATTATGGGCATTGTTTAATCATGTTTTAATAATTTTAATTTTTGTATCTGATTTTTATGTATTGCCCTGTTAACCGCCCTGAGTCTCTTGAGAGAAGGGTGGTATATAAATTAAATTAATAAATAAATAAATAAAAATAAGTGTTCTCATGGCCATAAGAGGGAGCTAGGAATGTAGCTTCTCTATCTCTGAATTCACTGCTCTCTACTATTACTGTTTTTGCTCTGTTTTGCTGTACTGTTGGTTTACTACTGTGATAAACCTGTACAACTGTGTATTGACCTCTGGACCGGTAAGAAGACTTTGTATTTTGGATTACTCCTTGGACTATTGCTATTGTGTATGACCCGAACTGTTTATTTTTGACCGTGCATTTTTGTTTTTACACCACCTCAAAAGTAAAGTACTTTTTGCTTTTACAACTCAGTGTACTCTTGTGGTTACTGTGTGACTCTTACTGCTCTCAGTACCCTTTCTTGTCTGTGCAACTCTTTGATAGCACAAGGAGACCTCTGCAAAACAATCCTTAACAATCATATGCACTGATTTTTTAAGAAAGTGCAGTCTAGGTTGAACAATAAAGTATTGTTAAGATATTCCTTTGCAATTGTTTCTTTTGACATACTACACTCTTGAATTGCATCCTGCCCCTCAATTAATACAGTCAGTAGAAACTCTGTTAGGGAATGAGCTGGCAACATTAAGCACTAAATAAAGTTCAGCATGTATTTTTTAAAGAAAATGAAAGTAGAGTGTAATTCAGAAATAATAGACCAGTAAACACATACACCTTAGTATTTTTAAAACAACTTTTTAAAAAACCATACACCAGACATGTCAAACACAAGGCCCGGGGGCCAGATCCAGCCCGCGAAGTGGTTTCATGCAGCCCGCGAAGCCATCCTGGAAAGAGTGAGGGAATGGTCCCCACTGCCTTGGCCCTGGCCCAGAGACCCTCCTTCTGCCAGAGACCCTCAGATCTGTCCCACTCCTGCCCAGGCCCCCATAGGCACCCTTGATGTGAATGTTGTAGAGCTGGCCATGCTCACCCAGTAGGCCATACACACTCTAGCCACACCCATCCAGTAGGCCACGCCCACCCAGGCCATACCCACCCGGCCCCCTGAGGGCAACCACAATGTTGATGCGGCCCTCAATGAAATTGAGTTTGACACCCCTGCCATACACTATCATTCATCTTATTTTTATTCATTTTTTTAACTGTTCAGTAGTATCAAATTTCCTCAGACTACCTAGATAGGTTTGTGTAGTTATCTTGACAAGGTTTTCCAGCAGTGGTTTGTCCTTGCCTCTTTCCTAGCCTAAGAAAGTGACTAGTCCAAGATCACCAGTTTGTCGACTACCTGTGGTGGATTACAGCCTCCCCATTGCTAGCCTGATTCTAGTCTGATTATCCCTTTCTTTTTATAATTTTTATAATTTGTTGCTTTCTCTGGTGAATCAATTGCACTCTCAAATATTTGACAGACTCCTTTCATCTGCCTTCAACTCTAAGATCAATATTTTTCAACCTCTCACTTCCACTGATCCTGCTATCTGAATAAATAGAAATGGCAACCACCAGCCGTGGCTGCTCTTCTGCTTCTAATAATAAAGTAAGAGAGAAAGAGAGAGATATACTAAGATAAATTCAAAAGTAATTCTTGACTAACCTGAACATAAAATAGAAAACCAGAAGTCTTTTCATGGCTGGAGGACTTTTGAGAAATTGCAAGGCATATTTCATCACAGCATTAGCTTTGGTTTCACTTGTTTGTTTCCCATGATGTTATAATCAAGGGAGACATTTGGTGTGTATTCAAGCATCCATGACAGACAGGCTCTGTTAAATGATTCAGAAAAGCAAAAGTGGAAAAATTAATAAAAGTTGTTGTTGCAAAAATATCAGTGATTGTGTAGCTTTCCAAAACTATGAATATCTACAGCTCTGTGCAAGAATGTGTCTGTATGCAATGCACTAGAAGCTTATTTGCATGTTATAATTACCTTACCAACTGCATTTTAAAAGATAAAGCACAGGCGTTAACTGCATTTTCATATTACCATGGTTTCTTTCTTAAATACAGTGGCTTTATAGTTTTCCTTAACTATTGTTTTTGAGAAATGGCAAAAATAAAAATAAATCATGTTTTATTAAGCACAACATTGTGGACAGCAATAACATAGTGAAGTTAAAACTGATTTAATTATACTATGTGCTGTTACTTTAAAACAAGTATTTGTTTTTTTTTTCATTATTTTAAATATCCAGACCCTGTGGAATAGTAACTGTAACATTTGGGCACACAACAAAGTATTATTTTATTTTTATTACTTATCTTCATCTGGAATGAATAGTATTGGAATTATGGAATTAGGCTTGGTTGAGGCTTGTCTGCAATTGCACACAGTCATTGAAACATATCTACACTGTGAAAGGGTTGATGGGTAAGTATAGGTTGCAGATGATTGCACATGGGCCAACTCACACCTCCAAATCTCAACTATGCATTGTGAGGAGATATGAATCCTCCATACTGTTTGGCTGATCTGACTTCCTATTGGGAGGCAGGCAGAAGCCAAGCTACATTCAAACAACGGTAACATTTTTCAGAAGTATAAATGTAACAGCTACGCAACCATCTCTGAATGGCAGATGCCTACTTTTCCTGATGTGCAGTAATCAAAACTTAAGAGTGTTAAAATAAATCCTATGAATATTAAATTAGTAATTCTCAACCACCAAAGAAGAGATATAGAATGTTGTTTTATAACTAGAGGCTTCTGAACATTTTTTCTACATATGTGGAAAAGTTTCATTTGCTCCATTGATCTAGATCAGACATGTCAAACTAACGATGTCACGTGATGTCGCACAACGTATCGGAGCTTTTTCACCATTGCCTGCAATGGGGTGGGCGTGGTTTCCTGGTGACGCATCCAACCTGCAGGCCGACAGTTTGACACCCTTGATCTAGATGGTAAGTTATACTTGAAATCACTTACTAGACAGATACAATTAAAAAATTCATCAGGGATACTTTGACTTTCTGGAATTTACATATAATGAAAAAATGATAGACAATGAAGAATACTGGAAGTTTCACTAATAAACTGGAGTATACTGAACTTTTCAAGATCATAAGAAAGTGTATCTAAGAATAAGTCAGCCAGTTTAATGTGAAGCTTATGAAAAAGGAAACTGAAGAAGAAAACAAGGATTTATAGAGCAAAATGCAAGCTTATAAATACAAGAAAGAAGGTTTTTGAATTTAAATGTGAAGTTGGCTCTCTGTATAGAACAAGACAGGAAATAATTGGAAAATTCTATTCAGAGCAATAAAAAGATCAAGAGCACTCAAAAGTAATAACACCCACGAAAGAGGAAATGCCAGATATCCTAGTGAAGGAAGTATCAAGTGCCATAAAATCAATGAAAAATGGCAAAGCTTCAGGAAATGACTATGTTACAGTTGAAATGTTGAAAGCTGGTAGTCACAGTTTATACAAGATACTAGTAAAACTATACTCAAAATGCCTCAGAGAAGAAAAAATACCTTATACATGGAAAAATGCTGAAGTGATTCTTATACTGTACACAAGAAAGGGGCCCAAGATGATTTAAAGAACTATTATCCAATAAACCTTCTTTCAGCCATCTATAGGGTTTTCACTAAGATAATAACAAAAAAAATATTGAGAAATGATGCACAACCAAAGGAGCAGGCAGGATTCAAAAGTGGCTACAGCACACTGGATCACATTCAGGTTGTACAGCAAGTCACTGAAAGACACAACAAGTACACCATGCCTCCGTGCATGGCTTTCATTGACTATGAAAAGGCATTTGACTCAGTATTCCAACAACCAGTAATTAATGCATTGTTCAACTAAGGGGTTGACGCTGCTTATATAAACTTACTACAATCAATACAGGAAAAAAACAATAGCAACAATTTGCCTTAATGATCTTAAAGTAAAAATCAACATAGAATGAGGTGTGTGACAAAGTGATAAAATATCAACTATCCTATCCATTCCTCAGCCTACCTTGAAGAAGTATTTTGCAAATTAGATTGGGCAAAAATGGAATAAAAATCTATGGTGCCTATTTAAATCACTTAAGATTGGAAGGTGATGTTGTTCTTTTCTTACAAGACCCATAAGAGTTACAAAGACACATAGAAGAGCTGCACAAAGCAGGAAAACCATTTGGCTTAAAAATCAGGTTATGCTTAATAAATTCACCAAAGAAATATTTTTTTATATCTGGAGAAGAACTAGATGTAGTAGACGACTACATATACCTTGGCCAATGGATCTCAATGGTAGGTGATACAATGAAAGAAATTGAATGGTATGTTAAATGTGGTTGGCAGGCATTCAGCAAGCTAAGCATAATTTTCAAGAACCTCCCCCTATGCCTGAAGAGAAGAGTTTTTGATCAGTATGTGCTACTTGCTCCAACACATGTCAGTGAAATGTGGACACTAAGGTCACAATCAATACAAAACCTACAAGTGGTGCAAAGAGCCATGGAAAGACACCAGCTCATCATTAAAAGACAAGATAGAAAGATTTGCACATGGATTAGAGAACAAGCAAAAGTATACGACATCAAGAGAGTAAAATAATTGAAATAAAAATTGGCTGGTCACATAACAAGCAGAACTATTGGCAGGTGGACCAAGGCAGTCATAAAATGGATCCCACTTAATAAAAAGCATCCATGAAAGAGATCTAAAACAAGATGGATCAATGATATCAGCAAGTATTATGGGCCCAATTGGCCAAAGCTCACATGGTGTAACAAGATGGTGGGTTTGTTGTCACTGTGAGTTGGCGGGGCACGAAAGGAAGCTCAGCCAATCTCAATGTATACATGGTTGTACTTTGACAATAAAGGTTCATTCATTCATTCATTCATTCATTCATTCATTCAAAGAAAGCTCAGGACTGTATTGATTGGAAACATATGGAAGAGGACTTCATCCTGCAGTGGATAGACAATGACTAAAATGATGATGATAAGGATAATGATGATAAGGAGGAGGAGGATGGTGATGATGATAATGATAACATTACAATCAGGAACTGCAGAAAAATTAACAGAATTTATTTAGTCAAATTATGGTAGCCAAAAATTAGAAGGCACAGGTTTTGATGAACTACAGGCATCTGATGAAGTGAGCTGTAATTGATGAAAGCTTATATCTTCTAATAAATGTGTTACTCTGAAAAGATGATATTAGAATTATATCCAAAAAGGGAGGAGAAAAACAAAATATTTGGGTATACCAGGAAAAAGTCTTCTCTTATTCTCAGATACTTAGTAGAGTTATTTATACTGGAGATTGTCAATAAGCATTCAGTTTTGATATCAGACTTCTATTATATTGCATTGGGACTTTATCAAATACTCAGAGCTCAGAGGAATCTGGCTTGCATACATTAAAAAGACACTGAGCAAAATAGATTAGGACTTTGTCTTGCTGCACCAGTTCCTCTGCCATAACATAATTAAATAAGATGCTGTTGGCAAACAATCACATCATTAAACGTATATGCATATACTGTATATATTTTACCTCCTGAAGTTTCTTGGGCTATATTTTCTACATTTGAATATCATACTCAGGGGGGAAAAAGAAAGAAAGAAGAACAAGGGCACTCTTTTTATAAACATCTCAAAAATGGGACCTTTTTATATATGTGTATATATGTGCATCTTTGGTTATTCGGGTTTTTCCCCGCGTAGAACTAAAGGTGTAGGGGCGACGTTTTGACGGAATCCCATCCGTCATCATCAGGCTGGTGGCTTCTGCTTCCTTCTTCTGGGAGAAGCATGTGGCTGTTTGTTCCTCTTTTTTAAACTGCCAGAGGGGGTGTGTTCTGTGGGTGGTGTGCTCTGATTGGGTGGGGGAGTAAGTGTGTTCTGATTGGGTGGGAGTGTGTTTTGAATGGTGGGTGTGTTCTGATTGGGTGGGGGTGTGTTTTGAGTGGATGGGCTGGTCTCAGCTGCCAGCCTTAGACCTGAGCTGGTGAGTTGTGCTGCTTTTGTTCGGCTTCGTGTTTGTGGTGGTGCCATGTTTTTATAGTGGGTGTCAGTTTGCTTATTGTGTGGTTTGGAGGGGTTTAAAGTGGCTGATATTGCAGCTGTAGTTAGGTTTCTGTTTTGTGGTTGTGCCTTGTTATCATTGTGGGTTCGGATTTGCTTTTTGAATGGTTGTGTGGTGGTGATGTCATGTGGTGTTATCATGAGTTTGGGTCTATCATTCTTGGTGGTTGGGACTCGTCTGTCAATCAAGGCGGGTTTCCAAATGGTTGGTAGGCGAGAGGTATCATCTCGTTTGTTTATGCTGTGGGGGCGTTTTTCTATCTCAATGGCTTCTCTGATTATTCTGTTGTTAAAATGTTCAATTTTGGCGATAGTTTTGGTTTTTTTAAAATCAATTTCATGTCCCGTGGCTTCAAAGTGTTGGACCAGGGATGAAGTTTGTTCTCCTTTTCTGAGTGAGTTTTTGTGCTCTTCAATGCGTGCACTTATTCTTCTGTTGGTCTGTCCGATGTATGTGGTGGGGCAGGTGGTGCATGGGATTTCGTATACTCCTTGGTTTTCTAACCCAATTATGTCCTTGGGGTTTCTTAGGATGGTGGATATTTTTCTGTCTGTGTAGAATGCTGTTTTGATGTTGTGTTTTTGGAGGACCTTACTGATTCTGTCTGTGGTCCCTTTTAAGTATGGGAGGAGGGCTTTGCCATTTTCTTGTTCTCTGTCTTGGGTTTTTGTGGGTGTCTCTCTTCGGATTAAGTTGGTAATCGTGTTTCTTTGGAATCCATTGGCTGTTAGTACATTAGTGAGAGTGTGTAGTTCGGTTTTTTGGTGTTGTTCGTCAGCTAGGTGTTTTGTTCTGGAGATGAGTGTCTTGGCTACGGAGTTGATCTGTGCTGGGTGGTGGTGTGAGAGTGCGTTCAGATAGCGGTTTGTGTTTGTTTTTTTATGGTAGATAGTGTGTCCTAGGGAGCCGTTGGATTTCTTGTAGACTAAGACATCAAGGAAGGGGAGTTGATTGTTAGCTTCTGTTTCCATAGTGAATTGTATTTTGGGGTGTAGGATATATATATATATATATATATATATATATATATATATATATATATATATATATATATATATATATGTATATATATATATATATATATATATATATATATATGTAGATCTAGAGTCTAGAGTATATATATATATATATATATACACACACACATATGTGTGTGTGTGTGTGTATAATTATATGTGTGTGTATACCGTATGTATGTGATTTATATATTTATATGATCTATATATATTACACACAGACACAGACACACAGAGATCACATACATACATACATACATACATATATATATATATATATATATATATATATATATATATATGTATGTATGTATATGTAATTTTTTTGGCTTGCTAACAAAGAACAAAGGGAGCAAGCCACTGCTCTGGCTACTGCCTGTAGATGGCCTTGGGCTAGGCTGACGTCTGGGACTAAGCAAGTGTATTCTGAATGCTTAACAAACATTTAACACATATCTTCCTTGCTTCTCAGGAGAGAGAGAGAGAGAGAGAGAGAGGGAGGGAGGGAGGGAGGGAGGGAGAGGGAGAGAGAGAGAGAGAGAGAGAGAGAGAGAGAGAGAGAGACTGTGGCCTAGGGGTTAAAACAACTGCTTAAGATGCAGTCGGCCCAGGTTCGAATCTCAGAAGGGTATGGCTGACTGATGAGAACAAATAAGTTTGAAATGATCATATCGGTCTCCCTTTATTCTTTGTTAGCAACCAAAAAATTTACACACACACACACACACACATACATATATAATATACACATACACATACATACCTTACCAGTGGCTGGCTGGAAAGGGCTAGAGCAGACTAAAAAATAGCACTGAGGCACTGATAATAGCAGCATAAGAACAAGCACTAAGCTCTACATACATAGAAGCAGGGTCTACCACAGCCAAGGTGCAGGCTATGCAGAGAGGCCTGAGAGACAGTCCAATACATAGTGACAGAGTGTAAGATGCAGGCAGGAATGGCACAACCAAGTAACTGATATTGTGTACAGGAACATAGGCCATGCCTTCCTAAGTCAAGATGGGAGATCCCACAAAGCATTGTGGGGAATATCTATGCAGATTCTTAGTCATCCAGATCATGGTTGTCCCAAAGGTGCTTTTTAAAAAGGCAACTGGACTTTGCTTTTTCCCTGAAGGTGTCTTACTTCTCATCCAAGAAGCTGAAGAACTGAAGAAGCTTCTTGGCTGAGAAGCAAAACATGCTGGAAAAATGGTAAGCTAGGAGACTTGAAAATGTTCGGTGAATGGATAGCAACAAAGAAACTATAGAGCAGGAACCTAAAATAGCACAGGTGCACAGAGTGTAGTAAAGCAAACTTTCTAAATATGTATCACCCAGAAATAAGAGGGTCTGCAAGTAAAATCATCATGTGTTTTAAAAGGGATGGTCAATCAATATTTGAAAGGTAGTTATCATGATATATTTTGAGTTCCTGGAAAATGATCAATCACAACACAGAAAGCATTCTTCTCTTCTCTGTTCTTCTGTTCTGTTCTTTCATAGCATCAACCAATATAGGAAAAGCTTAGTATTATTTTCAGCTGTCCAAGGCTAAAAATGGAAACAATACACAAATCTTGTGTATTATGATTGTGTTGTCAGTTCTTTCTTTCACTTGTCTATCAATTGACTTGACAGCCTAGATTTACATCATTTAATTTATTCTCTGATTCCAGTAATCATCTTCAATCCAACCCTGTCAACTTTATGATCTCTGAAGTCTGTAGCTCACATGACTTGTATGTTTCTATGTGAAATTTTAGAAGAGTGCCATCATAGATTCTATATTATCACTAGCATATGGTTTTGAAAAGAAAATTGTTGACAAAATATTGTGATTGAAAAATCAGTCTTTCTGATACTGGAAAAAGTATCCTACATGTAGGACGAAGTGTGTCAGTGTATCTGTATTTCAATTTTTCAATTTTTTTATTGCAGATGCCAAGAAAGTCAATGTCCTCTTTCCCTCTCTCTATTTATAATTATCTGTGTCCTCCTTTGCCTGTTTGTGTATTTGGTAACCCTAGTCAATATGTCTAGTTAACAATTTCTCCCCTTACAAAAAAGAGGGGGTGGTGGCAAAATGGCTAGAATGCACTATTGCAAGCTAATTCTGCCCACTGTCAGGGGTTCATCAGCTCAAGGTTGACTCAGTCTTCCATCCTTCCGAGGTTGGTAAAATGAGGACTCAGATACTTGGGGGCAATATGCTGACTCTGTAAACCGCTTAGAGAGGGCTCTAAAGCACTATGGAGTGGTACATAAGTCTAAGTGCTATTGCTATTGATATCCATTAAGTCATGTCCAACTCTAAACTGGAAACCATTTGTAGACTTTCTATGTGTGAAATATAATAATAGATGATTAACAGAGGGATTTGAAGCTTATTGCAATGTTTAACTCAACCTGTGGACTACTTTTTCTTCTTTCTTCTTTGAAATATATGTAAAAGGGGAGAATGTATTGCTTTTTCTTTTCTTTCAGCACCCAGCCAGGGTGGATCCTACATGTTAAATGTTAAATTTAATTGATCACTTTCTCTTCTTTTGTTTGCACACTGTTTTTTTATTTTTTGTTGTTGTTAGGGCTGAATGTATGCTTTTATTTTGATTCATTTTGTTTGTTTTACTGTTTTATATTTTATTTTTTATGACAAAGGTAAAGGTTCCCCTGCACATGCGTGCTAGTCATTTCCGACTCTAGGGGCCGGTGTTCATCTCTGTTTCAAAGCCGAAGAGCCAGACTTTGTCTTAGGACATCTCCATGGTCATGTGGCTGGCATGACTAGACACCAAAGGCTCACGGAACACTGTTACCTTCCCACCGTAGTGGTCCCTATTTTTCTACTTGCATTTTTACATCCTTTCGAACTGCTAGGTTGGCAGAAGCTGGGACGAGTAACAGGCGCTCACTCTGTTATGCGGCACTCGGGATTCAACCTGCCAAACTGCCGACCTTCTGATCGACAAGCTCAGCATCCTAACCCACTGAGCCACTGCGTCCCTTTTTTATGATAAATAATACTAAAAAGATTTTAAGTTCACTGCCTATTTGGACTCATGTCTAAATTTATTTAATATAAAACGTTTTTTTCCTTCTTAAACAAGAGCATTAATGACACTTGACTGATATATCTTCAGCTACATTTACTTCTTTTTTTACCTCTTTTTAATTAGAATAACAGAATAACGGACTTGAAAGGGTCCTTGGAGGCCTTCTAGTCCAACCCCCTGCTCAGGCAGGAAACTCTATACCATTTCAGACAAAAGGTTGCCCAATCTCTTCTTAAAAACCTCCACTGTAGGAGCATTCCCAACTTCTGAAGGCATAAATTAATAGGACCTGGAAGGAATATTAGATATGTTTGCTGCCTTGAGTCATTTATAAAAATAATAAAGGTGGGAAAATAAAATAAATAAATATTTCTAATAAGCTTACACAACTATTGTATTTTGTAACTTACTGTATTTTATATAAAAGGGTCCCATATTTCATTACATTTGTCCATACATCTATAGGCTACTGCTCATAGATAGCAACTGCAATCAGGTCTTCAATCCCTAAATTGTATACTTACTTTATTTGGGAGAAAATGGTGGATATATAAATATGATTATGTGACAAAAGCTAAAATGTTCAGAAGATTAATATTGTCTTGAAACAACTATCAAGTACATGGAATTTGACAACAGGGCTACATAAATGGATTCTCAATGACCTTACTATGGCCAAAAGACTGATGTTTTACTTTCATTCAATGGATTGAAAGCTACATCTTCAGCTATCTAGATAGCACTGATCTTTCCTTGCTCATTTTTTTCTTCAGTCTTCTGCTGGGCTTCTCACCTTGGAATTTATGTGGCTTCAGCAGATAAATCAGTCTAGATCTACTATGTTTCTTTTTTTATTATTATTAAAAAGTTTTATAAAAGTTACAATATAATCCCCAAAACCAACCCACCCCAACTCACCCCCCTTTCCCTCCCCCACTTCCCAGAACTGAGTACAGGGTTACGAATATAATAATCATAATCTAACTAACATTAACCAACTATATAGATAACCAAGTTCATAATGTGTTTTAACTCCCCTTTAACATAAATACAAACAAAATAAAAGTAGACATAATAATAAAAACATAAACAAATTAATATCCAAGTTATTAAACAATACAAATACTAAAATAATAATACCATATAATTAAAATTAATAAAAATTCCACTATAATAAACTACTAGTAATAATAACAATCTAAAATTTATTCATAGGCTAGATGGAACTTTTTAGTCCCATATTTATTCTGAATATAATCTATCCATCTTCTCCAATAAATAATAATAATAATAATAATAATAATAATAATAATAATAATAATAATAATAATAATAATAATAAATCTTTATTGTCAAAGTACAACATGTGTACATTGAGATTAGCTGAGCCTCCCCCCGTGCTCTCTCCCCCCAACACACAGTGACAACAAACCCTCCATCCCACCACACTATGTGAACCAACTACACTACACACCGGCCTCCCAAGTCAATTCTGCATAAGATTATGTCCCATTTAAAAGCCTAAGAGCCCACGGATAAAAGCTATTTTTCAGCCTGTTTGTATGGCTGGCTATATTCCTATATCTCCTACCTGATGGTAGGAGACTAAAGAGATACCCTCCAGGGTGTGAGTCATCCCTGAGAATCTTCCTCACTCTTCCAAGGCAACGAGCCCTGGCAATGTATCCAGTGGTGTCAGGGAACAGCCCACAATGTCTTGTGCTGTGCTCACTACCCTCAGTAATACTTTCCTATCCACGGCTGTCAGACCAGCATACCAAACCACAATACCATACGAGAGGACGCTCTCTATAGTAGACCGGTAAAAGAGGGTCATTAACTGTTGTTCTACCCTGTTCTTCCGCAAGACCCTAAGAAAGTGAAGCCTCTGTTGGGCCTTTCTAGCCACCTGAGTTGTGTTAACTTTCCAGACCAAAATGTATCTTTCTTGTGAATGATCCTTCAGATAAGCAGAAATCTTAGCCATTTCTGCTAAATTTGACACTTTAAATGTCCATTCTTCTATAGTAGGCAAACTATCCTTCTTCCAATATTGCCCTACCAATAACCTTGCAGCTGTTATCAAGTTCAACATCAAGTTAGTTTCTTTAGTATCACAATCTGTAATAACACCCAATAAAAATAGTTGTGGAGTAAACTTAATCTTTTTCTTAAAAATCTTTTGAATGTTCCACCAAATTTTAATCCAAAAAGCTGTTATATTTCTACAAGTCCACCACATATGAAAATAAGTAGCATCCAAACTGCCACATCTCCAACATTTGGGCTGTAAATTAGGATACATACAAGACAACTTTTTAGGATCCAAATGCCATCTATAAAACATTTTATAAAAATTTTCTCTTAAATTTTGGGCCTGGGTAAATTTTACATTTCTAACCCAAATTACCTCCCATATATCCAATGGGATCAGTTCTTGAATATTTTGAGCCCACTTTACCATACAATCTTTAACTAATTCCATTTCCGAATCCAATTCTATTAAGATCTACTATGTTTCTTAAGCCATCTTCTTCTGCCAGATTCCAATTTTTCACCAAATTGAATTAATTCTCCTTTTTCCTGCTAGCTCATCAATTCCTTTTCACTTGTCTTCTCTGCTGAGGAAATGTCTTTGTAAGTATAATTACATATCTCCTTAGCTCAATACTTTCTCCAGGCCAGTTTACTGGAGCTGTACTTACCATAATACAAAACCGTGTCATTGACTTAGAGACCACATAACAGAATGCCAGATCATTTTCTACTTTCTCTATTCTATCATAGTGCAACCTAAAGGTGTAGGAATTTTTAGCAGACCATAGAGGACACAGTCTACAAAGAAGACTATGTCATGGACGCACAAGTTTACCTTTTCTGTTTGCTTTGATCTGGCAATATGAAAGTGAAACAATGCATGTCTTAGGAATCATCAAATAAGCAGGTAGATATTAAATATTTCAGAATACTGAAAGAGTTTGAATCCTCTGCAATTTTAATAAGACATGTATCATGGAATTAAATAGCTATTAGCCCAGCTACCAGCCATTAAAATAATAGCTCCATCACCAAGGTCACCATGTACAATTAGCTAATCCAAGAGAATGTCATAACTGTGATGCATACAGTATATTGGGACTGTGTTGGGATTTCACATCCCATAAAACTGAATTTTGTAATAGCTATATTGCATCCATGTATATGTCTACTCAAATATAAGTTTCAGCAGGATTATCAATACAAAAGCATGACACTGAGTGACACACATCATATGGGTAGTGACATGCAAATGTTACTTAAACCAGGGGTGTCAAACTGCTGGCCCACAGTCACGATAAGTCATGACACATCACGTGATGTTATGAGTTTGACATCCCTGTCTTAAAGAATCTTGAAATACTTGATATAATCACTAAATTTATTATGTACAAATAGAATTTGTTAGTCTACTAAGTCAAAAAAGTATGCATTAGGACATACATTTGAATACATTTTAATCTGAATCTTTTTTGGTCACCTAATAAATTTGATGATCAATGCATTTTTATTGGAGAACAACATGCAAGTATTCTTTAATTTTCATGGGAGAGAATCTGTTGTTATGCTACACAGTTAATTTTGTCTCATTTGCAATTTGATAAGCCACAGAGGATCTGAAATCTCAACTTTTAGAAATACTTGAATAAATATGAAAGCAATTGAATGCTAAAACCCTAAAATCAATGTCACTTCATCTTATATTAATACAATTTATGTAAATGCTTAAAGTTCATATTCTGGTATGGAAAGTTCAGCACTGTTCCCATTCTTCAGTTATAGAAAAGTGTCATGTAAAATTTAACACAGAGATATACTCTAGAACAGGGGTGTCAAACTCAATTTCATTGAGGGCCGCATCAGCATTGCAGTTGCCCTCAGGGGGCTGGGTGGGTATGGCCTGGGTGGGCGTGGCCTACTGGGTGGGCATGGCCAGCTCTACATCGTTTGCATCAAGGGTGCCTATGGGGGCGTTGGCAGGAGTGGGACAGATCTGAGGGTCTCTGGCAGAAGGAGGGTCTCTGGGCCAGGGCCAAGGCAGTGGGGGCCGTTCCCTCACTCGTTCCAGGATGGCTTCACGGGCCGCGTGAAACCACTTCGTGGGCCGGATCTGGCCCCCGGGCCTTGTGTTTGACATGTCTTCTCTACAATAAATAAACTTGCCAGAAGATGCCTTAATTTTCACATAGTTATTACCTTGCCACAAAAATAAGCTGTCTAAATCCAAAATGCACTTAAAGCTATAAGAATTATGCTAATTTGCACTTAGTGTTTGTTTTCTGATTTGCTCTTCTCCAAAGTTTGCTCCTCCTTCTTTTCCTCTCTCCTCTCTCCCTTCCTTTCTTATCCTCAAATGCAGGTATTGTCCTTCTTATGTCTACTTGCATGCTATTTGAATGATATGTAACAAACAAGTATTTAGATATTAGTTGCAGAAGAGTAATGTTACAGATATTCCAACACAACTACTCTTCTAAGTAGTGTTAGGGGACATATTGATACATTCTCCCTTGCCAAGATCAGATTGGTAAATTCCTGTTTACTTTGCAAACCTGGTAAAGAAAACAAGAGTGACCTTAAGAAAAACTACCTTGTCAGTACACGCTGAACATATGCGAAGGTGTCTAGCTAGCTAGCTAGCTCTGGCTACTACTCATTTTCTTTTCACACTTGCTAGCAGTATATTGCATGTATGTCTTTCATGATGTGCCTCTTGAGACAAGTTGTATACGTCCAGCTGGTGATTTATTTGACAATCCATCCAAAGCTTAGTTAAACCAATTCAATGAGGCAACTATCTAAAGCACTTGTTATAGGAAACATTCAGTGCCTTGTCTTCAAAAACTGTATGTTGCATCTATAGAGTGAGTAGAACCTGTTTGTAAACAAATATTTTCTTCAGAAAATTTCCTTGCATTGTTATTGTTATTAATATTTAGAAACCCCTTGACCCTAGAATGACTCTGAATGGGTTACATTTAGAAGATAGAAAATAAATAAACAACAAAAAGCAATATGTTAAACTCGAAGAAGCAAGAATGACACCTGGAGTTTCATTTGAGTAGTTTCTTTATTGTTGTTCACCTACAGACAGAAATCTTCCAAACTAAAGCAATTACCTGCATAACTATAAAGAAACTCTCAGAAATGCTAGGGACAATTCATCTTTGCTCTCTTCCTACTTGCCAAACATTTCAAATGCCACAGTCTCTTTTCCCTCTGGGAAGGAGCCCTTCTCTCCTATGACTCCAGACTACATTCCATTACATAACAATAGATATGTATCTGAAAAAACCATACTTCACAGACACAATGAAGAGGAACTCCACAACCACATTATTCCTCGGCCAGGAAGAACAGCCAAATTTGTAAAGACTTCCACACAGAGAATGGAGCGGAATTTGTCATTTCAGAGGGCATGAACTAAGGCAGAGGAAATGCATCTCCTGGGTTCTGTTAGATAGTATTGTGGGATCATCAACTTACCACATGAGCAGAAACCAGGAGAGATACAATAGTAGCCAAGATTGTGGAAACCTTTTGGGAAAAGTGTATTTTTGAGGTTTGATGGCTAATAACACCACTTTTTTTGGAGTAGTACCATAAAATTATATATCAATGGAAAGATAATTTAATCAAGACTGTAATGCAAGAAAGTTTGTTCAATTATCTGTACTGTATTCTATGAAAAGTTATAGCCAAATAACCAGAAAAAGGAAGCACAACTTGTTTAGGTTGATATCAGCTTTCCTTCATCTGATTGTAGCCAATGAGCATGAGTGTTTAGAGAGCCAACCAGGTGTCATCTTGTTTTGGCATTGAGCCAATCAGATCACAGTAGGATTCAGTCATTGATGTCATATATTGAAGCTGAGAGGAGGACATTTGTCAGTGTGTTATGTGATCGCTATCAAGTTGGTTGGTTTTTTTTGTGTGTGTTCTTTCATTTAGTGAGCTTGTAAAATGTAATAAAATTAAAGTAATGGTGCAAAGAGTTGACTGGTTGCCCAAAAAGCGATGTAAAATAGTATTATTAAGTGAACAAGGCTACAGTTATAAAGAAATTAGAAGAAAAATTGGTGGAAACTTAACCAAAGGTGTACACCTTTCCCAAAAGGTTTCCACAATTTTGGCCACTGCTGTAGCTTCTGATAGCTTCACTGTAATATGAAGGTGAGAGAGAAAAGATAGAACCATTACTTATTGTATTATAAAAATAGCAATCTGATACTCTCTAGATCTTTTCTGTTATCATTAAATCCAAACAGTATGATCAGTGGTCAAGTATAATGGAAGTTAAAGTTCAAAACATCTGGAGTGCATCAGGTATCTACAATAGTCAGCAAAAATAACAGAGTACTGTGAAACTGAAAATTTCTGCCATAAGAGTTTATGGACTACACCAATATCACTTAGATATATGGAACAGTTCTTGATAGTGTGTGTGTGATTTATAATTAAAAATAATGAAATAAGAGGAAAATAGAATACAGAAGATATTACAGAATATTACAGAATAAGAATGAAAGAAAGAAAGAGAGAAAGAAAGAAAGAAAGAAAGAAAGAAAGAAAGAAAGAAAGAAAGAAAGAAAAAGAAAGAAAGAAAGAAAGAAAGAAAAAGAAAGAAAGAAAGAAAGAAAGAAAGAAAGAAAGAAAGAAAGAAAGAAAGAAAGAAAGAAAGAAAGAAAGAAAGAATTTTATATACTTTGTACATTATTTTAACAATTATAAGTATTTTCCTGTGCAGGTTTCCTGATATATATGTATTTTTCACATTTTTGATTGAAGAATTGTGTCACTAAACTCAGAAGAAATATACAGATCAAAGTACAGCTGTATTTCTGACTGTAAACTTATTTGTTAACTTATTAAACAATTAGTAAGCCTGCATTAAAATGCAGTGCAAATTGATTTTTCTTCTGTGCTAACTTAGCTTGCTCATGCTCCTGATATTGTACATAGGCTTGTGATAAGAAAATGTGGGGAGTAAAACTCTCTGATAAAAAACCTAAATCTTATTATATAAACAAGACAAATTTGAGCTGATAACTAATATCAATCATATTATAAAAATAAATATTCATTTCTATATAAACTGAGTTCAATTTCTGATGAATATATGGATATATCCTTTAGGATGCTTTCTTGACTTTCTAATCAAGCCCATAACTTTAGACCTGATTTTTCTCAGCTTGTTTAGATCAACCAAGATTGGCTTGGTAATACATGAAATGTTAAACTAGCATTTATTAACATACACATATAAGATGATACAGAAAAAGAAATATGAAGGTAAAAATGAAAGTAAGAATGAAATGAAACTCTAATATAGTTTGCATTTCATTTTTTATCTCTTTTTTATCTCTTTATCTCAATAGTAGAAAAAAAAAACATTAGTTATTACAGGTTTTGATAAATTGTTTATTGTTGCTTTCCCCAGATTCTGATTCTCTGGTTGTACCATGATTATAATCCCACGATTCACATGACAGAAATTAAGAATTCATTTTTCCCTAAGTGGATTTTATCATATATTTTGGGGGCATATTTGTTTCCTCCATTGGAAAGTCTGATTGTTTCTTTTGCTATTTTAAAACATTTTAAATACTAAGGAATCTTTGCATCTTCTTCTGGACCTGTCCTTCAAAAAACGAAATGAGACTATTAAAAAATGATAAGCGTTTGGATACTTACTCTGAAACTTTAGGAAATATCCAAACACTATTGAAGAGTGGATAATGGTCGCTTCAATTTCATGGCCAGAATAACTAAGCCTTACTCAGATTTTTTGCAAGTTTTGTTATTTAAGAGGCTGAATAATTCCCAATTATGATTTTTGTTTCTTTTAACAGACAAGATTTCAGACACATTTAAATAAAACTTTTTATTCTTCTTTCCTCCTCTAGACATTTGTTTCCGAACACTGTTAGAGAGCCATCTGCCTCCCACATCTTGAAAATTAATTTAATATAGTTGATACTCTAACTCTGAGACTTCTATAAATAACTTGCCTTTTTTTCACCCTGAGCAACACTTTACACTTTTCCAATTAAAGTTTGAAATATGAGGTTTTTTTAAATATGCGCATTAAGAAGATTAAGTGGTTTTTATGTCCTTAAGAAGTAAATGTATTTTTAATGGGAAAAGATCAAATTTGGTGACTCAATTGTATCCTCAAAAAATTGACATTTTTCAAGACGAATATCTGACTATCAGATATTCAAGTCTTATAAAAAGTAATTAAATAAGTAATCAGTTTACTATATAAAAATATCAAACCATTGAGAGGGAGCAAATGATGGTGCCTCTTCTCTGAAAACAGATCCTTTCCAGCTTTATGGGGAAAGGATCCATACAGAAAGAATATATACTGTATAACAGTGCTCTCCAATCTCAACGTCTTAGCTGAAGTTTTCAGCATGTTGCTAAAAGGTTCTGTGAAATAATAGGATGGAATATCACATTAATTGTGTTATTAATATTAGACAGTATTTCTGATATTGGGATTGTTGATTTTTTTATATAAGACTCAAATAGATATGTTTTAAGTTATTCATTTTGGTGTACCTTTAGAGTAATGAATATTTAAAACAACCATAATTGCAATAGTTAGAATGGATAGCAATTCTATGCCAATTCTCGGTTTGCATCTATTTAAGTTTAGCTTTATGCTAATAAAGCTACCCTCTTACTTCTTTTATTTATTTATTTTAGTAAGAGTTACTAAAGATAAACAAAAGATGTACTGTGTATTGAATGTCTATGAACAATTACAGGTATTATTTGATTTTGGATTTTTCTGTAATTCTTGTTTTGGTAGAAATCTGAATCAAAGTCTCCCCAAAAGAGCAAATTAATTCTAAATTATTCTTACATTTATTTTACGATTCAGAATACTGGGAGTTTTAATCCCTGTACATGGATAGAATGTACAATTGACACTGAGAACATGGTGGATGGTGCCTGCCCGTTCTAAACGAAAGCAAAACCAGTACAGAAAGAATACCTGTATCCAGAAGAGGGGGGAATGAGAGAAAAGATTCTTCCATAATTCCCTACTGCATATCTCTCTCTCTCTCTCTCTCTCTCTCTCTCTCTCTCTCTCTATATATATATATATATATATATATATATATATATATATATATACACATATATACATATATATATATATATATATATATATATATATATATATATATATATATATATATATATATATATATATATATATATATATATAACAATATACATACATAGATACATATTTGAAGATTATATGCATCAGCAAAAAAATGTCAAAGTTGTCCTGATAGGAGGAGGGGAGGAACTAATACCGATCATAGAACTACCATCTAATAGTAGCATGTGATTTGCTGGGGGGGGTTTAATATCCATTTTTGGGGAGAGAATTTTAAAGTTCAAAGGACTGATTGAGCATTCTTTGTGAATTCTTTCCTTTAGGAACAGATAAATGTAAAAAGCTTGTTGAAGTCTGCATGAACACTGTAGTACTGAATGCTTGTCAGGAAAGTGCCATATGCTCAAATCCTTCTTTGTTGGCCACTTTCTTTTGAATATATTATTCATTTCTTACTGTGGCTTCTGAACATGCAAATCAACCATAGAGAAAATTAATTTTCAATAGCTTGGTCTAGTGAAATAACTGTTCAACTGTTCAACTTATGTTGTCTTTATATTTAATATTCATCTTCAGCTTTGTCCCATAATTCTAGGGAAGATGAAGAAATACCAAAACTGAGATGAACAGTTACACTGAATTAAAAATACATATAGCTTGCCCTCTTTTTACCCCATGATTGTCTTAAGTAACTTCTGAGATACACATCTTATTCTTTTTTTCTTTTTCCTATTTTATTTTTGACATTCGATTTAGGCTTTGGGATTAATAAAGTTAAAAATAGCAATAAAAATGTTTTGTATCCAGTTGCAAAATGTTCATAATTCAAAAAGTTTAACTGTTCTAAATAAACTGAAGAATAACTTCATATTTCCAAAAATAAATTAAAATTGCAATGGCATACAGGTAGTCCTTGACTTATGACCATAATGGCGCCTGTCCATATGATCACCTTGCTTAACAACCCCATCCCTGCTCTCCCCTACAGGTCTTGGGAGTGCTTCCCACTGGGTGCCATACCTTCCTCCCCATAACTTTGCCAACAATCAATCACTTACCTTTTACTGGAGGTCTTATGAAAGCAGCTGCTGTGCTACACAGACTTCCTACATAGTGGGTTTAGGTTGGAGAACAGGCAACTCCCACCTCTCAGCCTCCCTGAAGGCCAAGTGGCTCTGTTCTGAAATCAGGCACCACTTTGGAACAGCCACAATTCATTGTGGCTTATCAAATTGGCACCCTCTTCTGGAATGGAGTGTAGGACCTGTAGGGAATCCATGGAGCAGATCTCCCTGCCCTCCTACCCCAAATTGGACTTTGTTGCTCTGGAGATCTGGAGATCACTCTGGGAAAGGAGATCAGGCTGTTCCATCTCTCCACATCATTACGCCACATACTGCCTCCAAATTGCCCCAACTTCCAAGATAGATCCATGTGTATTTTTGTGTGCATATTTGACTTGATAAATTAATTACAAAATTTAGGGAAAATTGATTCATAGCTGTGCAGCACAGGCATTGTTCTAAATCTAGGGCATTTTCCTAGGATTCAAAATTTTAAGGGAAACCAAAATTTGCAAAGTACACAATATAAATATACAATCTGATAATCTTAGTTCATTGTTGTAGAACTTTTTCTTTCTACACTTTTTGAAACCCAGAATGCCAGCTGAGTGGCAATGAGCAGCACATGAGCCAGATGTTGCATGTTGTGAACATTTGACCTCAGGAACCTAATAATGCAGATAGCCCTCACTTAGCAAGCATATTGAGATTGGCAATTATGCACCTTTGTCATTAAGTGGAGAATCATCTAACCCTGACATAGAATTTTATTTCTGCATTTTCTATTAACTCTGCTTGTCACAAGTGCCTGAATGATGATAACATACACCATGAGGACTGGTTGCAAAGCTATCTTTATGTCATCTCACTTTGAATGGTTGTTAAATGAAGCAGTTAGTAAATGGGGACTACCTGTATTACTGAAGCAAGACAAAGGTGTGAGAAAAAGAGATTAAGCGATCAACTTGTATGGCTATCAGCATACCAGTTATAAGTGGCAATGGCACATTTCATGCACCAGTGGATCCACTTGAAAGAGTTAAATATAATTTTGCAGAATTCTTGCCATATGACAAAAATGGACTGATGTAATTAAAACTGATTTAATAATTTACTGTGCTTCAGAATTAATAGGGTGAGAATTTGCAAAAATAAAAAGAAAAACACAAAGGAAAAATTTGTCTAGAGATGGAAATTGTAGATGTAAAGCTCAAATAGTCAAATCAAAAAAGAAACAAGAAGGCAGCTTTTTTGAATTTGTTAACAAAATCAGAAGATTAGCCAAACCATGCAGTGCACTAGAATATGACTTGACACAGGACACCGGCCCTGATAGCTATGTTTTGAAGTTTAAGTCAAGGCTTTCCAACTGGTGGTACACACATACCACTGGTGGTACGTGAGCACCTGTATGGTGGTACACGGTGTCGCCTTCCTCCCCCCCGCCCGCTCCACTCCTTCCCAGCTCACTTGCTTGCAGGGAAGGCGGTGGCAATGGTTGTGTCGAGCCCTGTGGGCCCAACACACAAAGGAGGGGGGAACTCCAGCGCTGGGCTGCCACCTCCCTCCCAGCCTCCTCACCAGCCGGGGCCACCGCCAGGAAGCCATCGACCTGCTGGGAGCTCTCTGTGGACTGGAGCCCATTGGCGGAGGTCAGGGCTGGCCATATGGAGTCACCAGCTGATTGGCAACCCCAGATGCGGCTTCCTGGGTACACGGGGTTGATGCAGCAAGGACGGTGCATGGGTGCAACTTTATTTTCTCCCAGAAGATACTCCACAGGGCCAAAGAAGCAACCACGGTGAGGTGGGACTGCTGCATCTTCCCAGAGGAAGCAGAGGGGGTGTTCCAGGGGAAGTTTGTCTGCCAGCCAGCCGGCAGGGCCCCGGAGAGAGTGGACTTCACCCATGATGGTGTGCATGCCCACCCCCAGTGTGCCACATTCAGGAAAGCAGGGGCAGGAGACGCGGTTCCCTGTGGCTGGGGTCCTGGGAAAGCTGCAGCAGGTTGGACCACCCAACCAGCCCGCCTGTCAGCTGTAAAGGCAAGAGGTTGGTGGCAGCTTTTGGCACAAGCCAGTCTCAGTTCTGCCTGCCTGAAGGTGATATTTACATCAACCTTCCTCCTGCCCCCACCCTGCTTCAGTCTCCTCGTCATAGGCATGCCGCTTCCCTTCAACTCGGGGGCAAGCATTGGTGGTCCAGCCCCCATTCCATCAGTGGAGTTCCGTGTTCACCTGGGAAACCTTGAATGTGTGGAGAGGCTTTGGCACCAGCCTTGCTGCGTCAACCCCATGCACCTGGGAGGCTTCATCCAGTGGAGCGCAGGTTTCTTTGCCTCTCTGCTTTGTTCTGCTGGTGAAATCCCTGTCTTTCAAGAGAGGCACAAGTGATTGCCCTTTTGCAAGTGGGGCAAGCCAGGGAGAGTGTGTGTGTGGGGGGAGGAGAAATCCCCGGCTGCAATTCCCATGCAAGATTTCCTGCTTGCAAAAGGGTGATCACTTCTGCCTCTCTTGTAAAGACAGATTGCTCCATCGGAGGATGCCAGCAATCCTCTCTGGTTTGTTCCACTGGAGAAATCCCTGTCTTTCTAAAGAGGCAGAAGTGATCAACCTTTTGCAAGGAGGAAATCTTGTGAGTCTCCTTGCAAGGAAGGAAAACCCATATGCAAAGGCAAGCCAGGGAGAAAGTGTGTGTGTGTGGGGGGGGAGAAATCCCCAGCTGCAATTCCCGTGGAAGATTTCCTGCTTGCCAAAGGAAGGGACAAAGTGGGAGGGAAGGAAGGAAGAAAGGAAAGAAAGAAGAAAGGTAGGGACAATGGGAGGGAAGGAGGGAAGAAAGGAAAGAAAGAAGAAAGGTAGGGACAATGGGAGGGAAGGAGGGAAGGGACAAAGAGGGAAGGAAGGAAAGAAAGGGAGGAAGGAAGGAAGGAAGGAAGGAAGGAAGGAAGGAAGGAAGGAAGGAAGGAAGGAAGAAATGTAGGGACAATGGGAGAGAGGGAGGGAAGTAAGGCACCCACCCCAGTCCCATCCCCCCTCCATCAGAGACCCATGGATTCCCCCCCACACAGGCACCCTGCAACCTGAGTGATGAGCTGGCCATGCCCCCCCACCCCCAGCCATTGACTTCGCTTGTCAAAAAGTTGCAAAAGTTGATCACATGACCCTGGGACATAGAATGTCATAAGTATGAATCAGTTGCCAAGCATCCAAATGTAAATCACATGATCTTGGGGATGCTGCCACAGTCATAAGTGTGAGAAATGGTCATAAGTCACTTTTCTCAGTGACATTGTAACTTCAAACAGTCACTAAGCAAATTGTTGTAAGTCGAGGACTACCTGTACTTTATCATTTTTTCCTTTTTTTTTTTGGTCAAGTTTTTGACAGCTTGTTGAGTGACTGGTGGTATTCGGATATTGCCTTGTCCTAAAAGTGGTTGAAAAGCCCTGGTTTAAGTCGTATATGATTTTCTTTTAAAATATAACCAGTACAAATTTCCCCTGTTGCTATTCTCATTACGTAAGGTATATTTTTATATTGCCTATTCTAGTTTTTCTTAATTTTTTTTCTGCTTCCCATTTTTTAAATTATGGAGAACCCAAAAAGAGCTTTTGTTTGCATTGTTTGATATTTACTATATTAAAACTTAAAATTTGACACATTGTCTGCTATTTCTCACAATTTTTTGATGGGATTTTAATATTTTGCACATAGACTGGCAACTAATTGTCATTTTGAACACCTCTGAAAAAATATTATATTAGGAGTCTATTCTATACCAGAGAAGCCATGTTTAGAATTATTTTCTTTTGCCATTACTGCTCATCCCTCTCAAAAAATATTAATAATCCTAAAACATTATAAACTTAAAACAAATAATATAAAATAACTGGAGGACATTGCAGTAGTTATAATACTGCAGATGGTTTATAAGGGTATTTAAGACTTGTATTTGCATGCCTTAAACAAAAAGGATAACTAAAGTTAAAAGAACAGAATGCTTATATAAATATCAAAAGCAGATACATTATGTCAACAGGGGTAGAGTAATGACAGATGGTATTTCTTATTTATCTCAAGGCAGGTTGAAGAGAAAGAATAGGATGAAATGAAGATACATTCTAATGTTTTAATCTTTGTAGATATACATTACATTATGTTGTAAATAGCAATTTCGATACAAGGATTACATATCAACAGAGTGATTATTTCTGGAATAGAACTGTGATATCCTGCATTCAATGGGACCAGTACTGCTATTAGTTTATGAGATATTTCACAAAGTTATAAGTAAAGCTATAGCTCATAGGAAGAAAAGGGAGGGGGAAGCATTTTGCATGCTTGTGTGCACGGGGCCGCGAGCATGCGCATGCTGCAAATGGGGCGGGGCTCACTAGCCCTGCCCCATTCTTGTGTGGTGCAGTGCCTTGTATCAGCACCTTGCAGCATGGTGGCCCATTTTTGCGCTCCTGGTTTTTGCGTGTCAGAGATGGCACTCAGAAGCACCTCCCTGCCCCCCCTGAGGACACCATAATGCTGATGCACCCCTGGCACTTTGCAATAAATAAGTCGATTTGGGGTTGTGGTTTGGGCACTCGGTCTCTAAAAGGTTTTCCATCGCTGGTCTAGAGCACTACAGATGAAATGCTATAAGACCTTGATTTCATAAACAGATTAAAAATATTCTATCTGAATTTGAAACTTGGGATCTTGAGTAGGCTATGATTTCAGGTGATTTTCTAGCATAGGTTGTGGCTTCTTCACCTTAAATTGTCTTCCCACATGCCATTTTTATGAGCAAATAAAAATTTGCAACCTGTTCAAAAGAGGGTGGCAAACAAGCAGTATCAATCTCATGACATATTCTGGGCAATAACATCCACAGTGATCCATCTTCCAAAGACATTTTCAAAATTGTAGTTTCCCAAAACCCAGAAACTTGCAAGGTCCATTTGTGGTGGACCTGTGTTAAAGCAAAAAAAAAAAAGAAGACAAAAATACACACTTGGTTAGAAAAGATGTTAGAAAAACATGTAGATTTTAAAGTTGAACTTTTCTTATTAGGCATAATACCAGAAAAAATGATAAGCAAAGTGTATATTTAGCATTGCATGTACCAACAGCAGTGAGGATTGTATTTGCTCAGCACTGGAAGAATGAAGAAACGCCACTAAACAAAGAGATAATCAAGAAGATATTGGACTGTGCTGAAATGGACAGACGTACACTGAAGATCAAAGAGAAAAAGAAACTACAGGATATTTACAAACATGGAATTTATTTTATCAGTGGTTGGAAAAAAAGGGGTAGAGACTAAGATTGTAACTTGTATTATGAAGCAAATAAATTAATCCAGATAGCATGATGTTTATTAAGCATGAATCAAATGTAATAATAGAAAATTAATGGGTTTTTTGGAAAAAAAAATCATTGCAGAGTTGCTAACTTAATCATGTTTGCTACTGCTTTTCTTTTCCTTAACTTCAAAGTACTGCTTTGAAAAAAATGTTTTTGAGTATGCAGTAAGGCAAAGTGAGCAAATAATTTTTATAGGAGGGTGGGCCAAGAGTAGAAAAGCAAAAATAGCAAAAGAATTGAAACAAACACATTTTTAAAAATGAAAGCCATTTCAGATGAATTCCCTTGAGAAAGCTGAAACTGCGCAAGACAGCCAGACCTTTTATTCACAATTGCATTCATATTTGATCATTACCGGTACCGTATCATTCTTTCTTTTTCTGAATAAAAACATTCCTTGTGAAAATGTATTTTAATAATATATATTCCCATCCTAAAACCACTTAAGAAAAATAAGAAAGATAGCTGCCAATCTCCACTGCAGATAAAAAAACACTGAGGAGATTTTTAATTTAATATTACTTTTAAAATGATAAAACATCTTGAATGAGCATGAAAAGTTAATTTACACTGGTTTTTCTATTAGCAGTAAAACTTTCCATGGATATTTGTCATTATGTTTTTACTTTCCTGAAAACATTTATCAAGAAATTATAAAAAATCATGATGTTGACATTTGATTTATCAACATACATTTTGATCAAAATTAAAGGGTATTGATATTCATAAGTATAAGATGTGAAATATGAATATTATACTATGGTGCGGTTTTTTGTATCAACACATTAAATTGTGTATTATAGGTTGTTTTACTGCCTATGACTTACTTGGATTGTCTACATCAGACATGTCAAACACAAGGCCCGGGGGCCAGATCTGGCCCGCGAAGTGGTTTCATGCGGCCCGTGAAGCCATCCTGAAAAAAATGAGAGAACGGCCCCCACTGCCTTGGCCCTGGCCCAGAGACCCTCCTTCTGCCAGAGACCCCCAGATGTGTCCCACTCCTGCCCAGGCCCCCATAGGCACCCTTCATGCGAACGATGTAGAGCTGGCCATGCCCACCCAATAGGCCATATGCACTCTAGCCACGCCCACCCAGTAGGACATGCTCACCCAGGCCATACCCACCCGGCCCCCTGAGGGCAACTGCAATGCTGATGCGGCCCTCAATGGAATTGAGTTTGACACCCCTGGTCTACATCAAGATGAAAGTACAATTTACCATTTCTATGAGATTGGTTAATCTAGGCTGTTTCGTCATCTGAAAAATTGTTCAAAACAGTGTTCAGTTTAGTAGAGGAAATATTGCAATACATTGTTCTTCATAAAACTAAATGTGATTTGGGGAATCTAAAATGTTAGTAGAAGGAGGAAGGGAAGAGGGAAAGGAGAAGCTAAAAAGCTGCATTTCTTTCGATAGGTATAGATCTCTCTGCTCTAAGACAAACGATTTAGATGGATACATCTCCATTGCAATATTAGTGTCTATCCTCAAAGACATGCATCCAGGGCATGTACTCACTGTTCTGCAGGAGGAACAGGACAGGAACAGCAGCAGCAACAGCTACTGGTCAGGGAGCTTCCTTACTGGTTGACTGATGCAGACAAATTGCAGCAGAGTCCATCAGACCTACCATGTTTCCCTGAAAAGAAGACTGGATCCTTTTTTTCCCCCTTCCTCCAAAAGAAGCAACAGGTACAGTGTTACTATTATTATTATTTTGGCGGTGTGTGGGGGGGTGTCTTTTCCACTCACCTTGCAGTGGTGGCACTGACAGCCCTGCACAGCCAGCCCAATTCTTCCTTGGCCGAAGGAGCAGCTTCATTCTGCAGCTGAGAATAGAACTCTGGCTTGCATTTCGCAGTCATCGGCCTTTCCGGAAGGCCTCTGCAGCCAAGAACTGAGCTACGGATTGAATCCATAGCTCAGTTCTTAGCTGCAGAGGCCTTCCAGAAAGACCTCTGACTGTAAAATACAGGCCAGGGGATGCCGCAGAAAAAGTGGGTCCATGAGGAGACGCAGATGTCAATTCATGGGAAGCCTGGTAAGTGGGTGCAGGGCACATGGGGCAGCTCCACCCTGCCACCCCTGCCCTAGCTTGATTTTTAGGCATGCGCCTCACCCCAAAACTAAGGTTTATTTGGGGGGAGGGTCCACCCTCAAAAATCAAGCTAGGGCTTGTTTTTGGAGTAGGTAGACTGCAAAATAACTTTCTGTCTCTCTTTACTACCATCTAGTGGTCACTCAGAGCCTTTCTACGTCTTCCTTACCTGCAATTCTGCTACCACCTATTCTACATTTTAGGCCAGTGTTTCTCAACCTTAAAAGTTACCTCCCACAATTCCTCAGCCAAGATTCCTGGTTGAGGAACCTGTGATTTAGTGTGGGAAATATACAATAACATAAATTTGAGGTGAATCACACTGACTTCCAGGTAAAAGGATGTGGTACCACAAACTTTGAAATACATCTACAAGAATGAATAGCACTGACTAAATTCATATCAGACAGCAGTTCAATTCAGAGTCGGTTAGAGTCCCTTCATAACATTTCATTGTCTTCTCAAGATTATCAGCACTAAGAAACTTTTTTCAGCAAAATAAGATTGGTGTGTTATTTGCTAGAATGTAACAATATGTCAAAACAAGCTTTCAAAGAAGCTTTAAACTAAAACATAAACAAAATTGATTGGTAATCATATCTCTTTGAGTTCTAACAAAGAGGAATATGTATTGCTAACCATCAGATATATTATATGAACTTAAATAGTCACGGAGAAGCTTGTTCAGTGCCTTTGTTCTTGAGTCTCCCTGAAGGAAATTTTAAGCCATCCCAAGTTTAGGGCACAAAGTCATTTATCATTCAGGAAATAAAATCCAATGCATTTAATTTTTAGATGGAACAATTATATACAGTATATGTGTCCAATATTCTATTCTATTCTATTCTATTCTATTCTATTCTATTCTATTCTATTCTATTCTATTCTATTCTATTCTATTCTATTCTATTCTATTCTATTCTATTCTATTCTATTCTATTCTATTCTATTCTATTCTATTCTATTCTATTCTATTCTCTATTCCATTCCATTCACTGTGCTCAAAGCATCACCCAGTTCCTTGCAAAGACATTTCTGCTTAAAGTCAGTCTCCATTTCAAATGGTTATAACTGTTGTTTCTTTGTTCACACTTGTTTCTTGAATCTTACACTTTTTTTCTAACATGTATGTTTTACTTTTCTATTTTATTTTAACAACTAAATGCTAATTTAAAAAATCCATTTTGGTGCCAATTTGTGTCGAATGGGATTCTAATTTGACAACATGCCTTAGAAAGGCTAGGTTGCTGCTGATTAACTACTAGTTATGGGGCTTAAAGTGCCCTTGTTTTCTAGTTTTTGTTTTAATTTAATAGAAAGGGGGAAAAAAATTTTTCCTCATTTTGGGCTTGCTCCTGGTTGACAAGGGTAAAGAAGGCAAAAAGACCATAGTAGCGAGAGTTGAACGCAATGATTGCTGCATCACCCTGGACCAGCTGTTTGAGTGGGCCATGCTGATGGTGTGTGAGAGATCAACGTTTAGTACAAAATAGATATATTTCATTTTTTTCTATGCAATTTTTTTCCCTACAAAATGGTTCTTGATTCACCTTTCAAAAGCACTCACAAAACAACACTCCATGCAGATATTTTTTATTAATATACTGTAAGTACAAATATGATTCTGAAGTTAAAGCTTGGTTTGATGTTAGATGCAGCTATATATTTCACATTTTAAACAAACAAACAAAAAACAAGCAATATCTGCTGGAACAGATAATCATCTAATTAACTATCCAACTAATCATTGGAGCAAGTAATAAGTGTTAATTTCCTTTTTTCCATTAATGTGATTTAGGGCAGAGACATTCATTATGGAATGCATATGTGTGTGTGTGTCAGAAAAAAAAGTCAAGTTAACAGCCGCAACTATGCAATCAAATGCTATTAGAAAGACTTATAAAATCTGAAAAGTTGAAACATCATTTTCCTTCCATTTGGAAAATTGCATGGAGTTGAACTGAAGCTGAAAGCATCAGTTTAGTTTGGTTTTTTAATTCTCAGGAGTGCAGCAGGAGAGGGGGGAAAAAGTGAAATGATTCCTTCTAACCTGGTAAAATTCCAGTAATTTCATTCTTCCTATTGAAAAATGCTATTTGCATTTTAAGCACCTTGTCTACCTTAGCCCTGGGCAAACTACTTAATAAAGAGAAGACAGGTATTATAAGGCTATATAAGAAGGAAAAATCCATCGTATTTAGCTTTATGATTGCAGATAAAGGAGGGGCACATATTTTGTTCCTTCTCAAATATTGCTAGTTCACTCCCTTTGCTAAAATGGTTTGATTATAGTTCTCATGCTGTGGTCTTTTATTAGTTTTTTCTTATTATAACCTCTCCCTTTGATCTGTGTTGCTCAGACTCATTACTCAGTCATTAGAGTAAATAAATATGAATTCTCCTTCCCCAATACTCAAACAAAATATCTGAGGCACACCTGCAGGGTGCTTTTTCTTTATTATTAGGAATAATAGTCCTGAATTATTGTTGTAATATTTCAGGAATGGGATAGAGGACAGTTTGGAATTATCAAGGTCAAAATGGAATATTAAATGAAAAATCTTTTGATGTGAACAAAAATATGTTGTAAGTAAATAATGCCTTGTGTGTGAAATAATACAAAACCAAAAAGATTTAAACCAGCTTCTCTCTGATGTGTCAGAGTAAAAGGTTGCACACTGGAATTTAATAATCAAACTGAACTTTTTCTGAAGTTATCTTTAAATAACTGTAGCAAAACATATTTAAGTGAAATCTAGCAGATTCTTCATTGGATGACTAATCTTCATTTTTTTCAGTCAAAGCAGGTCCTCTAGTAGCATTATTTTGGAAGCTGCTCTATGGAGGAAATAAATCTTCACTACATAACCAGTATTATTTGGAATGTGGGCTCAGCAACTCAAAATATAAATTATGGTATTTCAAGCTAAAAAGTTAAATATCAAAGCCAAAGAAAGAAGGACTTAATTATTTCCTGATAGTCAGCCCAACCAACAATAAAAGACTCGGACACCCATCTCAAAAATGGATGAAGAGATGAAGATGTAATTCAGTCAAAAGATAAAGCCACAGGTCCAGAGTAAGAGTTAAATATTCCTTCATATTTTCTCAGTGTAGTGTAGATAAGCACCATCCATCAACATATATACATTTAATAATAATAAACCTTTATTGTCAAAGTACAACATGTGTACATTGAGATTAGCTGAGCCTCCCCCCCTGCTCTCTCCCCCCAACACACAGTGACAACAAACCCTCCATCCTACCACACCATGTGAACCAACCAACAAGGGTGTGAACCAAGCAAATTCTGCCATTTTAAAGTTTCCCCCCCTAAAAAGATTGTAAAACAATGTAATAAATGTAACTCATAATTTGTATTCTTCATTTTCATTGCATTAATCTTTGAAATTGATTCACATTTCTGATATCATAATGTGAATTAACAGAGCCCCAAATATGTTGCAGAGAGACAGTTTGCTATAATGGTTGAGGCACCAGGCTACAAACCAAGTTCTGTGAGTCCTAGTCCCACCTTAGATATGAAATGCAGCTGGGTAACCTTGGACCAGTCACCCTCTCTCAGCCTTAGGAAGGAACCAATGGTAAGTAAGCCGCTTCTGAAAACTTGCACTGACTCAAATTCAAACACGGACTTCATTAACCTTCCAGAAAGATTTCTAATAAAAAGCATTGTGGTTTAAGATGCAGAGATGATCCAGTCCATCCAGGTTGTGCTAGTCAAACATTTACTGCCTAAAAATCTGCTTTTTATTAGAAATATTGCTGGAAAATTTGCTACATATCTTTTATCCTAGACATTTCATCACAGCATTGCCTGGACAACTTCAGGAGTTATCTAGCATGTAACATGCTAACTAAATCACCATTAAAATACAAATAGGACCAGATCCTTAACTTCACAAGTAACCACCCCATCACACACAAAAGAAGTCCAAATCAATCAAACAGCGATCTGGAGACAGCACCAATCCTCATTCTCTCCCCCACCCCTAGCAGTTCACCTTCTAATGAACCTGACGAGATGTAATCTCCCTATCAGAAGGCGCATTACCAGCCTTCTACTGATGACTCATTCCTGACTCAATAATTCACACTCTCCAATGACCCTGACCTGAACTACCTCCTCATCACAAGCGTCTCTCTGATGACTCACACCTGGCCCATCACAAGACCTTCACTTGACACTCCCACACCTGAAGCCTTTATATAAGTAGAACACTGAGACTAAACACCCACTAAACACCCCTAAAGATGTCACCTAGCCTGGTAACAAAATGTTTGGAAACCAACCCTCATGCTCAGAAAATGAACTTTCACCCTCATCCTACACCCGAGCTACAGATATTTATCACTATCACATAGGAAAATCCCTTTTACTTGAAGAGGGAAGGAAGAATTCAAGACTTACAACATTACTAGTTGTAACACAATTGCTTTCATTGGCAATATTTTCTTCTTCTTCTTCTTCTTCTAAACAACAAAGTCAGCCCATTTTGCTCCCCTTTGGTACATACTGTGCTGTGACAATGCTGCAATTGAGAGCTAATTAAGGATAATTAGCAAAAGATTGTTTATTTCTACAAACGTTTGAAGTACCACATCAGCTTTGATTCTTATTTGTTAGGTAACAGGGAAAACCCACATTCATGACAAATGGAGCCTTTTTTGGAATGTGAGTCATATAAGTAGAAGATTCATGAGCAGACATATCCACCTCCTAGGCTGTTGTAAGGAATAACAGATAACTTTTCTAGAAAAATACATGTTATCTATTTATAGCTCTTGCTTAACTGAATTAGACACTAGATCCCATTATTCTACATTAATAACTAATCATAAAGCATTTCAATTCTTATGTCTTTTCCATTTCCTGTATGAGTTCCTGATCTTCCCAAAATATTTGTACAAAACCTAACATAAGAAAATGTAGATGCTCCAATTCTGTATCCTTATTCATCATATTCACATTATTTCTTTTTCTATTTTCTCAAATGCATTGAAGTCCATTCAATTTCCACTTCATTTTCTACTGCTAGATTCTTTGACTTCAAATGTCTGTACTGTTTTGTTGTTTTACCACTGTTTACTTGCTATTGATAACAACTGGAACTTTTTTATATAGGACATCAAAGAGCTGTTTATACTTGTGATGGTTAGACTCAAGAGCAAATATGCAAACAGATGTGCTTATGAAAGAAGAAATCTACCATAATTCACATTTTTGCAAATAGCTGGCAAAATAAAAAGTAATTTCAAAGAAGGAAGAATGCTGTGGATTTTTTCTTTTTAGAAAAGAAATAATTAATTTATTATAAAAGAATAAGATACTTATGAGGGACTTTTTGCCTTTAATTAAAAAAGTTCCATTTGCAAATTCAGGCCATTTTGGTGTTTTTTTTTCCAATTTACCTTACAATTAATCTTAGCTCAAGGGTTAAAATGTTCTATCTATTAGTTTTCCTGTTACTTTTTTAAAATATATTTTATTGATTTTTTACAATAGCAATCTTTAGTGCTTAGTAAACAGCGTGTTGTCTGGGTTCATATATTTAACAACAATCAATAATAATTAATTTCTATAATTATGTAACAAATATATTAGTTAATGATATATTTCCTTAAACTTCTGTTCTTCCAGTAGTATTCTCCTTTGTCAACATTAAACAAATATAATTCTTAATATTTTCAATACATACAAGGTTGTATATAAACATTTTTCTTGTGTTTGTACCATTAACAATAACATCAACATATAAAATCTTTTCTGATTGGCTTATGTTTCAATTCTATTTGTAAAAGTCATCTTATTAAATCACTATGTGTCCTGTTTTCAAGATTCTTATTTAAGCTTGTTTTCCTTTCAGTATTCAAACAATTCTTATCAGTCATAATTTTCTCAAAATTAATTACCTTTAAATATCCAAACTTTTCATTCACATACACCATCCCAATATTTTTACATTTCATATATTATAAAAAGTACTATACTACTTGTATATCTTATCCTTTTACTGTAGTGCCCTTTATATTCAAAATTTATTCTTTTAACCATATCAAACAAGTGTTTAATCATATAGTAGTCTATCTGATGAGTCAAATTAAATCTATTGAATCTAACTCTAGCCTTTTTCTTTTGCCAGGTAGCTTTCCAAATCAGTATGTTCCACTTGCCAGGGGATTCTTCCTGTATTTTTGTGAGTGTTATTGGGAATAGGAAAGACAAGTTAAGTAGGATGTATGTGTTTTTTTTGTCTCCCAAACTCCAATGATTCTCCTGGCAGCTCTATGATCCATTTTGTTAGATCTTCTTTCTTATCCTCATGTTTGTTTTGAAGTCCTGAAAGATAAAATATCTTTTTCATTTTCATTGAAAATTTCATTGCAGATTTTCTTTTGTTTGTATTAAGCTGTAGTTCTCTTCATTTGTAGCTTCCCTATTTGGATAATTTTCATCTGGTTTAAGTTCTGTTATCTGATTTGTTTGTTCATTCTTTATTGTTGTTTTCTGAGGCTTTTTTAATTGTAAGTTTAGGTTGAAGATGTGCTCATTTATGTTATCAAAATTGTTTTTAATCTCATCATGGTTTGAAACAATTGTCATTTGAATCTGTCACAGCATTGCATATATCTCCTCCTGGAAAGTATTTGCCTTGTCTTGAAGTGTTGCTCCTGCAGATCTCTGATGTTCCAGGCTGTGGCCTTCAGAAGGAAATATTAGGTGTGGTATCCTGTCACTTTTAGATAGGTATGCAACACCCATTTTCTCTTCCCCCTCCAGATGGTCTTTCACCACTACCATAGTCTCTATGATGAGCCTTGTCAAACCAGCCAATCTTAAAATCCCAACAACCAAATCTTATCTTTATATATGGTTTTTGCAATCTGATGTATTTCCAACTATCAAAGCACCATTGAAAGGGGTGTTTTATAACAGTTTTCTGTTCAGGGGTCTTACAACTATCAACGAGCCATTCAATTGTTATCTAAGAAAATTGGGTGGTAGATAGTGGGCAATTTATCCCCATGGTACTTTGAAGCTATGCAGTAATAACCAATATAGTAATTTGGTTTACTTTCTTAAAATTAATCCTTAAAAGATTATGATCTACTTGATAATATTCAGTGTAAATCATGGCAATCAACTGTGGTTGTTTCTGGAAATGGGCCAATAATCAGTTTATATTTAGACATAAGGTTAGCAACAACAGAAATCAGACCATAGAGAGATATGCAATTTGAATCTTTTGTTCATAAGATCCTACAAATAACTTCACTAGTTCTAGAAGAGCCACTTAAGGATTACTGTGAAAAAGTCCTGTTTCTTTTTTAACAAGTTAAAAAAATGTGCTTTTTCTTTACAGTTTATCATGCTTTTTAAAGAAAGTCAAGAAATTACTAAATGGGCAATTCTGAATGACAGCATTTTGTAATTTCTTGGAGGAACATCCATCTTCTTAATATATTAATATCTTATTCAACTTTTAGCAATATCAGATTCACTCTAGTTGGAAGATACAAAATTCTGGTTCTGATAGGTTTAATAGAAAATATAGATCTGAGTTTTAAAACTGTTTAAAAATTTGAAAACTTTTAGAAAATATAAATTTTATTTAGAGTTTTAAATATAATAGTTAATTTATATTTATATACTTTATCATTGGCCTATGTATGAAAGACTTGTTTGTATGTCCATAATGTGTTATATATCCATAGTAAGATGTTTTTGTATATTCTGATCCAATTACCATAATATATGCAAGGATGATTTGTTGTCATTATATTTGTATCACACCATTATATTTGGTCAAACAAAGGCAACAAACATAACTAATACTCCTGCCTCCTGTTTTTTCCCCAACAACCCTGGAGATATATTAATGCTGTTGATTTTACTCTTTCACTTTCTGAGCCACAGAAGCTAAGTTTGATTGATTGTTGTTGTTAGTTGTGAAGTCGTGTCTGACCCATCGTGACCCGAAGGACAACATTCCTCCAAGCCTTCCTGTCCTCTACCATCTTCTGGAGTCCATTTATAAGCTCATGCCTACTGCTTCAGTGACTCCATCCAGCCACCTCATTCTCTGTCATCGCCTTCTTCTCTTGCCCCCAACCTTTCCCAGAATTAGGCTCTTCTCCAGTGAGTCCTTCCTTCTCATTAGGTGGCCAAAGTATTTGAGTTTCAACTTCAGGATCTGGACTTCTAAAGAGCAATCAGGGTTGATCTCCTCTAGGACTGACCAGTTTGATCGCCTTGCAGTCCAAGGGACTCGCAGGAGTCTTCTCCAGCACCACAGTTCAAAGGCTATGGTGGAATAGAAATATTATAAATAAATAAGTAAATTTATTTTGGTGCTCCATTCTTTGGTGCTCAGCTTTTCTTATGGTCCAACTTTCACTGCCGTACATTGCAACTGGGAAGACCATAGTCTTGACTATACACACTTTTGTTGGCAGGGTGATGTCTCTGCTTTTAATTGATTATACACCAGGCAATCAGTGCCAACTTTTAACAACCACATAGAGATAGATTTTCTTCATCTGTTTCTAATCTGATCTTTCATGTCTTCATATGGTGCACTCATCATCAGTATAACTGAGTCCATTCATGTTGCTGCTGGTCATCTTTTTTTGTTTCCTTCCACCCTTCTGAGCTTTAGAGCCTTTGCTCGGGAGCTAGGTCTTCATGTAATGTGTCTGAAGTAAGATAATTTGCACCTGACATTTATTCCTTTACTGAGTATTTTGAATTGATTTTTAATTTATTATTTGAACATTCTTATCAGGTTTCCAACATGGTAATCAAAGACTAAAAGGTATAAGAAAACTTCTTTACTGTTCATATTAAATATGGCTACATTGTTCTGCAATTCGTTATATACATTAATCTATCTGTTGTATCATCTGAGTTTCCAATCACTACCAAAACAACTGCTACTTTTCTTGGTGTTGATGTAATGTGGAATCCTCTTTATCCTCCTCATTATTTAAGTTTGTCACCTTTTTTTTTAAAAAAAGAAAGATTGTGAAGGATAGATAATCAAATGCCATGTCCTCTGTAATCTGCATGCCAGGATCTCTCTGAAGATTCCTCTCTAAATCTGCAGAGTTTACAGACAGATGATGGTTTCAGAATCCTAGACCAACCAGGATAGCTTATTTATGTGTGTATTCTTTCATGTCTTTCAGGAGTGTCCAACTTGATCAAGGAAGGCAAGTTGAAAGCCCATTCATCAAAAATGTGGCAATAAGTCTCTGGCAGATTGTAGTTGCCAACCAGCAGTATAGTTTCTGGTTCATTGTGTAAACTTCAAAAATAAATAGACAATTTCTAAAAGCAAAGATAGCGCATCAGAAGCATACAACAAAGCTTTATGATTTGAAATTGGGAGTCCACTATTTTTTTTAAATGTTGCTATGTTTGAAGAGCTTTCAAGGGCCTTTGCAGACTGGGAAAAATGCTATCTGTAACATTAAAATGAAAATGAGTTCTAAGATGGTGGCACCTGGATCACCTGTGGATGCATTGGCTCTCAAAAATGAAAGGTTTTGGGAGGGATATAAGGAATATAGGCCACATGATCCAGGAGGTTTTAATGTGTTAGAGCAACATGGTGGGACTAAGCTAACATACAACCCACAATCTTTGCTAGTATGGTGAGTTTTTAGCTGTTTCAGAAATGTTGGTGAGACCATTAAAAGTCATTTGCGCTGTTTGAAATTGTTCTGCCAGCAGCAAGATCTGTCTGTTTGCACAGTGACAGATTCTATTGCAAATCAGGGCTGTTTACAAAGGAGACACAGGAGAGGTCCTGGGGCTCATGGAGCGAAGGAACTGGATGAGGCTGTTGGCAGGCCCAGAGGAAGGGAGAGAGGCTTTTGGAGGAGTTGGAGGTGGTGGCAGCGTGCTTCAGGGGCGAAAAGGAGCAAGACCCCTTTAAGGAAGAGGTGGAAGAGACAGGATCAGAAAAAGGAAAGGAGGTGAGGTTGTCGTGCAGGAATCCAAGCTAACCTGAGGACTAATCCACATGGAGCTCCATTTCCATCTGTCCTCTTTGCCATAGTTCTCTCCTAGAGAATAAAATGGACAATCTGAAACTTGAGCTGGCCATGAACAAGGAGTGTATATCGGAGGTGGTGACTCTTTAAGAGCTATATGCAAAGAAATTTCATTTTGATATATGCCATTTTATGTACATTCAAAGTGACAATAAAGTTGTTGTTGTTCTTATTATTATTCTAAAATAAAATCACAAATAGAATTATGGACCTGAAATACTTGTGCAATATTGACTTAAACAAAAGTGTCATTATTGCAAGTAATTGATAACTGCTGTGTGAATTATCTTTGTAAGAAAGAAAAGCATGGGATAGTGAAAACAGTTTTTGTTTAAAGGAGAGAAAAAATAATATTGTAGAATTTGGGGCTGTTCAGGATGTATGCCGTAGCTGCTGAATGTGTAAATCACAACATTAACTAAGCACTCCCAAGTGATATAAAAATGAACAAGAAACTAATCTAATACGTGTTGGAATGCATCATCCATTTGTTTTTTTGCAGCTCCAATGTGTCAGTATAGGGGAAGGAACAGAAACAATTTCAGCATAAGCAAAATTGGTTTCAAATGGAGACAAAGAACAATAAGCTAGTTTTAAAGAAATAATGAGACGTTTGATATGGAGAAACACAAAATTTCTTAAGGGAGAAACTTTTGAATGGTAAATTCATTTCTGCAGTTTGTGTTGGGAAAAACAAGTGATATAAACACATCAGGTTTTTAAGAGAGAACTTTACCAGAGGGAAATTATTTCAAGAGGCAGTGGCAGGAGTAGGACAGTGCCTGTAATTTGAATCCACTGGTAGACTGTTATTTAATTAACCAGGGCAACGTATTCTGAATAGTGAGATGCAGTTTGTAATTTACACAATTGCTATTAAAATATGTCTGTTAAGTCAGTATGAATGTAGAATGCTTTATATTAGGGAAAGACACTTACAAAAATGTTTGTTTATTTATTAATCCAATTTATATAGGCACCATCTGTCCAAGAAACTCAGATTGTGCACAATCCCCATTCCCCCCCCAGAATGACATTAAAACAAAATCATATAAAACTGCATTGAGTAGAATCACAAATCCTTGCATACATACACGCATGCCAGAACTCTCAAACTAAGGTTCAGCCCTCAATTCCTGGGGGCAGAGTTTGGTCTTCATGGCCTTGTGAAGAGCAAATAGAATAGGGTAGGGTCTGTTCATATTTAGTAAAATAAAGTATATTATGAGAAAGGTTTGTGACACTGTATATGAATTGTCCAGTGGCATATTTAAAGCACTGAATAAAATCAATGTTAGAATATTACAAAAAATAGAGAGCAAAACAGGAGCTTTTGCATGAGAAAGTTAAAAAAAGATGTTGATAGCAGACACAACCATTTAACTGAAGACCTGACAATACATGTAAAAGAATCAGGGTTCAAATTGTGTGGTCATGCCACTATCTTGACTTTTTGGACTCTCTCTATTGATGCCCTTGGGAAAAAAATGAATGTGATAAATTTATGCTTATCGTAGTGCTTGCTTCACACAGCAAGCAAGGCCAGAATGCAAAATTACATAATGGGCATCTTTAAAAGCAGAAAATACTCAGCACTTCACAATGCCAAATAATGTATTTTTGTTACGTTCAAGCAATAATATTGAAGCAGGACCCTTGTTAGCAGGGAGTGAAGAGGGTGGCATTGTTCTGGATTTCTTATATGGATGGATTCCTAGCAAAGGGATGTTTTTGTATATCAAATGCCTATTTTTCTCTGAAAGCAGTAAATCTTTTCTTTAAATATTGAAAGAGGTATTGCAGTATCTTGAGTTTTCTAATGCATTCTTGTTTACTGGGCCATTGACTTCAATTGACAAGAAAGGAAGAAAATATTACATTGACACAAAATTCAATAAGAAGAAAGGACATTCACATTAACAATGCCTTCACCCCACTTCCACCTTTGGCATCTCAGAGGTGTTTTTTTTAAAAAAAAAACAACCTATAATTTCAGTTTATTGTGCTCACTGCTGCTGTTCCTCCCTATGCATTTCCTATTTTGATGATATAGTAACTAACACATTTTTCCAAAATAATTCAGTGAAATGATCTAGCCTTATCTTCTGTTATGAGGCAGAAAAGATTCAAGCGCCAAGGTGTAAAGTAGTTTTCACTGAAGTAAGAGCAGCTCCCCACTGGTGCTATTGCAAAAAACTATATAGATTCACATGATGCAATTAATTGGATTTCACAGTCTGCT
This sequence comes from Vipera ursinii, assembly GCF_947247035.1. NCBI lineage: Eukaryota > Metazoa > Chordata > Lepidosauria > Squamata > Viperidae > Vipera > Vipera ursinii. The sequence goes on along the minus strand of NC_139516.1, from coordinate 169,051,682 downwards.
GAGAATGGCAGGCAACCTGTGCTTCAGAGCATGCTAAATAAACCCATGGGGATGATTTTTCCAAACGCTTTCAGAACATACCATAAAACACCTAAATTAGAGGAGAAACATAAATAATTCACATGCACATAAAGCTTACAGCAGTGTATTTTTCTAGTGGAAATCAAGTAATTTTTATTTTCAGCTTACAAATAAGCAATGCAAAGTGGAATGGTCGTGGTTCAGGCATAACCTTTTAGTCATACACAGGGCTGATCCTCACCATTTAAAACACTATTCACCAGTCCGTTCTGCATTAAACTGTATTAGCATAAAATGGGTAGTTGTCACTGCCACAGGAAGGATGACACCAAATGGAGCTAGCTTTATTTACTGTGAGTTTAGTAACTTAAGGTGGGCCTCCACAGCACTGTTTCCATCCTGTTCAACAGAATATCACCAGCCACCTAATGATCTCTAATGCTGAATTTGCCTTTTTCACATTTCACTTTGAAATGATACTTTCATGCAACTATGAAATATAACTCCAAGTTCTGTTTCCTTGTTATATACAGCCTCCATCAATACTTTATATTGCATTGAACCATTCCATTTGCTTCAGATTTACCTAATTTAGAGAAGATATGTTGTAGGCTGAAAATTTTTGTACTCCTCAAATGCTTGTTTCTGGTCTTGAGAAAATCTCACTTAAAAACCTGGCAGGACAGATCATATGTGTTATGTATGCAGGCATCTGCATAGCAACAGCCCTCAGGGGGCGTTGGCCTGGACAGTTTCGGCGGGAAACCTAGGGCAAACCCCATTGGCTGTAAGCTTACCTGGCCAGGTATATAAGGAGGCCAGGTAGCCCTCATTCCTCAGTTCACTTCCCCTTCCAATAAAGAGCTGAACTCACACACCGGCTGGCGTCTCTCTTGCGTCGGACCCACTACACAATAGTGGCGACGAAGGTGGGATTGCTGCCGACCAAGAGCTGAATTCACTGGGGAAACGCTCCGCAAGCTGAAGGGAAAGGCATTTTTCCTTTTTCCCCCCACGACCACCAGCCGAACCGGCAACGCCAAGCGCCACATCCACGACCAACTGCCGCCATGGCTAGAGCCGGACAAACCCGTGAATTCGAGACCCGCCACCCCGAAACCTGGACCCGTTACCTGGCTCACATTGAACTGTGCATGCGGTTCAATCAGATATCGGAGGACGGTGCAAAGGCGGCCGCCCTGCTCTGCCTTGGGGGACCAGCGCTGCTGGAAGTCGCCGCGAACCTGTTTCCCCAGGAGGCCATCAACACCGTCGCGTACCGAGACCTCGTGGCCAGGCTCAATGCACATTTCAGGCCCCGGCGCTCCAAGGTGGCCGCACGGTCACAATTCGAGAAAAGGGACCAGCGCCCCGACGAGACCGGCGCCGACTTCCTCGCCGCCCTACGGGAAGCTGCTGTCGCTTGCAGGTTCACAAATTTGGAGGAGCGACTACGGGACTGGCTGATTTGCAGCCTACGCGACAGGCGGTTGCAGGAGCGCCTGTTCGAAAGAGAGGAGGTCTCTCTCCAGGAAGCTGAGGACGCCATCCTAGCCCACGAAGTGGCCTGCGGGGCCGTCCAAGCCTGCCAGGGAACCCAACCCGGCAACCAGGCAACCAGCGTCCACCGGCAAGGGGCCACAGAGGAGGACGACCTGAGCATCGACCTCCTCCAGCAGAAGTCAACCCCCGACCAGCGAGCCAGACGCCCAGACAGGCCCAGGCCTCCCAGCAACACTGCCGTTCCCCAGAGGTGCACAGGGTGTGGTGGGAACCACATGCGCAGCCTCTGCAAGTTCCGGTCCGCCACGTGCCGGGCCTGCAAGAAAACAGGCCACATAGCCGCCGTCTGGCGTAGCCGCCGCCCCCGAGAGGAGATCCACGAGCTGCAGCCAGAGGAACCGCCATTCGAAGGTACTGGGGCCCCCACCAAAACAAAAATTGGCTATGTCGAGAGCCGGCTGGCCATTAACCATACGGGTAGCCGCCGGCTGCTCAAACCCAAAATTAGATTAACAATCCATTTGCAAGGTGTCCCTTGCAGCATGGAGCTTGACTCCGGATCAGCGGTCTCGATTATTTCGGACGAGACCCTTAACCACATAATTAGCCGGAGCAAGCAACGGATTAAATTAAGGCCTACTAAATTAACCCTGACCGATTTTCAGAATTCGCCGGTCAAGGTGAAGGGGGAGGCCACCATTTCAGTGGGGTTTAAGAGTCGCGAAAGGCACCTGGATGTTGTAGTGGTAGAGGGCCGCAGAGCCAGCCTGGTTGGGCTGGACTGGTTTGAGGCCCTGGGAATCTCAGTATCCGGGATCCATCGGATCCAGGGGGACTCCGTTGAGGCTGTTTGCCGGGAGTTCGCCGACGTCTTTGACGGGTCATTAGGCAAGTACACCAGGGGCCCCATATCGTTCAAGCTTAACTTGAACGTCTCCCCCGTTAGGGTCCGGCCGCGGCGAGTCCCGTTTGCGCTCAAACACAAAATCGAGCGCGAACTAGACAAGTTGGTGGCCCAGGGAATCTTAGAGCCTGTAGATGGAGGGGAGTGGGAAACCCCCATTGTGACCCCCCTCAAATCCAACGGGGAAATAAGGATCTGCGCTGACTATAAGTGCTCGGTGAACCGCACCCTAAACCCGCACGCTTACCCGGTTCCCGCAGTCAGCCACGTTCTCGCTTCCCTCCAAGGCGGCGCCATTTTTGCAAGGCTCGATCTTGCACAGGCGTACCAGCAACTCACGGTCACTAGGGAAACAGCTGACATCCAAACCATAGTAACCCATAGGGGGGCGTTCCGGGTGAACAGGCTGCAGTTTGGAGTCAGCGTTGCTCCCGGCATTTTCCAGGAGGTTATGGAAAAGACACTCAAGGGCATTCCAGGAGTCTGCCCCTATTTTGATGACATCCTGATCGCAGGAGCATCAGCAGAGGAACTGGCAGGGAGGCTTAGGGAAGTGCTGGCAAGGCTGCGCACAGCTGGCCTCAAACTCAAAAAGGAAAAATGCAGCATAGGCGTTCCTTCCACAGAATTTTTGGGGTTCAGAGTAGACGCCAGGGGAATCCACCCCACAGAATCCAAGGTGAGGGCCATCAAACTAGCACCCACACCCAAGAACAAAGCAGAGCTTCAGGCATTCCTGGGTCTGCTGAATTTCTACCATACATTCCTCCCACACAAGGCAGCCATCGCTGAACCGCTCCACAGGCTGCTAGACAAACAGGCAACATGGGCCTGGACGGCCACCCATGATCAGAGCTTCAAGGCCCTGAAGGCATTGCTGTCGGACAAGTCCACAGTAACCCATTTCATCGAGTCCAAGCCCATTTGTATCGCCTGTGATGCATCCCCTTATGGTGTGGGCGCTGTCCTAAGCCACCTTGAACCCAACGGGGCACAAGTCCCCATAGCATACTATTCTAGGACACTGTCTGGAGCAGAAAGAAACTACACCCAAATAGACAAAGAAGCCCTGGCAATCGTGGCAGGAATCAAGAAATTCCACGATTACTTATATGGCAGGGAGTTCACTGTCTTCACGGACCACAAACCACTCCTAGGCCTGTTCACCACAGACAGGCAAACCCCCCAGATTCTGTCCCCCAGGATGCTCCGGTGGTCCATCTTCCTTGCAGCATACAATTGCAAGCTGGTACACAAGCCAGGGAAGGAGATGGGCCACACAGACGGTCTAAGTAGGCTCCCCCTAGACACACACGACCCAGACCCAGCACAAGCCACACAGATCCTAGCCCTGCAGGAACTACCCGAGTGCCCAGTTCTTGCCAAGGACATTGCCAGCCACACAGCCACAGACAACATCATGGGCAGGGTGCACTCATGGGTTTGCACAGGGTGGCAGGACAAATCCCCGGGACCAGAGTTTCAGGCCTATTTCATTAGACGCGATGAAATCTCCACACACAAAGGGTGCCTCCTTTGGGGTAGCAGGGTCATCATTCCACCCGCACTACGTGCCAGGGTATTGGACTCCTTACACGAAGGGCACCCGGGGGTGGTCAGGATGAAGGCACTGGCTAGGAGCTACCTCTGGTGGCCCGGGTTGGACAAGGAGATTGAGGATCGGGTCAAGGCCTGTTATACGTGCCAGAGATCCAGGCCAGAAGTGCCACATGCACCAGTACACCGGTGGGAGGCCACACACACACCATGGTCCCGCATTCACATTGACTATGCGGGGCCATTCCAGGGTCAACTATTTTTAGTAGTAGTGGACAGTCACTCCAAGTGGTTAGAGGTAGTCCCTGTCCCCAACATGACCTCGGGGAGGACAATCCAGGTGCTCAGAGCTCTCTTTGCCACACACGGCCTCCCCAATGTAATTGTGTCTGATAATGGGCCTCAGTTTACTGCTGTGGATTTCCAGGCGTTCTTGAAGGTGAACTGGATTAGGCACGCCACCTCTGCGCCTTTCCATCCATCTACCAACGGGCAGGCCGAACGGATGGTAAGGACGACCAAAGACGCACTCCGGCGCATCATCAGCGGGGACTGGCACCACAGACTGGCCAAATTTTTACTAGCCCAACACACAACACCATGCGTGGCTATCGGCAAGAGCCCAGCAGAACTGCGATGGGGACGGCGCCTCATCACCAAGCTGGACCGCCTACACCCAGACCGGGTAGCAGCCAAAACCGGTAGGGCAACATCACCATCATCACCATCACCACCAGCATCACTACCATCACCATTGCCATCATCATCCACACACAGGGTCCTCAACCTGGGGGACCTGGTCTGGGCAAGGAACTATGGGGCTGGACATCCTTGGGTTCCGGGGACAGTGGTCGGGAAAACAGGACCCCTTTCGTACATTGTAGGGGTGGAGGGGGACAGGCAACACATCGATCAGCTCAGAGGAAGAGTCCCTGAGCACATCACACACGCCCCTGAGCGCGTCACAAACGTCCCTGAACTCAACGCACACGATCAACAGGAGGACCACACTCCAGGAGGGGTCAACCCAGCTGAGGACGTCACAGGGCAGGGACCAGAGGAGGAGGACTTCCTGATGCCGGCTCCTTGCAGCCCTGCACAAAGGCCTCAGGAACCCACGGTCCAAGCCCAGGGGCCAAGCACACCCAGACGATCCACCCGTCCACACAGGACACCAGCCTACCTGTCAGACTATGTGTGCAAGTGATCCTCACACAAGGACACCACTGTTTTTTTATATATATACTCATAGTTATAGTAGTTGCATGTTGTTGTTGTTATGTGGGTCTTCTCTAAGGGGGGAGGGGTGTTATGTATGCAGGCATCTGCATAGCAACAGCCCTCAGGGGGCGTTGGCCTGGACAGTTTCGGCGGGAAACCTAGGGCCAACCCCATTGGCTGTTAGCTTACCTGGCCAGGTATATAAGGAGGCCAGGTAGCCCTCATTCCTCAGTTCACTTCCCCTTCCAATAAAAAGCTGAACTCACACACCGGCTGGCATCTCTCTTGCGTCGGACCCACTACACAATAATATGGCCACTATGGAAGTTTACAGTTCATCACACAATCAGCCGAATGTTTAGGCTGGATTTTTCATTTTTGTTCACCTACTGAGTCCTTCCCAAGGACCTGGGATAAGCAGATGTGGATGTTAGATGAGGTTAAAAGTATGATCACAAGATGTAAGCTGCTATTTTTTTTTTTACTAACTTGATCTAACAATTTAGTTTCTCATGCAAATTGAACCATTTTATAACATGACGAAGCTTGGCTTTCTGCAACCAAGTCATAAATACATTCAAAAGTAAGTCTCACAGAGTTCAAAGAAACTTACTTCCTATTGAATTGTTGCTTTTTTTGTATTTGAGCAGAAATAGAGCTTTTACAAAATTGTATTTATTTAAAAGATTTACACCCTGCTAACTGTTTGATACAGTTGGCAACATGACACTAAAATATAAAACAAAGAAATAATAGAACAGCCAACAATAGCAGCATTAAAAAATTTAACCATTAACATGAAAGTCCAATGGGAACAGAAACAAAATCATGGTTTGAAGCCTTTTTTCAACAAAAAAGGAAGCTTTTACCAATTACTGAAGGCTGATTTTGAGAAAATTGGACAGGTGCCTCCTGTAATGGGTGCTCCTACAAAGCATGGTACAGCTGGGTGGTGATTATAGCATTGTTTGGAATAGTTTAGTTTAGTTTAGTTTAGTATAGTTGGTTGGGAAGGTTCAACTTCCCACATTAACTGGCAGCAAAACAACCCCAACGTGAACCCACAAGAATGTGGGGGATAAAAATTCCCAATTTGGAAGCTGCTAGGTTTCTCTTGATGCTTTTTTTACAGGGTAAAAAGCATTACTTTACAGACATCTCTGCTATGGATCCCCATTAAAAGTTCTGCAGCTCATAGAAAGTAGGACTAAAAGGTTCCTTCACAGCTGATGTCAGGATTATTGAAGCATTATGGCCACCCAAAGCACTGATTGTAGAATGATATAGGTAATGAGAATAGCAGAATGCCTTAAAAAAAGTACTGCATGCAATTTTAACAAGAGCATACTGCCACTGACCCAAGTCATCCCTGTATTTTCATGCACAGCAGGCTTCCTTGACTAATTAACTTCCCCGATCAGGTAAAGAAGCAAGAATGAAAGCTCCCTGCTGAGAAAACTGCATTTGCAACTCAACCAGATGATATGGTGAAAAGTCAGCTGACAGCTCAAGCCCCAACCTTTCTGAACAAGCAACAAAGCTGTTGCCAACTGAGTCACAAGATAGGAGAAACCATGAATGGAATTGGGCTTGTCAAGACAGGACTTACAGGACAGCAGATGGCAAGCAAAGGGAAGTGGAATGAACAGTTTTGGCGTGGGCTATCACTAGGAAAAACGAAAGCTAAAGAACTGAAAAAGGAACCCATGCAGCAGATTCCTAGGGACATACAGCATATGCCACACACAAAAATAAACTAAATAAATGTACAGCAGAGCTAAGAGAAGAGATGGATTTTATTGCTTTTCACCTGTTTGTGAAAACTGAAAATTATACAAACCTGCATGTACACAGAAATGTGTGAACAAATTAATCAGACCAGGTAGTAAGTATAGTGGTGGATTTTTCATGTGCTACTTTGCTTACTTAAAAGCATAGTCATCCTTGCATCCATTATGAGCAAAACAGATAGAAAAATATTAATTGCTGTGCATCAAAATGTAATAATTCCTTAGGAAGCCAATGATTTCACATTAGTACATAAGTGTAAGATTGTTTTCCCAGAATACATCTCAGAACTATATCGAGAGCAGAGCAGGCATCATATACAGCTCTGCTGCATATACAATAAATTTTCAAGTGCTCCAGCTAGAGATTTCACTACTGATTGCTTGAAGATCTTTGTTTGCTGGCACAGATCTTGATTCTTCTTGGCATGAATGCCTATCTATCTGCAACTCTTATCTCATTACTTACTCATGAAGAGAGCAATGGAATAAATGAAAACATTATTATGGTCATAGGCCAGCAAAATTAAAAGAAGCCACATTAAATCAAAGAATAACAAAAGGTTGGGGCCGCTGGTTTAAAGAGTTAAAGAGTTGTCTATTGTCATTGATGAAGATCTCAACACCATAAGCATATTAAAAGTAAATGTGGTGTGACCAAAGATGACTATCAGGCCAACTTGGGCATGGAATGTCCTGGCACATATTGGGCAAACATTTTTAGACACTGCAGTTGTTGCACTGATGGTTCTAGATTTGCACAGCTCACACTTATGCTGTGCTTCCACATAGCATTTTACTTCATAAACTTGACAGACCTTATGGATGAGGGCACCCCAGGTAGAGTGATTATATGCCAGCATTCCCTAGATGGTTGTGTCTATGTCAAGTGTCTTTTCAGGGAGGCCTTTAATGCATCTTTGAAATGTTTCTTCTGCGCTCCATTTTCCAGCAGAGAGTTCCCCCAAAACAGCTGTTTGAATATGCACTCATCAGCAAACAGATGATGCAACAGTAATTCTGTGCTCTAATTAGCAGAAGGTAGATTGATGGTAGACTTGCTCTAAGGAGAACTTCAGTGTCTACCAGCTAGCCATCTAATACCTAATATTCTGTGAAGCAAGCCATGTGGAAATAGTTAAGCTGTCTTGCACGCCTTCAATTATCAGTCCACATTTTACAAGCATACGGAAATGTTGTGAGTACCACAGCTTTGTAGACCTTCAATTTTGTTGTCTTGCTAATTCCTCAACATTTCCACACAGTAGAGCACAGTGTATGAAAGCAGAACTTGCCTTTGCTATTCTGCAGGCAACTCCTGTATCAATGGTTGCTGCTTGGCAGAGAGTGCTGCCAAGGTAATTAACCAGTTCCACAGCCTGTGTACTTTATGTCTTTTGAGTGTTATTATGAGTTCTGTATATGTTGTATGAGAAACAGTCTAGTACATAACCTCCATCTTATATATCTGATTACTATATGCATTTCTTTTGTAAAAGAAAAAGGTGCCGGAACTCACATATGTCATACAAACCACCTTGCCTACCCTACAAGGTTCCATCCAAAAAAGGTGCCAGAACTCCGTTCTGAGGATTCTATGACAAAAAAAGCCCTGACTATATGTAATACTTTTACTTTATTTACTTATTTATTTATAATATTTCTATTCCACCATAGCCTTTGAACTGTGGTGCTGGAGAAGACTCCTGCGAGTCCCTTGGACTGCAAGGCAATCAAACCGGTCAGTCCTAGAGGAGATCAACCCTGACTGCTCTTTAGAAGGCCAGATCCTGAAGTTAAAACTCAAATACTTAGGCCACCTAATGAGAAGGAAGGACTCACTGGAGAAGAGCCTAATTCTGGGAAAGATTGAGGGCAAGAGAAGAAGGGGACGACAGAGAATGAGGTGGCTGGATGGAGTCACTGAAGCAGTAGGCGTGAGCCTAAATGGACTCCAGAAGATGGTAGAGGACAGGAAGGCCTGGAGGAATGTTGTCCATGGGGTCACGATGGGTCGGACATGACTTTGCAACTAACAACAACAACAACGAATTCCTCCATAATCCAATTACTGCCAGCAGCTTACAAACTATAGAAATAAAAGATAAAATGGGATTAAAATCAATCTAAACAATAATAGCAATAATAACAATAACCACATCACTCCCACATAAAAAAAATAAAATCACAAAAATGAGAAAAAACAAACAGCCTTTAAATCTGCTTAATACTATTTACTAATGTTTGGGGTAATTTTCCTGGAATAATGCTCACTTTTCCTTTTTGTCAGGGTCAGGAGAACTGGCTCTTCTGATTATAGGGGAGTCTGTAGTGTCCTGATGAACAATGCACATTTGTTTTTTTTTCTTCCCTACTATATAATTTATGTACAGAAATAAATGATATTGCCTTAGTCAGTGACCAACATCATAAAAACAGAATGTTCCCAATTAAGGATCTGTTTTATTAATAAAACTTATTTTCTGAACCATGCATCTTAGACAAATATATGATTTATGGAAGCACCCTGCAGACAGTACCACCAATAAATTTGTGTTTTAATGGCATGTAGTCATCAAACAGTTGTGTCTTTGCATTGTATCAAACATTTGTTTACAATTACATTTCTAACCAGCACAGGCTGTTAACTCAGCATCTCATTCTACATTATTGGCACTCAACAATAGTCCTTAAATATAACCCACACAGCAATTCTTGATTTTTTTAATGAATAACATTGTTATAAATTCTAGAAGTTCTCCCTGGCCCGGGAGCATTCCATTTATTACAGCTGTGCTAAAGCACATAATTATTTTTGGTAGAAAGAAAAAAATAAGAAAGCAAATTCAGGATGTCATATTTTCCCATATCAAGGGTGTCTGTGTATATGTATTGCATGACTAGTTAGGCACATGCACATATCCACATTCTACATGTAGATTCACTGTTTCTGGTTACTACATTTTTCCCCAGTATGGCCACAGGGCAGTAACCTGATGGCAGCAAATTAACTACAATTAGCTTAAAAAATTCAAGAGGAATGGTAGAATAGATGTTCACTGCTGTCCAGTCTGAATAGCTGTTATCTAAGGTGGATACTTCAAACTTTAAAATGGTAAGGCCAACCATAAAGCAACCACACATGTGTCCATGGGAAGATGGAGGGAAACAGTACACGTACTGGATGCCTGAAAGTCCCCAGCAGCCATTTGTTAGGAAAATGCTAAGTTAGAAAGATGCTCAGGGAATAAAGGTTCTCAAATAGTCAAGAATCTTGATAGGGACAATGTAACATGTGAGAATAAAGGCTGTTCCCAGAAATTTAAGAACAATTTCTGTTCATTAACTTTGTCCTTAATCCAAATTTGTATTTAAATTAGAACTCATGCTTACAAACAAGCTGTCTTTAAGTAAAAATGGCAGACGGCATTTACACTTTACAATGCTTTGGTAAGGCCACACCTGGAATACTGCATCCAGTTTTGGTCACCACGATGTAAAAAAGATGTCGAGACTCTAGAAAGGGTACAGAGAAGAGCAACCAAGATGACTAGGGGGCTGGAGGCTAAAACATATAGGGAACGGTTGCTGGAATTGGGTATGTGTAGTTTAACGAAGAGAAGGGTGAGAGGTGACATGATAGCATTGTTCCAATATCTCAGGAGCTACCACAAAGAAGAGGGAGTCAAGCTATTCTACAAAGCACCTGAAAGCAGGACAAGAAGCAACGAATGGAAACTAGTCAAGGAGAGAAGCAGCCTAGAGCTAAGGAGAAACTTCCTGACAGAACAATTAACCAGTGGAACAACCTGCCTCCAGAGGTGGTGAATGCTCCAACACTGGAGGTTTTTAAGAAGAGACTGGACAGACATTTGCCTGAAATGGTATAAGGTTTCCTGCCTGAGCAGGGGGTTGGACTAGATGACCTCCAAGGTCCCTTCCAACTTTTTATTATTATTATTATTATTATTATTATTATTATTATTATTATTATTATTATTATTATTATTATTATTATTATTATTATTATTATTAATTATTTCCTTGTGTCTGTGAAGCACTGAAGCCACACGGTGCATTCAGGAGCACTGAAAATCACGGAAGAATGACTGCATGTTTAAAGGGTGCAGCTTCAGTACTCAATGAAAACACTGAGTGGCTTCAAAATTTGTTCATTTTTTAGTAATAGGCAGTTCATTTGTAGGACTTGAATGATGTATTTGCACAGTGGCATCATTACATACATGACCTCATTTACCTTCTTTGCCCCTCTTGCAGATACCCATAAAAGTAACTGCATATTTTTTATCTCTTATTAAATTTACTTTTTTCTCATGCTGAAGTTTCGCTTCCAAAGGAAAAACCTCGGCTGATTGTTTGCGGCCTGCTGGAAAAAAAAATGACAGACCCCAAGGTACTCTTGTCAATTAAAAAATGATGCCCTTCAATGTTTTCCTGTAGTTAATCATTTACAGTATGTCTTTAGTCTTTTTTCTATATTTAATGAGATTGTTGAAATGTAGGTGCTATCACACAAAAAAGCAATTGCATGCCAGTCATCTAAAGGTTTTAAAGAGAGATGGAGAGAGAAAGGAAATCTTTTTCAGAGTAGAAAATGCTGGAGGTGTAATCCTAGAACCAAGAAATAGCTAACTTCAGGTATATGTAAAATTATATATAGCCCACCTGGCTTTCAAAAAGCTTCAATGTTTTAATGCGTAGATGTAAAATCTTGTAATATGTCTCGATCTTGATCCTTCTCACTCCTTTATCTCTCCCTCTCCCTCTCCTTTTTTACACACATATACAGAAAAAAAAAATGATTCCAACATGAAAAGAAATGGTATAGATCCAAAATACACAAAGAAAATTGAGCTAATTCAAGTTTAAAAATAGATATTTATAACCACTGGACTACACTTCAACTTGCTTATTAAACCGTGCTTCCAGCTTGTTTCCCATGTTGCTCATGATATCATGTTCTACCAGTCAGTTAAACACAACTAGCTCCTATAATTTAATGTAGCATTTGTATGCAGAGTCATGGTGAATCCTAACGTAACTATTTCTCCATCTGTGTGCCCACATGATAGGTGAATGAAATAATTTAAAAATATAAATGAGAATCAGGAGAACAGCAGGGAAGTATGTTTAGTCTTTAATAATTTCATTTTAAAACACTCAAATACCCTCATGGATAATTTGTTTTCTTAGTTGATATACTTGATCTTTTAGAAATAATAAAAGAAGAAAACTCTATGACACACTCTATAAAATACAATATTATCAAGAATCTAGCACAAATGTAAATATTTTTCTTAAGTTTAAGGCCACCAGTTACTGAAGTTCCTTAACTTAAAAGCCACCCGTTACTTATGCTTGAATGCTCTGGCAAGAGTGGAAAAACATTACCACAGATAGAAAATTAGCATGCAGACATAATGATTCAACCTAAGTTAATTTCTAATTGCTGCCCCCTTCTCCCTACAAATGTCAGATTACAGAAGTAATAAACATGATTAATATCTTTAATTAAATATTACTGAATAAGTTGTCCATTCCTGAGTGGACCTGTTGTCAGTAACAAATGGTGTTATAGCATTCTACATCAAATTTATGGACAGAGAAATATGGTGAATGATTTCTCCATATTTCTCCATATCTCCATATACAGTATATACGACAATACAGATATCTAGTGAATAAGAGTGATGTTTAAAAACATGGTTATTGATATGTATCAAATAACATTATATTTACTATACTATACTATACTATACTATACTATACTATACTATACTATACTATACTATACTATACTATACTATACTATACTGTATTATATTATACAGTATATATGCATATATATTCTAGATTTCAGGGGAAAGTACAATTGACACTTCCTTGCTCAAAATAAAAAGTTTAACAAGTCTAAGGAAGGAGTTCCAAGTTAATAAAAGTAGAAAACTCTTCAAGAAATGAGGAAAAATGGTTAATTAGGACTGGGAATGTTAGCAGTCTGAGAATAGTGGCTATTCAGGGTGAAGAAGGCAGAACTGGATTCTTCTGGATTCTACAACATTTTAAATACATCCGTGCAGATACTGTCAAAGAAACATAACAGCATTGCTGTGTTTTTCTCTAGGTTCTCTGAGTTCTGAGTAATGACGATCAACCACAGCTTCAGTGAAAGCCCAGTGTTGCCTAATGTCATAGTTACAAAATTAATAGTCAGCAAATGGACCATATTGCCAACAGAGTGTTAACATTTCAAAAATTGGGACCTGCTGAGTGGATTCTTTGAACCACTCATGTCTTTAAATGCTGTACCATATAATTACTGAGTCAGGAATATAAAGGGCTGAAATAATTTGCAATCAGAACACTGTACTCTGTCCTAAGCACAAACAAAGATATTGGAAAAGATTTTATTTTTTGTGTATCTGATGTAGTGTTTGAATAAAGGGCATTTGAAGGTGTTACCTGGCCATGTCTAGTACAGGTACTTGAGTCAAAGGACACCAATAACGAGAATTACTAATGCAAAACTGACCTTCTCCAGCTATAAAACAGAAGCAGTTTCTTAAAGCTTTAGTAGCATTTATATGATTTAAGAACTACTTTCTGAACCATAGAGCATTAATTATACAGTTCAGCCTTTGGGGGAAAAATATCTGTTGTGTTAAAAGCAAAAGTACATATGACCACAGTATTTATGAATGGCTATTCTATTAAGATGTTTCCTTGGGGGGAAAAAACCATTCTAAGAGTTTGGTAGTATTCTTCCTTCCTGCCATTTTCCCCATGATTTTGATGGTGGGAAGCTGACAGGAAATATTGGAAGTTATGATGACATGACCATGCCTCACTACAACATTGTAATTGTGAGCCAGGCACTGAGTGCCCAGATTGTAATCATAAGTAGCATATAATAATGCAGTCCACTCAAGCACAGGTTATACTCCTTTTCAAGTAGCTACAGACCAGAGTTTCAACCCAATACCAGAACTAACCCCAAAAGAACCGGTCATTCCCGAACTGAAGGAATGGATTGCTCAATTACAAAATACCTGGCCAATTGTTAGGAAAGCATTAGATGATGCCAAAAAAGCATACAAGACACAGGCAGACAAAAAAAGAACCGATCCCACACCATTCAAGGTAGGAGAGATGGTATATTTATCCACAAAATACCTGAAATCACTCCAACCCTGTAAAAAACTAGGACCAAAATATATTGGACCTTTTCTAATTAAGAAAATCATAAACCCAGTAACAGTTGAATTAGAATTACCCAAAAATCTTAGACGAATACACCCAGTCTTTCACTGCAGTTTAATAAAGAGAGAACAACAATCACCCCTAAGAACAAAAATCCCACCACCACCACCACCACCCATCATGGTGGAAGGAGAACAACATTTTGAAGTAAAAGAAATCTTGGATTCCAGAAAACACCATGGAACGATACAATATTTAGTGGCATGGAAACACCTCCCCTCCTCAGAAAATGAGTGGGTTAACAAACTTCACGTTAAAGCACCAAAGTTGCTTAAGAGATTTCATACAGAATATCTGAAAAAACCAGGCTAACATTTATATGTTTTGTTTTCCCCGCAGATGGACACATCTTTTTTCTGAAAGGAGAGCCGATTGTCAGAATCCATTTATTTCACATTTCATAAATGTATGGTTAGAATACTGGACCTACCCTAGGGATTCTGCCATGTCTCCAAGGGGGGGGGGAGAGGATGTTTATTCAGATTGCTGTAGGCTGTTTTCAAAGACCAGGAAAGCTTTTGATCTGGGGGGAACAGAGGGGAAGAGAGAGAGCTGGTTCGTATCTCCATTTGAAACTGAAAGGAAGAAGACAATATCAATAAAATGCAAGAAGTTTTCCCTTTCCCATGAAAGTTACCTAAGTAACTGATGTGAGCCTGACCAAATGGACTCAAGGAGGGGGTTGAAATGGGAATGCTTTACATAGTATTGAAATGTAACTCAATGTCAGATCCCGTCTTGTATTACCACAACCAATCTCATCCTAGTAAACTTTTCCTTTTGGACAAACTTGGATGCAGGAGTTCTTATTTCCTAAGATGTGAATTGGGGTGGGTCCTGACATCATGCTTTATAACTGCATCACTTAGTTAAGGAAATTCTGGTGCCAACTGCTGTCATAACCTGAGGGCTACCTTTACAGAAGTTCTTGTTATTATTATAGACAAACAATGTGAAATTGCAATAGCTAATTCTTCAGTTGGTGTTGGCTTTCATATGTATCAGGTATAAACTCAACATGTATTTAGACTTCCCAATAACCTAGGATGTCATAATGTATAGTGTAGTATATGTGTAAATCCAAGCAGTATGGCCTTTTGTAATTGACAGATGGAAATTTTTTCAATATCCAGATTTTGTAAATCCCATCCAAGATTTTCTGCTATGGCACCCAGTGTGCTGATAACTACTGGGACCATGATGGCTGGTTTATGCCATAATATTTCAACTTAAAAATCATGATACTTTGAGATTGTCTCCAATTCTTTGTCTTCTATTCTACTGTTCCCTGTTATTGGCACACCAATTAGTCATAGTTTCTTCTTTTCAATTACTTAAGCCTGGTATATTATGATTCAAGACTATCAGTTTGTATATCGATATCCCACAATATTTAACCTGCTTCATTTTTTACTATTTTTCAAATGTATATTCCCACCAAATTTTTGTTACTGGCACATAAGAATTTTTATAGAATCATTATGGGGACTGAGTTAACTTAACTGTCTGCTAATATTTGAATAGTCAAGACAAATCCTTATTTAGACTAAAAATGCTGCTGCTGCTACAAACAGTGACATGAATCTACAGCATTTGCATTAGAATCCAGTGAATTCTCAAATACACATGGCAGCTTGCACTACAGTAATGCCATTTGGAATTGTCTCTCTCTTGAGCAATTACCATTTGCTTTATATGTAAGCATGTATGCCAATGCCTGTCATTTGGAAGCAGAGCCCTTGAAAGTTACAGCTACACTATGAAAATACATGAGAACCTATGAATCTTTTGTTAGAATTCATTTATCTCCCTTTGACTAGTAAGTTGTTGGCAACTCCCTCCTGCACACCTGACTTACATTAGATGCTTATTTTTATGCTGTGCATTACACATGCAAACATTTTGCAAATATTGTTTTATTTCAAGGTTGCTGCTACTTTTATTTCCTTCATTTTTTTTTTAAAAAAAGAAAGATGTGTAGGATAAAAATCTTTTATTTTCTATTTCATTTTATTTCAGCATCCAAACAAATAGAATGAAAAATATACAAACCCTGGGATATATCCTATTCACAGGTGTCAAACTCGAATCCTGCCACATGATGTATCATGATGTTTTTTGTCTTTGCAGTGCTGGGGTGGGCGTGGCCTGTACATGATGCATCCAGCCTGCGGGTGACCAATTTGGCATCCCTGATCTTATTGTTGCCCTGAGTACAGTAATCAGAAAATCATGAGCCATATACAAACACTCAGGTAGTTTGATTAGTAAGATGGTAAGTCTCCCACATCCATACTTGCATTCCAGAGCAAATCTGCAAAGTTGTATGGAGAGGCATTTTTCTTGATTAGAGAATCAACCATGGGGAGAGATGGTAGCACACATTCTAGATGAAGCATGCATGTGCAGCAGATACTGCACTCAATAAGAGATGGGGCTTGCCACTATAAACAGATTTAATGTACCAAATGCTTAACTAGTGTTGGTCCTTTTCTTTCATCTCATTCATTCATTCATGCACACATTCATTCATCCATCCATCCATCCATTTTGTTTGTTTATATCCTTGTACTAAAAGATGATGTACAATTGACTACGAAATCATCATTCCCAAATTTTCAGTTGACACTTTGCAGTCATGTGTTCCCATGACACAGGTAATCTTGTTATCCTCTCTCCTATTCAGGAAATTCATGACTGGACACTGGGTGGGTCATATTCAAAGATAGTTGGTCTATGCTCCTGAGGGTGTTTTAATAATCTTCTCAGTTGCTCCAAAGGAGTTTGAGAGGTGATCATTTCCTGACTCATATCTGTTTTATTTTTTCAAGCAAACAAGAAAAATGGAAAAGAAAGGGAAAGAGAAGAAACCAATCCACGTTTGCTGGCTTTAATGCCACATAAAGAGGTTTAAGTAGTGAATGGAGCCTTACTTTCCATTTTAACTGCATTAAAAATTCTATGGCCAAGTCTGCTTATATGTGACTTTTGTCTTTTTTATTCCTTATTCAATGTAATTATTTGTGTTTATTTGCTTTGCAGATGAGACAGCATACTTCAAACAACAAAATTGTAAAAAAATCTTCCAAAAAATGATAAACCATGGTAAATGTATAGTAAAACTTCAGCAGGATCAAAAGGGCTATTGGTGAATTACTTTTAAACTCTACACCATGTTCTTTTCCCTTTTCAAAAATTATGAGGGAGTTTATTGTTAATACTGTATGAAAGAGAACATGAACATTCTTCTCCATGTTAGAAGTGGAATCTCATTTTTTGAGAACTCCACTTTCAGCTAATAAGTGAGTTGTTGGAATTTTGGTGTGGTTTGCCTACATTAATTGCTTTGCTTGTTTCTTTCCCATATGTTCCCTCTTATGAATCTCTTGGCATTGCCATTTTAAAACACAACAAGTCCCAGTGCATCCAGGTGACTGCAGTTCTGTTCCAATGTGATTTCCTTTGCCATGTATTGTGAAAGGCAATGCAATGTCTCATCCAAGCCAGTTGCTTAGCTTCCAGGATTTCTTTAGTGACAAGGGCTGGACAAAGATAAAATTGGGCAAAATTCCTTAAGTAGCAACAAATTAGGCTGATACAAATTATGCTCTACATATTACTAGAATCATTAACCATAATCATCTTCAATTACAAGTCTCTAGATTATGCATAAAACCAATCAATAAATGCAGCCATTTTCTGCAAGCAATGCCCATAATTTACAAAGGCATTGTTAACTCTTTTGATTCTGGCTATTGTTGTCATTAAAAATGAATTTGTCTACTTCAGTCCTCCTGAAATGTGGGAAATTCCAGAAAATGAAACTGTCATTTTACATTGGGGAGATCACTTTTTCATTCTATGGATCCAACCAATCTAGTAATCTATAGGAATCTAGAAAGCTGTTTAGATTCCAAATAGTGGTTCAGAACCTGAGGGTGACATTTCTTTCCTCATTTATTTCATTTCTAGTTTAAGTTCTACTGTAGCCATCACAGGTAATTTAATTCATCTATTTAATTATAGTACAGATTGGCAAGCTTCCAAAAGTTTCTTTAGGATTAACACTGAGTTTAGCTGAGTTCTTCTGGGGAGAAAATGGAAAAAGGAATAATTATTCTCTGGTTAATAAGTTCTTTTGTGAGATGACAGGATATTTTTCATGTTTTGGAAAGAAGACAGGGCTCAGTGGGTGTGACAATGAGACAGATAGGTGAGATCTCATGAATGGTAGAGCCAATTGCATGAAGAGATATGATGTTTTACCTTGTGTTGTATTTTTTCCTTCTAAATAAAAGGAAATTGTGCCCTTCAGTTTTCAGCTGGTGAAGGTTTCAAGGATAAATATATAAATGCTTTGCAGGTCATAAGTGGACATTGTCTGTTAGTTTTTTCCATCTGTCCTACTCTTAGAAGAAATGATGGGGAAATTATTCTGCAGAGGTGGAAATGGAGACTGCAGCCCCAAATCTCTACTATTAGAGGAAGGCTCTAATTGCAAGAAACTACGAACAAACATCAGTGGTACAAACCTCCTATCACACTGCAACATCAACTCCAAGCAGAAATGACCTATAACAAAATGTCATTGTAGGATCTTCTTGCATCTGTTGATGATATCTGTGAATGGATTTTACAATTTTTACAATAAAAAGCAGCCTGACAGCAATATACAAATTCTGATTACTTCAAAGATAATCACAGAAGGTGAACGTTAAGTAAGAAAAGTTCTATTTTGGCTGATGCAATGACAGCATTTTGTATTTCTGTTGGTTAGCTGGTACTCCTAACATTTGTTATATATGAGTTCCTTGGTGCTCTCTGAGGTTGGTTGTTTTCTTACAGACATTTCATTACCAAATTAGGTAACAACAATGCTAGTAGGGAATCGTGTTTGTTCTTATTTTATATACTAGTGGCTTGCCCTGTCATATTGATGGGAATAGCCTTGGTGGTTCCTTGGGCTGTTTTCTATTGCCTGCTTGTTTGTCTAGTTGGTAGTTCCTTGATTGGGATACAGTTTGCTTCTTGATTGTTGGTCTAATGTTAATCTTGTGGTTAATTTCTGCTCATCTGGATATTGATTGTTTACGAGGAGGTATTTTGATCTTTTTGTTCCACTTTTGGCTTTTTGGTTGCCTTTTTGGAATTGTATGTAGATGTTGTTTATCTCTGTGTGCCTGTTTATCATTAATTTATCTGAATGCCAGGCTTCCAGGACTTGTCTAGCATTTTTTGTACTTGGCTTGGTCTAGGATGCTCACAGTTTCCCGGTTGAAACTATGGTTAAGTCTGTCCATCTACTGTGAAATTAAAGAGTTTTCATCATGTCTTCCAACTGCTTGTTGGTGTTCGTGGATGTGTTCTGCTAGCCATCTGACGTTTGTCCTACAAAGTGGCTCTTACAGTCCTTACACTGTATAATGTAAATGATTCCTGGTTTCTTCTTCTGGGGCTGCTTGGTCTTTTGATTTACGGTACTTAAGATGTTTTGGAGGGCTTTAGTTGGTTTGTGTGCTACAGTGACACTGTGTAATTTTAGCAGTCTGTTGGTGGTGTCTGATATGTTTGTGATATATAACAGTGTTATCCTTTTCACAGGATGTGTTTGTTGAGCTATATTGGGTTGAGTGGTCAAGCACTGTTATAACTGTTATAACTAGGGAGGGTATGACTCTGTACAGAATAAGGAATTCTTTACTGTTTTTGCTGACAGAACTCAGATAATATTGAGCACACCTTGTATGTCAGGTTTAACTCAGTGAAAAATTCAGAGTTATGAAATGTTTTTCATTTGTACTGAATGATGACTTTTTACCCAAATATAACATTTGGGGAAACAATGATGCAGGCAAACATGCCACTAGAGAACAAGCCAAATACAAATGTATGTGTGTTTCTCCATCTGTAGGTTCATGCAGAGATATGTTTGGCCTGTTCTCTATTCTGCATATTTGTCTCTACATTTCTCCAAATGCCAGTCATATAACCCCCACATTAAACTACTACTTTGACTGACTTTTTCTTCACTGGGAATTGAAAATCAAAAATATGTCTCTAATCCAGAACTTATCCTTTTCTCCTCCTTTTTCCTCCATCAAATGTTAATCAGTGACAGTTCTTTCCTATTATTTATTTATATATTTATATGTTGAATTTGTACCAAAAATGTTCCCTCCATAAGGTGGAATCCACACTTAGTACTCACAACTAATGTAACACTCACTGATTTTAATTAGTTTCCTCTGAGCAAGACCATGCTGGAATTGAGGGGTCCTTGGTGGTCTCTGAGCTTGCTTGCAGACATTTCATTGGTTTGCTGTCAGTTGATCTTCTGGTGGCTTGCCCTATCATTGTTGGTGGGGGTGGTCTGAGAGATTTTTTGGTTGGACTGCTTACTTTTGTCGCCTTTGCAATTTCTTGATTGGGGTATTGTTTACTTGATTGTTGGTCTGATGTTAACCTTGGAGTTAATCTATGCTGATCTGGGTGCTGATTTCTGGTGGAGAGTTACTTGCCTTTTTATTCTTTTTTGGGCTTGGTAATAGTCTCTTTAAGGGATGCAGTGGCTCAGTGGGTTAGGACACTGAGCTTGTCGATCAGAAGATTGGCAGTTTGGCGGGTCGAATCCTGAGTGCCGCATAAAAGAGTGAGTGCCTGTTACTCGTCCCAGCTTCTGCCAACCTAGCAGTTCGAAAGCACGTAAAAATGCAAGTAGAAAAATAGGGACCACTATGGTGGGAAGGTAACAGCGTTTTGTGCACCTTTGGCGTCTAGTCATGCTGGCCACATGACCATGGAGACATCCTCGGACAAAGCGCTGGCTCTTTGGCTTTGAAACGGAGATGAGCACCGGCCCCTAGAGATGGAAACGACTAGCATGCATGTGCGGGAGAACCTTTACCTTTACCTTAATAGTCTCTTTTGCATAGTCTATAGATGCTGTTAATGTTTATGTGTCTATTGATGGCTAATTTGTCAGAGTGCCAGGCTTCTAGAAATTCCATGGCATTTTTGGACTTGGCTTGGTCTAGGATTGGTCACATTTTCCCAATTAAAACTATTATTAAATCTGTCTATATGTTGTGAAATTAAAGAATTATCATCATGTCTTCTGACTGCTAGTTGTTGTTTGTGGATGGGTTCTGCAAGTCTTCTGCCAGTTTGTCCTACACAGTGGTTGTTCCATTCCTTACATCGTATGTTATAGATGATTCCTGTTTTTTCTTTTGGGGTTGTTGCATCTTTTGGTCTGCTTAGGATGTTTTGAAGGGCTTTTGTTGCTTTGTGATCTATGCTGATTCCACATGGCTGTAGGAGTTTGTTGGTGGTTTCTGAAATATTCTTGATGTATGGTAGTATAATTCTTTTTAGGGTTTGTGTTAGTATTGGATTGAGTGGTCAGGGACTTTTTGATAAAGTTGTGTGAATATCCATTTGTTGGAATATGTTGTATAGCTGTTCTATTTCCTTTTTCTGCTGTTCTGGGTTGCTGCAGTGAGTTTGGGGTCATTTAAATGAAGTCCTTATGCCGATTCTCCTGCAGGAGGTCGGGTTGTTGCTTTGGTATTGGAGCACTTGGTTAATATGGGTGGTTTTTCTGTAGACTTGTGTTTCTAGTTTGCCATTGTAGTCTCTATTGATCAAGATGTCCAGGAAGGATAGCGAGTTGTTGTTTTCTTCTTCTCTAGTAAACTGGGTTTCTTAAAAAATGATGTTGATGGTTTTAGGGGCGTTCTCTAATTTTAATTCCAAAATGTTTGAATTGCCTCAGCCTTTAACTATGTTTCTCAATGATTAAAGCATGGATGATTATGGCTTGTTCAGTGTTTTTCAAATTATATTTTTGTCAAGCGAATGTATTCACAATCTCAGAAAAGTTTCTGCTCATACATTCACTAATCAGTAGAGATATAAAATTTCTACCTGAATGAATTTGAAAGGTTCATATTATGAATTCTGCTTGGTACAAATTAAAGTAGTGATTATAGTCTGCAAACATTCATTCTGAGAGTATTGTCTTTTTAAATATTTATGTTAGGGAAAGGGAATTTTTAGACAAATAGAGGAAAAAGATTTAAGTGTTCTACATTAGGAACTAGAGAAAAAGATTAGATTGACATCAGATAAATTGTTATTAAAAAGACACATTGGAAAGATTCCTGTTGAAAATGCCAGTGAGATTGTGCCTACTTTGAAAATGATTAAGGAGATGTGCTTTGAAACACAACACAAGCTCAACACTTCTTTAAAGCCGTTGTATCTTTTTGTCACACTCTGGGACAAAATTTCAAAAAAGATGAGCCTTAAAGATCATTTGCATTCCCCTCAGGGGATGATCAAAAAGTCAAAATGGCTGCCTCTCCAATGTGATTGAAATTTCACCTGTTTTTAAATTTGTTGTGTTCTTTGTTTGCAGCCACCATCTTGTCTTTTTTAAGTATAGCCTGAAGATACTCCTTACTACTATGCACATGACTAAAAGGCAGTTAAGGAGAAAGTATTATGTTAAAAAAGGGTCAGAGGTTCTGTTTATTGTTATTTAATTTTAAATTTTAAATTTTAATTTGTTTTAATTGTGGGCTAGTCTTAATTTAATTCTATTTTAATTGTATTTATTTGTATTGTTTTAATTTGCCCTGTAAACCACCCTGAGTCCTTCGGGAATAGGGTGGTATATAAAATCAATTAAATAAATAAAATAAATAAATAAATTTGTGGAATTATTTGTGTCATGTTGCTGACAATTTATGGCAGAACAGTTTAAAGAGCTTTATATAACATATCTGTGAATCTGGCTTCTACAAAATCATTACAGGTAGTTCTTGACCTATGGCCATTCATTTAGCAATCATTTGAAGTTACAACACTGAAGAAAAGTGACTCCAACTATCACAGTATCCATCTGTTTGTGTGATCCTGATTCCACTTGGAATTGGGATATATTTATGGCTGTTGCAGCATCCTGGGAGCATATGATTGTGATTTGTAACCATTCCAGCTGGCTTCTGACAAGCAAAGTCATTGGGGGAAATGGGTTTGTTTAATGACCATGACAAAAAAATTCATGGTCATGTAATGACTCACTTAACTACCACAATCACATGCTTAGTGACAAAAGTCCCAATCCCAGTTGCGGTTATAAATCAAGGACTGCCTGTAATTTGGTTTAGTACAAGCAAGGATTTATTTCCACATTCCAGAATACATTTTCTTATTATAGAATGTACATGAATTTTATTAATCATGTTACATGTTGATCAACTAGAAATAGGATTAATTAGGTATCTTAGAAAGGTCAGTGAGACTGATTATTTAAGTATTATTTGTATCTGAACAGGAATGCATCAAACTTCCTTTAACTCTGCAAGTAAATCAATACAAGAATTTTTAGATCTTGCCTCTCTCTTCCCCATATTCTCTCCCATTCAAGCTTTAGGAAGATATTAATTTTCAGCATCTCCTTCTCAGGGTAATTATGTAAAACATTTGAAAACAAAGTGACAACTCTGTCAATCAATAAAGAAGCATGCTAATTTAGGATAAATTAAATGCTTAATAATGTCCCTGTCTATGCCACCTGTTTATTCCCTGTTCCTCCAGCCCATTATGAGACTAAGTTGAAATTGTCCATACCTGCTTCATTATAGAAGAATATTCCACAGCAAAGTGAAATGTAGCTATGTATAGTTAAACTCATAATTTGTAGGTGTACCTTTTGTGACTTTTTGACTCCTGGCAACTGTCTGGACAAGTCTTACAATTTTCTTGGCAAGGTTGTTCAGAATTCATTTGCCATTACCTTCTTTCTATGGCTGAGAGAGAATTACTGGCCCAAAGTCACCTATCTGGTTTCATGCCTAAAGCAGGATTAGAACTCCTGGTTTCTAGCCTTGTGCCTAAATCACTATGCCAGACTGGCTCTTCACCGATTTATTAGCCATTCATATTAACATTTGCAGCTTAGACAATGCTGCAATAATGCCTCTGTATATGAATGAAGAAGATCCGTAATCTATACTTTGGGGAACAGAGATATTTCAAAAAATGCACCAGTCATGACTGGTTTGGAATTTCTGAGAGTTGCCAAGTTGAGAAGACTGGTCTAACATAAGTGGAGATATCAAGATAGAAAATGTCTGAATTTGATGCAGCACAAACCAACTCCAAGACAAAATAATATGTTTTTTAAAAATATATATACTTGTCCAATGACCTGGCAAATTCACTGTTTACAAACATTCTGCTAGCACAGATGAAGTCACTTCATTGTTATTACTATTATTTTATGATACAGAGGTATGAAGGAAGCCAAAGCTTTGCTCTTGAGAATATGAAAGAAGCCAAAGCTTTGCTCTTGAAAATTATCATGAGGATCTTAATACAAAACATTCTTTTCAATCGAAACCATCTGCTTGTACTAAAACAATATTCTGAGCACGTCTGGAAGAATGTGGTAGGGAACACAATAATTCTGACAAGGACCTCTAGGGACAGTATCATACATACCTTATCACAGGGGACAAGAACAGAATGGTGACCAATTCTACTGTCTAAATATTTTTCCCATCCACTTTGCAACATCCTGATAATTACTATAAAACATAGTGCTGGTTTACAAAAGGCAATAGCTTGCCAATAGGGTTTAGTATAGCAACTTTGGGGATTAAGTATTAACTGTGCAATCCTAGGCATATTAATTGAGAATTATATGCCTCTGAGTTCCACTTTTAAGGGTGCTTAAAATTTTAACCAAAATGGTGTTTCCAGGAATTCCTTCTACTAACTGCAGAACAATTATATTTAGGATGGTGCTTTATTTAAATTGGAAATTGGTTTTTTTTAACCACCACCACCCCACCAGCTTGGCTGTTCCACCATATTCTCTTTCAACCCAATTTACTATGAACTGGAAGCACTTTTTCCAATTAACTACTTTTATTTAAAAATAGTTAAGAGAGCCAGTTTGCTGTAGTGGTTACGGTATAAGGTTAGAAGCTAGAAAACTATGAGTTCTATTCCCACTTTAAGCTCAAACCCATCTGGATGATCTTAGGCCGGTCACTTGGTCTCAGCCATAGGAAGGAAACAATGGTAAGTCACTTCTGAAAAACTATGCCAAGATAGCTGTGGGTACTTGTTCAAGAGTCTCAGAGACTCAGACATGATTAAATAGAAGAAAAACAACTTTGATTTAAAGGCATAAGTTTTCATGAACTGTAGTAGTCTCCATTAGATACATAGATTGACAAGACTGAGGTAGGATTTAAATTGAGGTGAGGTAGAGGAAAACAGCAGGAAAAAAAATGAAGCTGATTATTTAGATGTGCCTGTAACTCACATGTGAGATTAGAAGTACCTTATCAGTTAGCAATTGAGCTAACTTCATAACCCCAATAAAGTCTGAATAACGCAGTGGAATTTTAACTCATTACATTGTTAATTGGTAAGATACTCGTAATCCTTCTTGCATGAAAAGGCTCTGCAGGTAAACCCTTTTGTATATACTTATACTACAAAGTTGTTTTGTTGTTATTTTTAATTGTTATTTGCCTCTATCACATTATAGAGTCACAAGATTGTCTGCCCTTAAGATAAAGCTATCTCAATGTAACTTGTATCTGCATGATCAATTTTTTCCGTTTCCAGTTTTCTCTCTTCTCCTAGTGGACCTCCTGTATCCTGTTCCACCTGAGCCCCTTGTGTTTTTTCTCTTCTTGGCTCTATAGCAGGGGTGTCAAACTCGCAACGTCACGTGACGTGTTGTAACGTATTGCAACTTTTTTTCCATTGCCAGCAATGTGGTGGATGCAGTTTTGACATGATGCATCTGGCCCACGGGCTGGTAGTTTGACACCCCTGCTCTGTAGTCACAACTTACTCAGAGATACATCCACTGAATTATTTTCTCATGCACTTTAGTTTTTTTATGCATTTTGGCAATTTCATCCATGTTGGCTTATTACCAGGGGTGGGGTGTAGGTTTTCATTGTTAATAGGAGCAAGGGGAATCACATTTAATTAGTCAATAGAAGCCACTGTTTCATCTGATTGGTTGATTTATTAATTTTTCTGCTTATTTAGAAGTTACTCAGTTCCAAGGTTTTAGGTATGAAGTAGAGGTAACTCCTTTTTTGAAATAGTTGTAATTCCCAATTTCCTGAAAGCTGTAATTTGGGTAGGCAAGTTTTCCTGATGAAGTTTATTTCAAATGTAATTGAAGAGCCCCAAGGACCACATACAACTAATGGCTTTTCATCTTTGATTTTTCTTTCACAATAAAAAGAAATACAAATATAAATCCCAAAGGCAGATTTATCTAACAATAATGGATTAAATAACATTTTCAAGCATTTCTAATTAGAAATTAGAAATAATGAAAGCTTGTTAATAACCAAGTTCTAATTTTTACTTTTGCCTAAGAGATAAGTTTTGAACTTTTCTAGAAGATTTATATGAGAAAAGTTAGTTCTTTAGGGGGAAAAAAGATTCCAGCCCCCCCCCCCAAAAAAAAGGTTTTGAAAATGAATAAGCAGTCAATTACATTGCTTTTCAAAAACTGGTAAGAAATATTCCTTCCAGCTTTTGTTAGCAGTGAATTGAAATTAATCATTGGGTATTTTCTCATGTTGAAGCAGTAGGCGTGAGCTTAAATGGACTCCAGAAGATAGTAGAGGACAGGAAGGCCTGGAGGAACGTTGCCCATAGGGTCGCAATGGGTCGTACACAACTTCACAGCGAACAACAACAAAAATTTTCTCATGTACAATTTGTTTATGGGTGAAATTTAAAGTGGTGATCACCTTTACAGTCCCACATAACTTGGTATGGCTGACTCTTTTTTTTGTCTTTCAAATTACTTTATTATTATTATTATTATATATATATATATAAATATTTTTCCATTTCTTCCACAAACAAGTCAACAAATATATTGCCATACATAAATACATACACGTAAATTTGGGTGCTGCTCATCCATTTCCCCTTTCACTGTATCCACCCTCCTTCTCTCTCTTCCCTCTTGTCTACTTTCTTTCTCCCTTTCTCCTTTTTTTCTACTTCCCTCTTCTTCCTCTCCTCTCCTCTCCTCTCCTCTCCTCTCCTCTCCTCTCCTCTCCTCTCCTCTCCTCTCCTCTCCTCTCCTCTCCCCCTCACCACTCCCTTCCCATTTCTCCCCACTTCTCCTCCTCTTTCCCTCCAACTTTCCTACTTCCTTCCCCCTCCTCTACTCTCTTCCCTCTCTCCTCTCCTTTCTTCCCTCCCATTCCTCTTCCGATAAAATTCAGGGATAATGTCCAAGCAGCTCCTCTCCTTAGATTTTCAATGTCTATATTAGGTATGATAATATCCTTATCTCCTCATTTTTCTTCCAACTAAATTAGTGTTAGCTGCCTTTTAAGCATATTCTCTTTTTCACCCACTCATAAAATTTTCCCCAAATTTCATAATGCTCTGACTCTGTCTTATCTTTAATTATCATTGTTAATCTATTCATTTCTGCACATTCCATTATTTTCCTGATCACCTCTTCTTCTGGAGGAGCTTTCAGTGCCTTCCAGTTTTGTGCAAACACAATCCTAGCTACAGTGGTTATATGAATAATCAAATATGTGTTCTCTTTGCTATATTTCTCTGATAAAATACCCAACAGGAATATTTCTGGTCTTAATTCTATACGTTGTTGTATCATCTTTTCTATCCATGATTTGATTATGTTCCAATAGGTTTTAGCTTCTGCACACGTCGACCACATATGTGGTTGGTTTGGCTTACTTTGAAACCATGTGGTCCAGACAGAATTTCAGCACAACAGGAGGCAATGCTTACTGAGCATTCATCATAAGTTGTAAATATGAAGGTACTGATATTTGAACATTTTTTACAACAAGAAATATGAATTAAGTAGACCACTTATGATATTTGACCTAGTTACAGTATTTGTTTTATACACTATTACCATCCTATCTTTCATTTCATTTCATTTCATTTTATTAAATTTATATGCCGCCCTTCTCCCTGAGGACTCAGGGCAGCTCGCAACAATAAAAATTAAAAAACATAAGAGTAAAAAGTTTAAAAGAGAATTAAACAATAAATGCAAAATTACAAAACAATTTAACCCAATAAAAAGCCTAATTAAAAATCGTAGTCAGTCCAGGCCCGCTTGTTGGAACAACCACGTCTTCAGGTCATGGAGGAAGGACCGAAGGTCAGCGGCCATCCACAGCTCCGGAGGCAACTCATTCCAGAGGGTCAGTGTGCCCACAGAGAAGGCTCTCCCCCTGGGGGTCACCAGCTGGCATTGCTTAGCTGATGGAACCCTGAGGAGGCCGACTCTGGGAGTGAACTGGGTGATGGGAGGTTGACAATGGCAGCAGGTGGTCTCGCAAGCTATCTCTTTCTTCTAGGTCATTCACTAGAGAAGAATTAGGTTCCAGAATGCTCTCTTTGTGATTACCACCAACCATATTATTGCCCTGGTGTTCTACTTTGACAGTGCCTACATTGACTTAACACTTATGCTATATTCCTGTATTACTTAAGTAAAAGTAAATAACCCTACACATTTACACCTCTGTGAAATAATTACTATTTGATTATTTATTAAACTATTCTAAAAAAATGAGACTGGATGACAGACACATTGGCATCCTTAGGTAGCATGTTACTTACTTACCTTTAATTTTAGAGAATGTCACCATATTATTTAGTTTTAACAACATAGCCAAATTCTTTTCAGAACCTGTGCTTATCTGTATCTTAAGAAAACATTAGGCAAGTAGGGTAAGATATGCTCCAAAATATTAATTTGTCTTACTTAATTCTACTCTTTTTAATTCAGGCTAATTAATTATGGCAGAAAATGGGTTGGCCGATCACATTATAAGATTATAAGATACAATTTTGCTAAAGTTTTGCAATGAAAATAGCATTTTGTATAAAATTCATACCTGGGACATTACTGTGCTAAAAACTCACTTTGCAAATAAACATATACACTAATCTTGTCCATACTTATGTCCAGTGCTTTTTTTGTAAAAGAAAAAGGTGCCGGAACTCACACATGTCATACAACCCGCCTTGCCTACCCTACAAGGTTCCATCCAAAAAAGGTGCCGGAACTCCGTTCTGAGCGTTCTATGAGGAAAAAAGCCCTGCTTATGTCACAAGAGTAACTTGCTAGAGCACTCTTATTAATTAACAAATGAAAATAAGCTTTACATGTCAAACATGTGACTAGAACTTATTCTGTATTTTCAACTTCTCCAGATGAACAGTCTCCACCTTCTAATCTTCAAAATCACTACCACCATTTTTACATTATAATGTCTCAAAAATCTTTTTATCATTTATACATTCTGATTTATTAATTCACTTTTATTGTTTATCAGCATTTCCTCTGATTCACATTATTTCAGTACATTTTTTTTTAAAAAATATTATTTACAAACATTGTTAGTAATCTAGAGCAATAGTCATTATTCGTTATAACTTTTCACTAGTTGAAAAAAATACTCACTTCCAGTAATTAATGTTGTCTTTCTTGAACTGAAAGGAAAGGAAAATGGCTCTTTACTATGGTATTATCTTTATTATGCACATAGAATTATATATGAGAACAACTTTATCTTCTGGGTGTTTCAATGAAAATGAGAAAAAATAATCTATGACATTTATTTTATTTTCTCTTTACTTTGTGGGGGAGGATTGAATTGATTGAAATATAAAAAGCTACTTAGAAAATTAACTTTCCAATTTTATTGTTTTCACATGACAAGATGAAAGGTTTTCTTTCTTTTTTCAGCTGCACTGATCAGTATGACAGTCAAGATATATATATATAAAACCA
Source organism: Vipera ursinii (assembly GCF_947247035.1). Taxonomy (NCBI): domain Eukaryota; kingdom Metazoa; phylum Chordata; class Lepidosauria; order Squamata; family Viperidae; genus Vipera; species Vipera ursinii. The sequence goes on along the minus strand of NC_139516.1, from coordinate 169,021,555 downwards.
AAGTAAAAGTTACGCTATAAAGGCCTAATCAAATAACAAAATATGAAGAACCCATTATTTAAAATGCATAAAATGCATAAAATAGATGAGAATTGCATAAGGTCTGCTACTGAATGATAACTGAGCTTGCAACAGATAAAAGTGTCAAGAGAAACATGCATTACTATGACTTTACAGTCTCTATCCTTCAGAACAACATGATCGCCCTATTTCTTTCTCTCTTCCTTTCTCTCACATATTCAGTAGAAATCCCAAAAAGAAAATGATACCTTAAAACAAATTTTACATACACCTTTAGGATTAGGATTAGGATTTATTAAATTTATATATCGCCCTTCTCCCTAAGGACTCAGGGCAGCTCACAACAATAAAAATTAAGAGACATAAAATACAAAAATTAAAAAAGAATTAAACAATGAATATAAGAAATACGAACAATTTACACAATAAAAACCAAATTAAAAACCATGGTCAGTCCAGGCCCTCTTGTTGGAACAACCATGTCTTCAGGTCACAGCGGAAGGATCTAAGGTCAGGGACCATCTGCAGCTCTGGAGGCAGTTCATTCCAGAGGGTCGGCGTGCCCACAGAGAAGGTTCTCCACCTGGGGGTCACCAGCCGGCATTGCCTGGTCGACAAAACCCTGAGGAGGCTGACTGTGTGGGAGCGAACTGGGCGATGAGAGGTTGACATTGGCAGCAGGTGGTCTCGCAAGTACCCCGGACCTAAGCCATGTAGGGCTTTAAAGGTAATTACCAGCACCTTGAATCGCACCCGGAGGCAAACCAGAAGCCAATGCAGCTCACGCAGGAGAGGTGTAACATGGGAGTATTGAGATACTCCCATAAGCACCCGTGCGGCCGCATTTTGCACCAGCTGAAGCCTCTGGGTGCACTTCAAGGACAGCCCCATGTAGAGAGCATTGCAGTAATCCAGGCGAGAAGTGACAAGGGCATGGGTGACCGTGCATAGGGCATCTCAGTCCAAAAAGGGGTGCAACTGGCGCACCAGGCGAACCTGTGCAAAGGCCCCCCTGGTCACGGCGGTTAGATGATCTTCCAGGTTAAGCCGTGAATCCAGGAGGACACCCAAGTTGCGGGCATTTTCTGAGGGGGGCAAGAGCTCTCCCCCCCATCAAAAGAGATGGAACATGTTGGACAATGCGAGATGCTGGTATCCACAGCCACTCGGTCTTGGAGGGGTTCAGCCTGAGCCTGTTCCTTTCCATCCAGACCCGCACCACCTCCAGGCACCGGGACATCACATCAAGGACATCACTGGGTTGGCTCGGGGTGGAGATAAACAACTGGGTATCATCCACATATTGGTGCTACCTCACCCCAAAGCCATGGATGATCTCACCCAGTGGCTTCATATAGATGTTAAACAGGAGGGGGGAGAGAACCTTCCCCAGAGGTACCCCACAGGAAAGGGGCCTCGGGGTAGATCTCTGCCCCCCTGCCACTACGAACTGTGAATGGCCCAAGAGGTAGGAGGAGAACCACCGTAAAATAGTGCCTCCCACTCCCAACCCCTCGAGCCGTCGCAGCAGGATACCAGGGTTGATGGTATCAAAAGCCGCTGAGAGGTCAAGTAGGAGCAACCCCTGTCCCGGGCCCACCAGAGATCATCTACCAGTGCGACCAATGCTGTTTCCGTGCTGTAACTGGGTCTGAAACCAGACTACATATAACTGAAAGGTGGGACTTGGGGAGGGAGAGACTGGAAAGACTTTCATTTACTTACTTACTTACTTACTTACTTACTTACTTACTTACTTACTTACTTACTTACTTACGAATCTATCCATCCATCCATCCCTTCAACACAGCCACTTTTTGCAGGAAATAAGATGAAACAGATGAAAGTATTAGAAAAGAAATTCTGAGAAATTCTGAGAAACCTATTTTCTATTCTGCTTAACTTGCAGCAAAGGTCTAGAATTTTGAGAAGCAAATAATGATTCCCCTAGATTTTGCCAGTGAATAGATTTTACCTTTATTCTCACTGATTATATATATATGATGCTATTATATATATATGATGATTATATATATATGATGCTATCTGTCCAACTGGTTTCATCTTGCTTCTTCATTCCCAACAGATCTCTTGTATGCATGAAGAAGATTTGGCTTAGGTATGTTTATAATCAGCTGATCTGCTGAGTAACTGAGAGGGAAAAGATGCTAATTCTCATACACATATTTCACAAGTAATGAAACAAAATGAGGTAATGAAATGAAAGAAGTTGAAAGTGTTTTTTTTAAAAAAAACAAATTTAAATTTATCATTTGGCCTTGGTGGACCAGTGGGCTAATGCCTACTTAAGTAACACCAGCTGCCTGCTATTAGTGCAGGTTCGAGTCCCACCAGGCTCAAGGTTGACTCAGCCTTCCATCCTTCCGAGGTAGGTAAAATGAGGACCCAGATTGTTGGGGGCAATTAAGCTGACTTTGTAATAATGCTGCTGGGGGGGGGGCGCGAAAGCCCTAATAAGCAGGCATATACATAGAATGAAGGCTATTGCTAAGCACATTGATTTGTGCTTTAGATTGTAAGCTGCCCTGAGTCTTCGGAGAAGGGTGGGATATAAATGGGATTAAAATAAATAAATAAATAAATAAATTTGAGGACAGTAGAAGCAGTAAGAATTTAAACTCTAAAATTTCTGAGATGCAGACAGCTGTTATATGGTACCAAGAAGTTAAAATGCAGGCCCTCCATAATTTGGGGATATCTGGATTTTTGCTGCCCCTAAATGTGGTATTATATCTTCAGTATACATTTAGCAACTATACCACTTCTGACAAACAAAAATCTGATTTTTCAGTTATTATTCTTCATTTTACCTCTACCATTTGTATTGATGAGCATCACTTTGTGGCCCAGGACCAGAGTCAAGGGGCAGAAGAGGGAAGCACTTTGAGATCAGTTTTAGTTTGGACATAGATTTGAGTCTAAATGAGACACAGGAAAGATTATATTTGCCTCTTCTTTATTTTTGAGAACTAATGTACCTATCCCAGGCTGATCTTGTCTTCCTCTTCTGAACTCAACCCGAAGCACCGATTGTCAACAAGCTTGCAGCAGCCTACTACTTGCTCTATTTATTTATTTTTGAAGTAAAAAAGAAGAATGTGATGAGATAAAAAGCCTACAAATCACACCCCTAATTGAAAAAGCACAGCAGCATTCTTATTATGACTATGGCTGGACTTTCTGGCTCCACAGAGTTCTCAACAAAGACATTACTTTCCCTTTATAGTAATAAAATGAATGTTTTCATTATATTCAAAACCTTTTCCCTCAGTACAGAAGCCTGATAAATTCCTGCATTAATACGAAATGAAGTGTACCTCAGTCAGCAACACTGAAATAAAATTGGGCTGGGGGAGCTGTGAAAAGACTAAAAAGGAGATTTCTATAGATTATTTTCTATCAATTATTTTCTGAGTTTGGTCAGAAATGGTGCATTTGGCACAAGAAATGAGTTGGTTATCTTTTCATTAATAAAAGGCAAGTCTTGTCCATTGGTGCTGAGAGTCAGAAAACTAAGCCAGGCTTCAGGCCTCATTTAGTTATGGACATCATTCAGAGAGATCAATTATAATATTTACTTTAAGCTGCCCAGGTTGACTCCAGGGGAGTAAAACATCCATCTTTATCAGTTACATATCTTTAATTCCTAACACCCTTAATGGAAAATGTGGTAGTATGGCCAAGCGCACTCTGAATTTTGTTCAAGTAATAATTTTTAATTTTATCTTGACACATCTCGATTTATCTTCATTGCCTTCTCTGAGAGTTCAATAAAATCTCGTTTTAGAAATCCAGGATATAACTCCTTGCCGAATAAATGATAATAACTTCAAGCTGTTAAGTAAAAGGGGGCAATGCTCATTTCTAGTAGATGTGAGAGGAAAAATGATTGTAGAAAGTATTGTGCATGTGTGCTTTATATCAGGTTTGCATACTTGTTTTTGAGTAAATCATAATGTGATGTTGGAACTAGGCTAAAAGAATTATTCACTCTACATGTGATTATTTTTTACTTAATTTTATTTATCCTCCTTCATATTTTCTCCTCTCATTCCTTTCCCACCTATTACCTAACCTCTTCCCACCTATCTCTAAACTCCATATGCAGTGTCATAAAGCTTATTGTTTTTAAAATAATTGATCCAAATTGACATCAGACATGATTACTATTTAAGTGCTATGCAGAAGATTTACTGTGAAGAATTTCAATCAGTGATGGGATTGAAATACCTGAACAACCGGTTCTCTAATTTGATGCAGGCCTGGACCTGCGAGGCCTAGAATGGACTTCCAGAAGTGGTATCCATGCACTTCCAGTGGGCTGTTCTAGGCCTGGGAGACCTCCTCCAGGCCACCGAGGCTTAGACTGGACTTCCAGAAGCAGTGTACATTCAGCTGGTTCTCTGAACTCAGCAAAATTTAGCTACAGATTCTGCTGAACTGGAGTGACCCAGCTGAATCCCACCACTGATTTCAATACATAATATGCAGAACAGGGGTTTCAAACCACCAGCCCACGGGCCAGACCCATCATGTGGAAGCCACGCCCACCCCATTGCCAGCAATGGCAAAACTGTCCCGATTCGTTACACAACGTCATGAGTTTGACATGTCTGGTGTAGAAGGAAAAGCAATGGCAGTTGTTATGATACATGTAAAAGCATGTATCACCCTTTTAGAAGAAAGAGGACTGATAAAAATAGAAATTTAGACATTAAGTTTCAGAGAGCTCACCTGATGCAGAGCAAGAAAATAAAATTAAATCAGGAGTAGTTCCACAGCAATTAGAAGCTAATGTCCATTTAAAAAAGAAAAAAAGCATTAAGCAAGCACTATGAAATCATTCTGTAATGAAACAGATAATCACTACTGTTTCAATCCCTACACTAATGGAAGTGAAGTTCAATAGAGTATGAAGGGGACAACTTCCAGCAATTCCCTCTCCTCTGCTCAAAAGGTGAAGAATGTGTGATGAAAAGCTGCAGGGGAAATCAATGAACAATCTCCTTACATTTTGTTCACAGATACTTTGTAGTATAAGCAATCAACTGGATACCATTCTTAAACCATGTTGCAGATTAAGGCTAACTATCTGTGCTGGACATTAGTGTTTCACCAAAGGCCCAAAAAACAATTTAAACTAAAGCTGCCAGGAATAATCTCAGTCACAGCAGGTTACATATATAGCAAACATTTCTAATTCACTTGACAATAAAGTTGACCTAAGTTTGGGAATCCCATGACTGCTTCTCTGAAAACATGATGGGGACAAGTTGGAATTCCAGTGTAGTTTGGTACACCAAAAGTTGTGTTATATGCATCAAAAATTGATGCTTCTAGTCCATGATTGCTGGCAACAGTAGACTATAAAATTCTACTATAAGATACAAGCAGCAGTTATTCCAGGGATGTCTGAATATTCTAATATACCATTAATAATAATACAATGATAAATATAATAGAATTATATCATAAATGCTAATATTAAGTATGGTATCTTCTGTATATCACCAAGCTCAATTTACTAATGACAATTCTGTTTTATGATTCAATGCATTTTCATAGATGCAACAGTTTGCACTTAGCCATGATTTCCTGCTGGCTGTTCTCATGTGCTAACTTGTTGATAAGAAAATTTGAAATTAAAAGTCAGTTTAAATTTTCATAGGAAAATATTCTCTTGGGGCTATTGAGCTAGCATCAGAGATGGTATCTTAAAATTACTAGAAGAACTCTATTAAACGAAACTGGAAGAGAGAACTAGAGTGGAAGATAGACCAGCTAAAATAGTGGTGGCTGTTGACCATTTATCGTTTCAGTAAAGAATAGGGATGGTTGGTAATTCTAAATTGGGCTAGGAACTATTACACTGCTAAAACTTTGTTTTGTTGCTGCATTGATGGAATTCTGAGAAGGAGGGCATTAATCAGAGACGTGTGCCAGAGATGAAGAACAGGAAGTATGAAAAAAAAATCTGCCCACCAGTAATTGAAGATGAGGTTTTATCAGCATGAGGGGGGGAAAAGCAACCAGCTTGATTGACAGAAGGAAATTGCCAGCCACTATCTTTATGCCACTTCTTAGTCCTAAGCAATACTGATTAGAGAATTTAGAAATATAGAAGGATATTCATCAGTCAATTAAATGTGTATTTTGTAAACATCTACATGCTTAGAGAAACTTCAGGATGCATTACTCATGCATTGATATGAAATAATTGCCTGATTTATTCTGCCTCTTTCTCAATTAAACAAAACAAATTATAGCACACAGAGAAAAAGTTGCAAAGTAACTTAGGTTTTCTCCTATAAAACTTTACAGATGTCATATCTGGCCTTTTCTAAGGCTCTTTCTGCTCAAAACTTACATTTCCTGAATACTTCAGATCTATAGATGTAGCCCAAAGTACGGTATATCACAGATACCAGGCAGTAATTTAGAATGTTGCCTTTGATATTTAAAACTTATATTCCAGTAATAAGGTCCAATTTCTCTGGTTTTTCATATGAAGCTATGAGGAATTTTAATAGTTGCTCAGAATTCTGGAACTCATGAATTAATTGTCTGAGAGACATATGCTTGCTATCAATACACATTCAAAAAATAGGCAACTTTCACCTGGAAGCTGCAGGGGGTTAGCTTCCAACTTTCCAATGCCATGGATAAGAACAAAATAACAAAAAAAAGTTGGCTAAACCATTAAACAGAATAAAAGACAATTCAGCAAGCAGCTGGCATTCTGAACCATTATTAAACTCTTGAAGTTTAAAGGTTTCTTGGCATCCTTCCATTTCTAGCTGAAACATTCCAGATGCAGCACAGGAAATTCCAAAGGACTCCTCCTTTAATGTAGATACATGACTAGGGAAATGAAAAATACAGCCATGCCAGCAAACACACATGACCTAATTTATATTATTTCAATAATGATATCAGTGTCCACATTTTGGTAACAAGGATTATTACCCAGTACAGGTGAGATGGTTTCCTTCCTTCCTTCCTTCCTTCCTTCCTTCCTTCCTTCCTTCCTTCCTTCCTTCCTTCCTTCCTTCCTTCCTTCCTCTTCTTCATCTGCTTCCAGATAAATGCAGAAGATCAAAGATCAAAGCCCCAGTTTTGGACAATTGTGAAGAAACAAGAGTTTTCTTAGAAAATGCACACTCCTTTTCAAAACAATCTGAACATAATGTTGATCACCCTTGTAGATATGGATAGGAAGTTAAAATATTATGAGAGAGAAATGAACCTTTTGGTATGCTGATTCTCAAGCTTCAAATGTTCTCCTCTAACCAAACTGATTTCCAATTTTGAAAGCCCTGTGGAAAAGGGGGTAAGGACAGGATGGAGAAGCAAACACACACTCTTGGCAGAGGCAAAAGATTGCATTAGCACATGCATCAGAATTTTACCTGAGTTCAAGTACTTGTCAGGAATCATATGTTTGAAGACCAGCATAAAAGTTGTGAATCCAGAACTCAAGAATACTAATAACACAAAATAAAATATATCACATGAATATTGTGATTTTTCTTTTCTAATCGACTTACCATATACTATACTCACATACCAGCTCTTCCATAAATATTTCTCCCTGTATGAAATGTCCAGTTCTCCAATCTGGCAGATCAGATTGGAATCATCACAAGAATATTTGTTTCTACTCATTCCAATGGAAGTTTAAAACAGACTTCAAAGAAGATCTTGTTATTGCTTATTTCTAAATGTGACCTCGGTCAAGTAAAGTCAGATCAACAAAGAGAGAATTCTTACCAGATTAATCTTCTGTGAAGTTATTTTTGTTACCAACTGTTTTTTTTAAAAGGTCAAGTGTTCATCTATCTGATAGCTCTACATGGCCTCAAATTTCTTATTGACCAATCTTAAAAGATAGTTCATCCTATGGTCTTTGTGGGGCAATTGCCCTGGATATATAGCTAGAGGAATCCCATTGAAAAGACTACTTCAGAATTTGAATATAATGAGTTGGATAAATATTTCTGAATCAATATTTAATTATGCAAGGATTTTGCACACACTCCTATTTACTGAATCTTGTACTTCAAGAGACAAAAGGTATAGAGAAAAATAATTCCTTTCAGGATGCCAATAAGAAAAAGAAGTGAAGGTGAGAAGGTAAGATAGAAATATTCATTGACACAGAATGATGATCCCATCCTATCTTTTCCCCAGTAAGGAATACAGTGGTAGAGTAACCCCAACATATAGAAAACAAACTTATCACTTCCAGTGAGGGACAATCGTTTATTGCTAAAATATCATAATAAGCAATAAAAAGTAACCGTTTAAAGCATATCGCCACATAGAATTTCCACCTGCCTACCAGGCATTAAAAGCACATCAACAGCAACAGATAGGTCTACCCACGATAAAAAGGAGAGAAACCAAAAGAAATCTAAGTTGGACAACCAGGACACCGGAAGAGATATATATAAAAAAACCCAACACACAGAGCCCGAAAAACAGGAAGACATGACAAACAATCATGCAATAACTCCCGAAGATCGGAGGTGGATAGAGCAAGGGAAGAGAAGATGTCACACGCATGCACAAACAGATGGAGAGCACCCAGAAGACAGGACCTTAACAGGAATGGATGGATGGACAGACACAATGAACAGAAGAAAGTGACCATCCCAAGGCCAGGAAAATAACCAGAGAATGTGTGATCCATCGAAAGAAATACAGCAAACAGAGGATAACACAACTCATACAAAAAAGAAGATACCAATCATGAAACAACTAGCCGAGAAGACAAGAAATGATCTGAAGACAACCCCAATTGAACAGATATGGGCAAACCAAGGAAAGAGAGCGCTGCAACACACATACACACCAACACACAAAGAACGTCCAAATACAGCGAGATCAACTAAATCAGATAGTAGAAAGCAAGGGCAGCATAAGAATAAACAAAAAACATTGGGGTGGCTAGTCCAGGGATCAGATAAAGATCAGTGGATAAGCACTGAAAGAAAGTCATACGTGCAAGTGAATCGGGGCAGGGAGCTGTTTGCAGAAATCACAGAAGGGAGTCAAGAGGGAAACCCAGGCATAGCACAGAATGGCCAATCACAGGCAAGGAGGGTAGAGAAGGAGGACACAGAGAACAAGGAAATACAAATACCATCAGCTATGACATTGGATGAGGAACAACAAAAGAAAACAAGAAAGGTTAAGGTAGTCAAACCGAAACAGATAGGGAGGAGAAAGATTTAAAAAAGAGACAGTAAGACCGGATTGCAAGGGAACCAATGCGAGACAGTCAGAACAATCATGATTGGCTACAGCAAGGTCCATCATGTGGCCAAAGAGCAGAGCATGGAACCAAACAGACTTACCAACGGTTTTTCAAACCTTCAATGCTTTCTCTGATGACACTGGCAGAGGACCAGCAAAAGCTTAGATTAGGTAGATATGCTTTAAACAGTTACTTTTTATTGCTTATTATGATCTTTTAGCAATAAACGATTGTCCCTCATTGGAAGTGATAAGTTTGTTTACTATATGTTGGGGTTACTGTACCACTGTATTCCTTACTGGGGAAAAGATAGGATGGGATCATCATTCTGTGATCCCATCCCGGTGTTTGAAGATTTTATACTTTAAGTAAATATGCCTGGGAGATATATATTCAGGTTTTTTCCCATGTAGAATTGGAGGTATCAGGGCAACGTTTCAATGAAATCTCATCCGCACTCTTACACCACCACCCAGCACAGATCAACTCCGTAACCAAGACACTCATCTCCAGAACAAAACACCTAGCTGACGAACAACACCTAAAAACCGAACTACACACTCTCACTAATGTACTAAGAGCCAATGGATTCCAAAGAAACATGATTACCAACTTAATCCGAAGAGAGACACCCACAAAAATCCAAGACAGAGAACAAGAAAATGGCAAAGCCCTCCTCCCATACTTAAAAGGGAACAGAGACAGAATCAGCAAGATCCTCCAAAAACACAACATCAAAACAGCATTCTGCACATACAGAAAAATATCCACCATCCTAAGAAACCCCAAAGACATAATTGGGTTAGAAAACCAAGGAGTATACGAAATCCCATGCCCCACCTGCCCCACCACATACATCGGACAGACCAACAGAAGAATAAGTGCACGCATTGAAGAGCACAGGAACTCACTCAGAAAGGGAGAACAAACTTCATCCCTGTTCCAACACTTTAAAGCCACGGGACACGAAATTGATTTTAAAAAAACCAGAACCATCACCAAAATTGAAGATTTTAACAACAGAATAATCAGAGAAGCCATCGAGATAGAAAAACGCCCCCCCAGCATGAACAAACGACATGATGCCTCTCGCCTACCAGCCGTTTGGAAACCTGCCTTTATTGACAGACGAGTCCCAACCACCAAGAATGATACCAGACCCAAACTCATGATAACATCACATGACATCACCACCACACAACCATTCAAAAAGCAAATCTGAACCCACAATGATAACGACACACAACCACAAAACAGAAACCTAACTACAGCTGCAACATCAGCCACTTTAAACCTCTCCAAACCACACAATAAGCAAAATGACACCCACTATAAAAACATGGCACCACCACAAACACAGAGCCAAACAAAAGCAGCACAACTCACCAGTTCAGGTCTAAGGCTGGCAGCTGAGACCAGTCCATCCACTCAAAACACATGCCCACCAAATCAGAACACACACCCCATTCAAAACACATTCCCACCCAATCAGAACACAGCTAAGCCCCCACCCAATCAGAGCACACCTCCACCCCATCAGAACACAGCCAAGCCTCCACCCACAGAACACACCCCCTCTGGCAGTTTAAAAAAGAAGAAAAAACAGCCACTATCACACACTTCTCCCAGAAGAACGAAGCTGAAGTCACCAGCCTGAGGATGATGGGTGAGATTTCGTCGAAACATTGCCCTGATACCTCAAATTCTACGTGGGAAAAAACCCGAATGACCAAAGATCTGCATACAAACACCCACGAAAACCTCAGAAAACAATATATATAGTTCTATATATATTGTTCTATATATATTGTTCTATATATATATTGTTCTTCTTCCCTGGAAATCAGGACATATTCTTCCTGTGGTTTCCATCATGTTCTTCCCTTCTTTTGACTCTCAATTGAAGAAGTTAACTTATTTCATCATGTCTTCTGGAGAAATGTATACGGAGATCTTGCCAATCTGGCCAGGGCAGAATGGCAGGACTCAATATCACATGTTAGTCTTGAAGTCAGTTATAAATAATGCTGCTAAGAATTACATGCCTTAGGCCACTGGAAATTCTAAGGTAAACTAAAGCAATTTCCGCCCTAGTATATTACAGAGTCTTCAGAGCATCACTCTGCTATCACTAAGTGATATAAAGATTGTTATCTTTACAATCATTTTAGCACAATGATGGTTGGATGACACTAGTAGTGTTATCACTAGCAGTGTTACTAATGGAGAAATGACATAGGTATGTCACAGTTTTATCTTTCATCCTGAACAATATTCAATTCTAAACCATTTTGTGTTATCAATTGTTAAACTTTTTAGGGAAAAAATGCTTTATGTTAATATAGATGATGGAGAGAAAAATAATACAATGAAATTCTAAAAATACAAGTATATGCACACATTTTATTTTATGCTTTATATGTTTGCAATGAAAAACAGAGCACTGAAAGTAAATTTCCTTACAAACTTCTTTGCAGCTGCTGCATAATCTGAACTCTAAATTAAAGATGTAGAGCCTTTGAAGTCCACACTTTCAGGTAATTGTGTTCTGATTCCAAAATAGCAATGCTGGCATCTATGCATTAACTGTCAAGAGATTTTAAAGTATTACATGCATTTACTATCTCCTTGCTTTTTTTTTCTTACTCCATAAACCAATTTTCCACCCATGGCTAATTTTCCCCCAATGGTGCATGATGATAATAATTTAGAATCTTAACAAAGATAATGCCTATGATATTGATACTTGAAAATATAGTGCCTCCATTCAAACCTGATGATTATGCGATCTGATTCCTTCCCTACAGGCAATATGGTATTAATATTATTAAAAAGGCTCCAATTTTATGAGGTCATTTCCTATTCTTACTCCTTATTTTTGTCTTTATTTTATTCCTATCCTATTATCTTCTTCTCAATAATAGTGCATAGACAAACAAACAAACTCACTATCCATACTATAAACAAATCATTGAGTTGCATGGTTTATTTTTGTTGCTCTTGCTGTTTTAGAAAGAACATTATGCATTTGCGGAAGTTTTGGGGAGCATAAAAGAGGGAGGAAGGAAGGAAGGAAGGAAGGAAGGAAGGAAGGAAGGAAGGAAGGAAGGAAGGAAGGAAGGAAGGAAGGAAGGAAGATTTCTTGATACTTTATTCCATTGTTCAGTCCCAAAAGCTGAGGCACAAAAGCTGGGTCCCAAGGTGCATTATGAAGCAGTGTTCTTTGTTTCTTCAATTCCCTCAGTGACTTTCAAAATGATTGCTAGACTGGCAGTCTGCCATCTGGAAAACTGACATTTGGTTCCCATGGGACTGGTGAAACAGCATTGCTCTGATAGCATTAGTAGCAAACGGAAATGGAAGACGGAGCAGGGTACTTGCTAAGCACACAGAAAAGAGACACCAAAGTTTCATTGTCAACAAGATGGACTTATTCAGTACTTATTTAAAACACAGCCAAAAAAACCTGGGACTTCTGATAAAGATACTGATTTCTATTCCATCAGCCAAAAGAAGTGGAATCACCTACAATGACTTGGCTTGATTTTAACTTGAAAATAAGAAACAAAACCATATACACACACCTTTTCCAAGAATTTAGAGCACATCTGGAACTTATCTGTTTTTCATATTCTGAGAATTCCAAATTTGTTTTCTTACAATAAAACCCTGAGCTCTAAGACTTTTTGAAAATATGATTTAATTGATCTGTACGAAATTTGGAAGGGGTGTTTCAGTTTGACAAAGCTTCAGTGGAACCTCCCCATTAAATTGAATTGAAGTTTGACTACTGTACTTAGAAGTGGCACATTAAATTTCCTGACTCTGAAGGACTATGTGCCCTTTGAAAATGTTTTGCAGATTCAATTCCCTCCTCCCCAAAAATCTGTGTTGCTTACATGCTTGAACCTTCCTTTCCATTTATAAAAAAACTGCTGGGGAAGCAATAGATGGAGTGATGGACTTTCTGATGTTGATTTGAGTAACCACCCAAAGAGTTTACTTAACTCTTTTACATCTTTGATTTATGAGGGCAATTTTGGGGTGATCAAATAATACCCTTTTGATTTTTGTTCACTTTCTCATGCTCAAATTCTTTAATATGGCTCCCTGCAAACCTTTGTTCTTTGCATAAACTCAACATTATGTAACCATATGCACTTTTTAGTATGACAGTAAATGCATGTAATACTTTAAAATCTCTTGACAGTTAATGCATAGATGCCAGACTACAGGTTACACTTTGCCGTGTTTAGTCTCTTTTTTCCTGTAGTCTTCCAATCTCTGTGTCATTACATTGAAAGGGCCAACCTGCTTCTTACTAATATAAAATATTGCCAACAACTTACAACTAAATGCTGCTAGTGAAAAAAGCCAAACTTTTGATGATAGCTAGCTAGCGAGCTAGATAAATAGAATAATATGTAATATGAACAGATAAATAGATAGGTGATAGATGATACACACAAACATGCAGTATGTACTGTATATGTGGGTATGTGTACTGCATGTGCATGTGTGTGTATCATCTCTCTCTCTCTCTCTCTCTCTCTCTCTCTCTCTCTCATCTATCTATCTGAATACACAAATATATACTTATCTTGTATCTTGAAGCAGTTCAAATCAAAGCAATTTATTTATTTGTTTATTACATTTCTATATTACTGGACTCAATAACTCTGGACAGTATAAAGTGTATTTATTTTAAGGAAAAGATGGAAGAGACAGGATCAGAAATAGAAAGGAAGCGAGCTTGTCTCACAGAAATACAAGCAAATTTGAGGGCTAATCCACATGGAACTCCATTTCTATCTGTCCTGTTTGCCATTTTCCCCTCCTTAGAGACTAAAATGGATGATCTGAAACTTGAGCTGGCCATGAACAAGGAATGTATATCGGAGGTGGTGATCCTTTGAGAGCTGTATGCAATGAAATTTAATTTTGATGTACACCAATTGGTGTTCATTCAAAGTGAAAATAAAGTTATTATTATTGTTGTTGTTATTTTCCATTGAATTGTGATATTGAATAAAATCCTGACTTCTTCAAATCTCAGATCCTAGGTCTGTTATGCACTGGCATAGTTGAAACACACCAACACAACAAAGATGTTAATGTTCATTTTCTGCCTTTGAAAGCAAAACAATTCATTCAAAGGCCCTGAAATAAAATGCAATTTAGTATGATAAAGAGGAGGAGGAGGAGGAGGAGGAGGAGGAGGAGGAGGAGAAAATGCATGTGCATGCAAACTCTCACTCAGTGATATACATTCACAATTAAATATTCCACACTGAATTAGAAAAAGGCCATACAAAGGACTTGCACTAGTGCTTTATGTGGATTGGGTAGCATTGGAAAGGGGGACATTGTTGAACATTTTATGTGGTGAAATGCGTATGTTTCAGACACATTTAAAATTTAGTCCCTACTGTTTTATGAGGCATTCACAAATTCCTCTGCCATACACCACATAGTATCTGCACCTGCACTTTCAGTAGCTTCTCTGTGGTAAAAATGCAACCGTCTATTCAATCAGAGGAAGAAAATGTGTATACTGCAAGCAGCAATAGCATTATTAAGCAGGCCCCTTGAGCCAAAAGATTAACTTCAGTTTTCATTCTAAAACAGATTGGTATCCTAGTTTTATTTTCCCAATAAATAAATTCTTTGATAGCACTTTTGAGGATTTCAGCTCCTGTGGTTTTCCTGCCGCAGAACTGAAAAGGCCAGCTGGTGGGCTGGCCTCTTTTGATTTTGATTGCTGTGACTAATTAGAGGTGAAGAAAATAAGAACATGTTACAATATAATATGATAATAATTCCCTCTACATTTCATTGGCTCTAAGAGCTAGTCAAACGTAAAGTGACAAAAGGGCACCTCCCCAGAGAAAGGAGGCAGAAGTCAAACAACGTACATAAACAAAGCTAATTATGGGATAGGTATATATGAGGCTATAGAAATCAACCTCTAGGAAAACTATCAGACCAATGTAGCAGACGTAAAACAGTGAGGGTTTCTGATACTAAAAGGTGATATTAAGAATCCTGCTTAGTGAAGTGGGCATGTTCTAAATCAGTGGGTTTTTTTGTTTTACCTTGGCAACTTTAAGATGTATGGACTTCAACTCCCAGCATGCTGGCTGGGGAATTCTGTAATTTGAAATCCACACATCTTAAAGTTGCCAAAGCTGATTTACATCCATGTGCTGAGCTAAACTATTTTTTTTAAAACAAAACAAAAAAAACACATTATATCATCTGAAACATCTGGTGTGTCCTTTGCCCGAAAAGGGCATCATTTTCAGAATCCTGTTGCTTCCACTTGGCCATGCTGTTTCTCTCTTATTGAGAAGCTGGGGTTGACATATCTTCCCAATGGCATCTCCCTCAAGCCGAGGTTTCATCAAATAATGATAGAACTTTAAGTATTGCGTGCTATATCATGACACAAATACCGAAAGAGCAGAGTTTTTAGTGCAGTATCCCAATGCACACTTCATCATTACTCTTCTCCTTGCTCCACCCTTACAATATCCATGACATTGCTGTTTCAAAAGAATGCAGAAATTGAAAATATTCACAACCCTAATTTTGTAGAAGAAATGTGGATAGATGGTAGAATAAGGAAAGAGAATAATAGTATCTTCAATATGCAAAGTAACTGACAGGTAGAAACCTATGGCATGAGCTGGAGTTAAAACTGTGTCCCAAACTACCTTTGAATATTAAGAAAGTTTCCTTTCTCTGAAACATTAGCTTCTAAATCTTTACCCCTCTCTCAATTATCAGGTTTCTTCAGATTTTCTTTTCTTTGCTCTTTTTTAAAAAAATATTGTCACAAGTTGGCAAAAAATGCTACTACATTTCCATCTCTCTGAAACACTGAGAATATGCACCTTGGACAGAGAGAGAGAGAGAGAGAGAGAGAGAGAGAGAGAGAGAGAGAGAGAGAGAGAGAGAGAGAGAGAGAGAGAGAGAGAGAGAGAGAGAGAGAATAATAACTATTATAATATCTTTCCTTGGAGTTCAATTTTAAAACTACAGGCCAAAAGCCACAAAAGCTGAAAAAATGCTAGAAAGGGGAGAGCACTCTCAATCACCCAAGATGTGGCCATCCCATTATATGGAGGGGGGGAATCAGAGGCAGTTCCTTTCCCATCACTCTGAAGAAACAATAATAAAAAGAAGAAAACAGAGCCTTGGTGGAGCAGTGGGCTAATGCCTCCTTAAGTAACACCAGCTGCCTGCAATTAGTGCAGGTTCGCATCCCACCAGGCTCAAGGTTGACTCAGCCTTCCATCCTTCCGAGGTAGGTAAAATGAGGACCCAGATTGTTGGGGGCAATTAAGCTGACTTTGTAATAATGACGCTTGGGGGTGTGTGAAAGCCCTAATAAGCAGGCATATACATAGAATGAAGGCTACTGCTAAGCTTGTAAGCCGCCCTGAGTCTTCGGAGAAGGGCGGGATATAAATGGAATTAAAATAAAAAAAATAAAAAATAAAAATCCAGAAAATATTTAGCACCTTACTAGATGGAATGGAAAAGAGACACAAAAATATGCTGCTTTTTTGATCCTGAACTCTTAGTCTTGCAATTTAGCCCTTTCTCAAAAGACTTTGAGAAGTAGGCTAAAGCACTGAAACTTCAGCTCAAACCATGAGTTCAGGCAGTTCTCTCAACAAGTCATCACAGAAAGATTCAAAGAAATGAGTTTCAAGGGCAGGAAGAGCTGAGCTCTTAGATAGATTTGTCCTTCCAATGTTTTTCCCCCCTTTCAACTATATGGTGAGAAATGAATCAACAGCTCCCCCACCCCCATGAAATGCTGACATGTATTTCTCCAAGGCTATAAATTAAAAGTTAAGAGGAGAGATTTCACACTGGGTATAAAAAAAGAAAAGCTCTAGTTAGTATTTAGTCCTATGCTTTTCTGCTTTTCAAAACATGAATTTTGGGGCTATAGTAGGCTATCCCAAATGATCATTTTTATAAAGACTTAATATTTAAAACCAGTAGATTAAAGACATGTCCACAACTTAATTAATGCAGGAAAACCTTTTTTTAAATAACATAATAATCACAATTGCTCAAATTACTGTACAGTACATGTCTCTATTTAAGCACCATCAGTTGATCTTGACAATAAGCCATAAGACATTTTTCACAGTGAAAAATGTCACTGAATTTAAAAATAATATCAACTTTTATGGAAAAGAAATCCACACACACACACAGAGAGAGGTAGATATGTTTCTATTTCCCATAATATCTACCTGTTTATTTGAATTCTTGTTTTTTAAAGTGTTGTGTGTATTTCATAAATTTGCTTCGACACCTCTACCCTGTCATTATTGAAAACAGATGGATGTTATTTTTAAAAAACATCAATAGTTTAAGTAAACTGATTCTAGATTGCAAAAGAAATTTGAAGATATGAGAGCAATTAATTGGATATGTTGGTTAATGTCCACTTAAATAATTCTCACTATATATTAACCAATATATAATATGAACCCATTACCTTTTGTGATTTGAATATTTGTGTTTGTGTGTGTGTGTATGCATCTGCATATATATATATATATATATATATATATATATATATATATATATATATATATATATATATATATATATATATATATATATAGTGTATATTTCAGATTGTTGAAGTTTTGTTTTCAATTGAAAGAATTACAAAAAAAGAAAATACACTTATAGAAATGTGCCTAACAATCCACAGAAATGTTCAGTCACTTTTAAAAAGTTTTGGTTTTTTTTAAGTGTGAGCCTGGGCAAAATAACTTTGAAACTACCAAAAGAATAAAATAAAAGCCTGAGTAAAACTAAACACGACAATTTCAATTCTCCCAAGCCAGTCTCATGGACATCCAATCACTCAGTCCTTGGGGAGAATTGGGGAGAATTGGGGAGAATTGCCTGTCTACTTCATTCTGAACACTCTGCAGTCCTGGTTAGAAGAAAGGAAAAAAGTCATGCTCATAGATTGAGTAAATGAATTTCCAAAGAAAAAACCAGTGAATATCAGAGAGGCCTATTTGGGGTTTTCACTGATGAAAAAGGATGCTCTTTCCACATTGCAGAATCACAGATTTGATTTCAAGTCTGAAGATTCCCTGAGAGTAGTAGTAATCTATTTGCATTATTCCATAGAATCATATGGGTTGGAAGGTACTTTGGAGATCTTTTAACTCACCGCCAAGACATTGCCCAGTGCAGGGATTCTCTTTTCTGGAACGCTTTCATGGATAGGGAACCCATGGATAAGGGACTGTAGAAGAGTAGGAAGACTTTTTCCTGGTTTAATGAGTCTCACATTCATGAAATTCTTCCTTATTTCACATATGGTTATTGCTTTGGCCTTCAAATACTCTGGAGAATAGATCCATACCCTCAGCTTTGTGGTATGCCTTCATGTAATGGAAGACTGCTATTCTTTAACTACTTACCATTCACATATCCAGGTTTGTCACCTCAATCATGTATGTAATTGTTCTTTGGCTCTTTACACACACACACACACACACACACACACACACACACACACACACAGAGAGAGAGAGAGAGAGAGAGAGAGAGAGAGAGAGAGAGAGAGAGAGAGAGAGAGAGAGAGAGAAGACCTGTGCTTTAAAAATTGGAGTAGTACATTCAAAATACATTCAATTTCCTTTCAGCTTCAGGATATTTCACCATAAACCTAGCTGAAGAATTATGTCACCAATTGACAATGCTCATACCATTGTTCAGAATGTCCATAATAGTATAAAGCAGGGGTGTCAAACTGCTGGCCCGCAGGCCAGTTGCATCATATGGAAGCTGCTCCAGCAATGCAAAAAAAGTCACAATACGTCACGACACGTCATGTGATACGGCAAGTTTTACACCCGTGGTATAGAGTGTCCTGCCTGAGCAGTGGGCTGGACTAGAAGACCTCCAAGGTCCTTTCCAACTCTGTTAATTATGAGAAAGTCGGAGACATTGTAATAAATCAGCCATATCTGTAACAATTCCAGCCTTCCTGGGAGATTATTTGCTCCTATTACAGCTATAATTCTATAGTTTGGCACATCTATTCTTAATCAATTTCTCAATTCATTAGCTTTGGCTTTACTAAAAGCAACCTCAAGAACAGGTACAATTATTGTTACCATAGAAATGGAGCATAGTAAATGGAAAGGTGCTCCCCAGATAAGTCTAATTAAACTTCATGGAGTTTTGATTATATTAATGTAATCAAGGAAAGGTTGAAGACGCTAATTTATAAAAGAATGGACTGAATGTTCATAAAGTTATTTTTACCTGAACTACAGCAAGTTGCTCCTAATTCTGCTTACAGGAGAAGAGATCCACAATCTGTCATTCTCCAGATGTCTAAGAAACTGCACTTTTCAGAATTCTGAGCTGGCTAGGAATTCTATGAAGTCCTAGCCATCTGGGTAGTGCTGAGGGAATACTATGAGCTTGTTATTATATTCTGATAACAAGCCAAACTATTCAAGTGCTCCTTTTTAAAAAAAAAACACCATAAACCACAAGTGTTGCTTATTTTGATTCTGAATAAAAGATACAATCATACCAATTTGTTTTTAAAAGTTAACTTTCTTCCTGCAAGCTTCCCAGATTGACTGGTTTACATGGACATCAGTAATACCTTGATACAATTCTGGGATAACAGAATTGAGCAAGATAGCCAATGCATGTGTAGCACCTAACAGGTAGTATGACAGCATTAAGTCAGAATACAAAACTAAAATGGTGAATGAAAAATATAAAATTCTTCTGATAAAGCAAATGAAAAACATTAATGAAAACTGTTTCAGCAAGAGCAATTTTCATGATCTTTTCCTAAATGTTAGCAATTAAGTATGGGCCCATGCCATCTCCCCCTTTTTTAAATGAGTGGAATATTGACTTTATTGAAAATATTCTTTATTTTTTATCACAAAAATCACAATTTCATTACATTATTAGATACAAATCCTTTTGAATTTTACTGTGGGCCTCTTATGTCTCCCACCAGAATATTGCCTGCAAAACATGTTGCTATTGCTCTCTTTGTAATATTATTATCAAGATCAATTAATGTCAAATGTCTCAACATTTTTTCCTGATATCTGTAACCATCTCTCATGTTTTAGAACTGAGTGTCATGGGCATTTTTTATTGTATCTAAGTTTACAATTTTTCATGATAATATCTATATGAAGCCGCTGGGAGAGATCATCCGTAGCTTCGGGGTGAAATATCATCAATATGCTGATGATACCCAGCTATTCATCTCCACCCCGAACCAACCCAGTGATGCCCTTGATGTGATGTCCCGTTGTCTGGAAGCGGTACAGATTTGGATGGGAGAAAACAGGCTTCGACTCAACCCGGCCAAGACTGAGTGGCTGTACATACCGTCATCTCGTTTAGTCCAAGAGGTTCCATCTCTGACTATAGGAGGAGAGATGTTACCTCCCATTGATAAAGCACGCAATCTGGGCGTCCTCCTAGATTCACGACTCAGTTTTGAAGATCACATTGGAACCGTGGCTAGGGGGGCATTTGCCCAGATTCGTCTTATATACCAATTGCGCCCCTTTTTGGACCGAGATGCCCTACGTACAGTCACCCACGCACTCGTTACCTCCCGTATTGATTACTGTAATGCTCTCTACATGGGGCTGCCCTTGAAGACCACCCGGAGGCTTCAGCTGGTGCAGAATGCAGCTGCACGGGTTGTGATGGGAGCTTCCCGATACTCCCATATTACACCCCTCCTGCGTGAGCTGCATTGGCTACCAGTTGCCCTCCGGGTGAGATTTAAGGTGCTGGTACTTACCTTTAAAGCCCTACATGGCTTAGGTCCGGGATACTTGCAGGACCATCTGCTGCCGGGAACAAATTCCCATCGTCCAGTACGCTCACACAGAGAAGGCCTCCTCAGGGTACCGTCAGCTAGGCAATGTCGGCTGGCGACCCCCAGGGGGAGGGCCTTCTCTGTGGGAGCACCAACCCTATGGAATCAGCTCCCCCCTGAGCTTCGGATAGCCCAAAACCTCCAATCCTTTCGCCGCGGCCTCAAAACACACCTGTTCCACCAAGCTGACCTAGACTGACAGGCATTTTAATTAATTTATATTTAGTATTTTTAATTCATTTTAAAATTCTCTAATTTTTTATTGCACTGATGTTCTCAATTTTCATTTTATCTTGATTTATGTACTTATTATATGTTTTATTGTGAGCCGCCCTGAGTCCTTCAGGAGATAGGGCGGGATATAAATCCCATCAATAAATAAATAAATAAATAAATTTAGTCACAAAGCATAGTATACTTACAGTTGAGCTACTGGCGGAAGGGCTAGTGGTGTGTAAATCAAGAATGGATCCACAATATCAATTTGCTGTTTTTTCCTAGTGGGTAAAATATTTATACACATGCTCACACACAAACATATATACAATCACTCACATCATATATCATAAATTCCATTGCAGCATTGTATCTGCATAAATGTCTATGTGAAAGTTTCAAATTGTTAGATACTGGGTTTGTTGCTTGATTGACGAGACGAGGTGAGTGAGTTCAGCAAGAATCATTCTTTATTTGGTTGCAGGAACTGAACTGAGAAACAGGGCTGTGAATTTATACCCTGGCCCCTAGGCGGTGGCCAATAGGTTTAAAGCAACCTATTGGCGCCCTAGAGGCAGCCAATGGTGGCACTGGAGACGGGTTGTCTGAGGAGCTGGGAGCCGTTAGCCAGCTTCCCTGCTTAAGCAACCTTCCAGCAATTAACCCCACGTGATATTCCTAGGCAAGACAAAACCCAATACATTATACCAGGGGTGTCAAACTCAATTTCATTGAGGGCCGCATCAGCATTGTGGTTGCCCTCAGGGGTCCAGGTGGGTATGGCCAGGGTGGGTGTGGCCTACTGGGTGGGCGTGGCTAGAGTGCGTATGGCCTACTGGATGGGCATGGCCAGCTGGATGGGCATGGCCAGCTCTACATCGTTGGCATCAAGGGGGCCTGGGCAGGAGTGGGACAGTTCTGAGGGTCTCTGGCAGAAGGAGGGTCTCTGGGCCAGGGCCAAGGCAGTGGGGGCCGTTCCCTCACTGTTTCCAGGATGGCTTCGCAGGCCACATGAAACCACTTCGCGGGCCGCATCCGGCCCCCGGGCCTTGTGTTTGACATGTCTGCATTACACAAATGATATAGAATAAATATATATTGTCATCATCTCTGAGATTGTAGCATATTGGGAAAGAATCAGTGAAACATCTGAAGAATTAGCCTTGATTTCTTCTGTGTTTAAAAAGGGAAGCGAACTTCAAAAAATATTAAAATAGGTAGGAAGGATTAAAATAGAGAAAGTGGAAGAATAAACAGATTACCCTCCACACCCCTTCTATACAACTGTAACATGTTTCCACATCTGAGCACATGGAACTTCATAGGTATTCTTTAAATAGATAATCTTCTTGTTTTTATAAGGTTTTCCCAAGAAACACCTATCATCTCACCTCTATTCCTTAGCACTGAAAATCATACCAAGCATGTGCAAGACTATTTCAGAAAATGCTGTTATGCTTTGTGTTGTATCTATTGATGCATCTGAACAATCTTATTATCTCCAGTAGCCAAAAGCAGGACTTGTCACTGAAATGTGTATCTGAGATTCCATCACAATGCCTTGAAATAAATGTTTCAGAAATGACATTTGAGAGGCTGGGGAAGAACATTCTTAAGAGATTCCAGCTTAGAGTGAGCAAGAGCTGCCACTTCACAATCCAATAATCTTTCAACGAAAGATTTAGTAAAAATTGTGTTGCAGGTGTTGATACTTTTTAAAAAATGTGGCTAAATTCCTAAATAAATAATCATAAGTTGTTATTAGACCTCATATTTGGGAATACTTCCTCGTTCCATAAACTTTCTTCAGAGAATATTGCGTAAAATTTACTGTGTGGGGTTTTGAACAACTTGAACATTTTTAAATTTTGCATTTGCAATTTAATATCAACCTATTAATGTGGATAAATAATAACTAAATGTCCTGCAGATAACCAAAGTTGTACATAGCAGAGTCTAAGATGAACCTGTTATCCATCTTGCTTCAGGTTATTAATAATAGATTGGAGCCAGAGAGGATGGTATTCAAATGCCATGAAAGAAACCAACAAATGTGGACAGAAAAAGAAAGAAGTGATATATTGTGGCCTTTGTCACAATTAAGAAAAAAAAAGCAGTGATGTCAAACTAGAAGGTCTCTCCTCTTAGGACAAGTGTTATGATGCAGAAACCAATGGAGAAAGTCTTGCCTTGCAATGCCACAATGCTGCTGATGTCTGTCTAATTCCCCCGTCCCTTTGTTCCCCCCTCATTGGCATGAAATGAAGCATATAAAATCAGTAATACTGCTCATAAAGATATAAGATAGACATCAATTCATTGGGAATGTATGGGGATAAATGAGTTTGGAGCTATAGTTTTAACTGCCTAATGGTTGGAAACTTTCAGATATTGGTGCAAAACATGGGGCATTGGGCCACATTTTCAGACTTGAAAATGGGGTACTTGTAAGTGATATAAAAGGTATAAAAGTGATATAAATCAGTATGGAAGCAAGGAAGCAGATGAGAATTTCCAGAATAGACTTGTGCGTTTTCTTCATAAACTGGTAGAACCTCATCCTCACTCTCCCATCATATCCAATCTTATGTCATCTAATTTAATTTTCATCTACTTACTAAGGGCATGTCTGAAAACTGCCCAGAGTTAGGTGTTTGTCTTCAATTATGCACGACTCCTCCCTAAGAAAAGCTCAGGATGGGAAAAATTGAATTGCCATTCATACAGTTCCTTAATCAGTGGTGGCTAATATTCTTATGGCTCTTCTCTACAAGCAAAATGCCACACATCATTGACGGACAGAGAATTCCAAAACACATAGAAAAAATGGCAAGTCACAGTTTCCTTGATCAATAATATCTTCATTTGGAATTGCAGACTTCTCACCTAAAGAAGGAATGTAAAATTTGGAATGGATCTGAGACAATATTGTGGAGTATATTTACAGGAAAATGTCATATCTTTACAGTTTTACAGGAAAAGAAGAGCTAAGGAAACAAACAAACAGGATGATGCTGGTAGTCATTGGAAAAAAGAAAAAAAATATTTAGGGGACCAAGTATTTTTTAGATTACAATGAAAACTTTTTCCTCATAAAATTTCAGTGAGACTCTGAATCAAAAGCTCATTATATTCCAATGTTGTTTTCATTTTAGCTATTGTGAAATGGCTTTTAAAGGAAGCCCCAGCAGCTATT
Source organism: Vipera ursinii (assembly GCF_947247035.1). Classification (NCBI taxonomy): domain Eukaryota; kingdom Metazoa; phylum Chordata; class Lepidosauria; order Squamata; family Viperidae; genus Vipera; species Vipera ursinii. Next base: position 168,996,913 of record NC_139516.1, on the reverse strand, counting down.
GGTTCCTTCAATATCTAAAACCAGCTTATAGTAATAAAAGAAAATAATTCTCTTAACTTAGGAAACATAATGAATACACACATACACACACAACCACAGAGTATATATAGTAATGAATGTTGACTGTTGTAATCAAGGTTTTATTTTATCCAGGCTTTGACCCTAAGGCAAATGCTCCTGACAGCTGGGCTAAACACACCCACAGGAGCTAGGCTGTATTTTTTTATTGCATCATTTCACACAACAGTTCTGTTTCTAATATTGTGGGGCTTCAGAGAAGCCTCTTTGGAACTTTGCTGCCTTTATAGATTTATGTGACAATCGTGCAGCAAAGACTTTTGCTAGGCAGCCGAGATGAAAACTCTACTGTATAGTAGTCAAGATCTAATTTATCATTATTATTTTTTCAGATCAAGAGGGCACTTCTATTGTCTTTCTTTCTTTCTTTCTTTCTTTCTTTCTTTCTTTCTTTCTTTCTTTCTTTCTTTCTTTCTTTCTTTCTTTCTTCTTCCTCTTTCTCTCTCTCTCTCTTTCTCTTTCTCTCTCCCTCGCACTTTGTATGCAATCTCAACTTCTGTATATTAAAATTGCATTTATTTATAAGAAAAATCTGGCATGAAGTGTTAGAAACATTATAATGCCATTATGAGAAAGTGGTATTTCATCTATTTGTATTTCTAGTAGTTATCCTTAGCTGCCTATAATTACCTAATGTGATAATGGGAAATATGCTGTAGTTAGTAGCTTTTCAAAGGTCAGCTACTAAAATCTTTCTACTTTCTATTGATGTCTTTCCAGTAGATTCTACTCTTTTTGTATATGCTACAATTTAGTTTTTTTAAATAACAGTAATAATAATGTGTTGAAACATTTTCAATGAAAAATCATTTTAAAATAGTTAAATGCATATTTAAAATCAAATTTTGTCTCTTTTTTTACTAATACATTAATAGAGAAACAGGACAGAATGAATGAGTGAACATATGTGAAAATAAATACAAATATCTTAATTGGGTCAACTCACAACACTTTTTTCTTTTTTATTTGTCATGTAGCTGGATAAATGGCAAAATAATGTTGTTGGGAAGAGGCAATAAAAGCAATTTAATCAATTCCTGCTTGAGGTATTAATATTACTCGATTGGTTTGGTATTTCTACTTCCCTAAACTTTGATATGCAAAATAGAACTAATAGTATTTTTCTTATCTACTTTACAAGGCTACTGAGAAATAATGTGTTAGACAAGGTGGTTGAATATTTACTGTAAGTTTCAGTCATAAAAATATTTACTTCACCCCTTGATCTGCCATGCTGAATATGATTACCATTCTCCGTGAAGTCAGACAGAGAAGACTGACTCACAATATCTACTGTAACATATACATGAAATGGAACTTATATAGATATGTTTCTTGAGTGTTTTTGAGCACCTCATCAACACAAATATGGGCAAAATCTTGAAATAGCTATATAAGTCTCCCTTTAATTCTTTGTCAGCAATCCAAATTTGTGTGTGTGTGTGTGTGTGTGTGTGTGTGTGTGAAATGTTTGTTAAGCATTCAGAATACACTTGCTTAGTCCCAGACATGGGACAAATCTTATTTCCTGTTTCGGCTTAGCCCAAGGCCATCTACAGGCAGTAGGCACAGCAGTGGCAGCTCATATTTGTGTAAAATAAAGGTCTCCCTTTATTCTTTATTAGCAAGCCAAAAAATTTACACACACACACACACACACACACACATATATATATATTTACACAAATTTACACAAATATATGAACTGTCCGGTGTGACTACAGCCTGTTCGATGGCCTTTGAGATAAGGCTGAAAACAGGCAATAAAGATTTGCCCCATGTTTGGGGCCTAGCAAGGTAATCTAAATAGTTAACATTTGACTCATATCTCCCCTTGCAGAAAGCTAACAGAGAACGAGAGAGAACCTGTGGCTCAAGAGGTAAAAATACTGCCTAATATGCAATCAGCCCAGGTTCGAATCTCAGAAGGGTATGACTGACTGATGAAGACTAAAGAGTCAGAAATGCATCTTAGTCTCCCTTAATTCTTTGTTAGTAATTTACATATATATATATATATATATATATATATATATATATATATATATATATATATATATTCTAAAGGTTAGAACAATTGCCTAATGTGCAATCGGCCCAGGTTCGAATCTCAGAAGGGTATGGCTGACTGATAAGAACAAATAAGTTTGAAATGGTCATATCAGTCTCCCTTTAATTCTTATATATATATTATATATATAAAATTTGCTGACAAAGAATTAAAGGGAGACTGATATAGTTATTTCAAGCTTCTTTGCTCTCATCAGTCAGCCACACCCTTCTGAGATTTTATTCAAATTGCTAATAAAGAAAAATTCTTTATTAGCAATTTGAATAATTTACACAAATAATGAGCTGTCATAAGTTGTGACTATATCCTGTGGCTAGCCTTGAGTTAGGCCAAACAGGAAAGAAAGAGTTAATTAGCAAGGCATATTCAAATGACTTGACAAATATTTAACATTTAGATAGATAGATAGATAGATATAGATATAGATATATCACATATAAACACGTTAAAAATAAGGTATTAATTATTAATCCAATTATACAAGTTCCAAGTGATTCCATGACTTAAAAATAAAAGCACAAATCTTTGCAATCAAAAAATTTGAAGGAATTTTGGAGGTCTTCTAGTCCAACATTATGCTCAAGCATGAATATAATCCCAACAAACTGCTTCCCAATGTTTGCCAAAAAGCCTGCAATAATGGAGCACCTGTGGCTGCAGGAGCCATGATACCAATTAATAGCTCACACTATCAAGAAACTCATCCTTAGTTGGTTTGGATCACTATAAAGCTTCCACATTAATTCATTTTCTATCATCAGGATTATAGGATAGGAATATGCAGAATAAATCCATGCTGGTCAGCCCTAACCCTCTAAATATTTGAAGACTGCTATTGTGTCTCCCCTGAGTATTCTATGTAGCCTCCTCTAGGCATACCTGGTATGCATACAGCTTTCTCAATTTATATATATACTGCTCAAAAAAAATAAAGGGAACACTTAAACAACACAATGTACTGTATTTAATAGTAGGATGTCTTATTTTGTTTTCCCTTTATTTTTTTGAGCAGTATATTTTTCTTAACATATTATTGTTCCTAGTTTTTCTTAATGTATGCATTTTATTTTCAGTTTTTTGAGCTGGGAAATATTTTGAGAAATCTGCTGACAGAAGCCTTTTCTGCCACTGTATCAGTCTTGCTGGATCAATTCAATTCAATTCAAGTTTATTACAGTCAAAGACCAGAGACCAGAACAAATAAAAACACTAAATGAATATCCAGTAAAAATTCTACTGTAAAATAACAAATAATAGATAAAAACTATATTATCCTTTGGGAGGATATGCATGGCAACTAAATTTCTAACCTGGAACGTTAATGGACTAATTCACCACAGAAGAGGAAGAAAGTTTTTCAATATTTAAAACAATTTAAGACAGATGTTATATGTTTGCAAGAAACGCATATTAGAGTTTTGGATCAAAAGTATTTATTGAACTCGAAGTTGGGTACGCAATTTGTTGCTTCTGCAGAAAATAAGAAAAATGGAGTGGCTGTTTATGTTAAAAGTGCCTTAACAGCAGACTTAATTGAAGCAGACAAGTATGGAAGATATGTTATGATTGAGCTGCTGTTGGAAGGTAAAAAGACGCTTTTAGTTGGATTATATGCACCTAATCAACAACAAGATGACTTTTTTAGTTCACTTCACACAAAGCTTACCCAGTTGGATTATAAATCTTTTATTTTTATGGGGGACTGGAATGGTGTTTTGGATGTACAGTTGGACAAGGCTGGAGTTTTCAAGCGCACTCCAAGTCATGCTAGATTGCCTAAATCTTTTTTTGAAATGAAGGATGACCTGGAACTGCGAGATATTTGGCGTGAGAGACATTTGCAGGAGAAGGATTATACTTTTTATTCTGATAGACATCAATCTTTTTCGAGGATTGATTTTATTTTGTTGACTAATGATTTTTTTTTGAGGACCAAAAAGGTGAAGATTTGTGCAAGAACTATCTCTGATCACAGTCCAGTTTGGTTAGAGATTGATAAGGAGATAAGAGACAGGCGCTCGTGGCGCGTAAATGAGAATTTGTTTAGAAATCAGAGAAATGTGGAAGAATGCAAACAGCGGATGAAGGATTTTTTTGAGACTAATATGTATAAGGGTACCTCTATGGATATGGTTTGGGATGCTAGCAAGGCCTATATGAGAGGGGTGTTGATATATATGAATAATAAACATAGACGTGCAGTGGAAACTAGAAGGAAAGAACTGGAGAATGAAATAAAGGAAAAAGAAAAGGCTTTGATTTTGAACCTAGAGGATGTTAAGACCAAGGAGGCTATTAGATTGCTAAGAGGACAATTTGATAAATTAATGGCTGATCAAGTGGCGACCAATCTGCGGTTTGCTAGGCACAATACTTTTTGCAACGCTAATAAACAAGGCAGATGGTTAGCTTATAGATTGAGGAAAAAACAAAGGGCTTCTAATATAGATAAGATTGAGTATAAAGGAAGGGTTGTGTTTCAACAGAATCTTATTAAGGATGCTTTTGTGGATTTTTATTCGAAATTATATGCTAAAGAGGAAATTAATGAAAAAGATATTGATATATATTTGGAGAATGCTAGCATCCCAGTTCTTACACAAGTACAAAAAGAGGGGATTAACCAACTGATTACAGAAGAAGAAATTTTTACAGCAATTAAGGAACTGAAGGTGGATAAAGCACCAGGTACGGATGGCTTGACTGCGGCCTATTATAAAAATTTACAATTAGAGATGATAAAACCGTTAAAGGAACTGTTTCAGACAATCCAGAGGGGGGGAAAGGTGCCACCATCTTGGAGAACAGCTTTTATTTCTTTGATTCTGAAGGAAGACCAAGATGCTACTCAAGTTAAAAACTATAGACCAATATCGCTTTTAAATACAGATTACAAGATATTTGCTAAGGTTTTGGCTAATAGACTGATGAGGGTTCTGCAACAGGTGATTCATGGGGATCAAACGGGGTTTATTAGTGGTAGGCAAATGAAAAGTAATGTGAGGCATATAGTTGATGTGTTAGAGTTTTTGGAAAGGAACAACCAGATCGCTGCGGTGCTAATTTTTTTAGATGTTGAAAAAGCTTTTGATCAATTGAATTGGAAATTCTTGTTGAAAGTTTTAGATAAAATGGATTTTGGGGAAAAATTTTTACAACCGATTAGGGCATTATATCAAAAACAAACTGCCCGAATTATAGTCAATAATAGTTTGACAGAGGCATGTAATATTGAGAAGGGCACAAGGCAAGGGTGTCCGTTATCGCCCTTGTTATTTGTGTTAACATTAGAGATATTATTGGTTAAAATTCGGAATTCGGAAAAAATTAAGGGGATACGAATTGGAGATCAGGACTATAGATTGAGAGCATTCGCAGATGATCTGGTTGTTACAGTGACCCAGCCAGAGAACTCTGTTGTGGACCTGATGGAGATAATAACACAATATGGGAAGGTTTCTGGATTTAAAGTTAATACACAGAAAACAAAAATTTTGGCTAGAAATATGACAGTTTCGCAAAAGGCTCTCTTAGAAGGATTAACTGGATTTGAGATTGTTAAAAGGGTTAAATATTTGGGGGTGATTTTGTCGCCCTCTAATACAAAGTTATATAAAAATAATTATGAAAAACTATGGGGGAAAATTCAAAAAGAACTGGAGAGTTGGGAAAAGTTGCAATTGTCTTTGTTGGGACGGATTGCAGCAGTAAAAATGAATGTCCTGCCTAAATTTTTATTTTTATTTCAAATGATACCGATTCTTAAGAAAGTTTCTAATCTGGAGGAATGGCAGCGAGGTATCAATAAATTTGTGTGGGCAGGGAAAAAGCCACGAGTTAAACTTAAGATTATGCAGGATACTCGTGAGAGAGGTGGCCTTAAATTGCCTAATTTTAAATTATATTATGAAGCTGCTGCATTAGTAGGAATAAGTGATTGGATTAATTTGACGCAAGGGAGGTTATTAAATCTTGAGGGCCATGATTTGTTGTTTGGCTGGCATGCATATTTGTTGTATGATAAGAAGGTAGACAACGTGTTTAGGGTGCATATTTTAAGACAGGCATTGTTGAGAGTTTGGAAGAAGTATAGACATAAGTTAAGTTGCAAGATACCATTGTGGGCAATTCCAAAACACGCAATAGAAAATATACATGCTGGCTTCAAACATGATGTGACTACGTACAAGGAGATTCTTAGCTTGGAAAGAAATGTTTGGTGTCTGAAGTCATATAGCCTCTTGCGAGAAGAGAAGGTTGTTCAAAATTGGTTTCAATATATTCAGTTACGGGCCAGGTGGAAAGAAGACCAGAAAAATGGATTTACAATCACTGATGAAAATTTGATAAAGCAAATTAGAAATCAGGGACCTGCACATATCAAACGGATATATCTTGCATTGATAGAGATTGACTCAGAAACAGAGCTTGTTAAGGATTGTATGATAAAATGGGCCCAAAACATTCAGGAAGTCATCACAATGGACACGTGGGAAAAGATTTGGGTGAGGAACGTAAAATTTACTCAAGCTCAAAATCTAAGAGAGAACTTTTATAAAATGTTTTATAGATGGCATTTAGATCCTAAAAAGCTTGCAAGTATGTATCCGAATTATCAGCCTAAATGTTGGAGGTGCGGTGATGAAGATGCAACATATTTTCACATATGGTGGACATGTAAGAAGGTTAAGGCCTTTTGGATAAAAGTTTGGTGGAATATGCAGAAGATCTTTAAACAGAGGATAAAGTTTTGTCCGCAATTTTTTTTGTTGGGAATAATTGCAGACGCTACAGTTGTGGACACCAAATTGATGTTGAATTTAATTACGGCAGCAAGACTTTTGATAGGCCAATATTGGAAGAAAGAGGAACTGCCGACTATAGAAGAGTGGACTTTAAAGGTTTCCGACCTGGCAGAGATGGCGAAGATTTCGGCCTATTTGAAAGACCATTCGCAAGAACGCTATATTATGGAATGGAGGAAATGGATTGAGTTTATCCAGAACAAGTATAGGGTTAAGAAGTTTTATGCAGCATTTGAATAAGTCTTCTTTCGTTTTTCTTTTTTCTTTTCTTATTTTAGTTTCTTTTTATATATATTCAATATTACTAAGGCTTGTTTATCCTATATAAGCTAGAGAGTGATGGATTTTAGACTTTATAGTTGTTAGTATATGATTGTTTATGATTGTTTTTTATATATATACCTTGTATTTAGCTCTGGGAAGTCAGGGGGGAGGGGGGGAGGGGGGGAGGTAGGGGGGGAGGAGGGAGGGGGAAGGGGGGATTTTTAAAGGAAAATTGTATTTTAAAACTTTTCAATAAAAAAAAACTATATTAAAATCTCAATTTGGCATCTAGTCTGTCAATTACACATCACCTAACTAAACTATAATATCAGTCCTTAAACTATGGGGCCCATAGTCATTGAATACTAAAATGCCAATAAAATAAAATAATAAAATAAAATAAAATAAAATAAAATAAAATAAAATAAAATAAAATAAAATAAAATAAAATAAAATAAAATAGTAGTGCAAAAGAGTTTGATACATTAGTTGTGTAAAGTTGCTATGGTGAATTAATCACATGTTTCTGATGAATCCCCAGTGCTGCTGCACAGAATCTAGCCACTTGCACTGAAATCACAGTCTGTTCATCCTTAAGCAGCCACTGGAGATAAACAGTATTGGAATGGCCAGAATACCTATCAATAATTGAGAGGATATGTTTTTTTTGAATATGTCTACAGAAAGAGCATAGAAGGAGTATGTGTCCAATGGTCTCCATCTCTCCTGAGCCACAGGAGCAGAGTTTCAATCAATAGTATCTTTTTATGCTTGCCATACAGGACGCCGGTCTTGCTGGATCATACAGTTGTGCTTAAGAAATAAAATAAATTTTTCCAACATTCTGTTGTAAACTCTGCCAAATTCTTGGTTAAACATAGAAAAGTCAGGCTGGAGAAGCAAGTTAAACTTTAGAAAGGCTGAAAAGGGCTTTAGTGCCTTGAAGTATCAGCCACTCAGAAAAATACCAAATTTTTCAAGATGTGTCCAGATAAGAATAAAGTGTGCAGAAACTCACTTACTATTTAAATCTAATACAAAGATACCACAGCTGTGGAATAAGTTCTCAGAATATTCATATATACTGTCCAAGAGTTGTGCCTTAATTAATCTTAAATTTAATTTGCATAAAATTCTGTAAATTTAGTATTTCTGCTCTGGTAAAATGACAATAGGAACATAATTTTTTTTAAAAGAATAATGTGTTACTAGTCTTAAAACATTAGTTGCTTTAAAGAAATCTAAAAATATACCATATACAAAGCAGTACAAGGAATTAAGGGTGTTAAATAATGGTTTTCAAATTTAGCCATTTTCTTGCATAGATAAACATATCAAGTAAGTCAACAGAATGTATGTATGTATATTTTCTCTTTCCTCCAATAGGTGGTGCTAGAAATTGCCATACCTTCTGTTATTTTACTCAATGTTTTTTCCTGAAATTGATGGAATTAAAACAAGAGTAGGTATCCGTCCACATACCAATTAATGTAGGAAATGTCCAAAACAATGGAGCTTACATTGTTAATATATACAACAAAGTAATAAGAGAAACCAAATGTTTTATTTGGTTGCTTTAATTTCCCTATACAAATGCATGAAAATTGCAAATGCAAAAAATATAACATTTATCTCCACCACTTATTGTCAGCGATACCCAAATATTTGTGTAATGTTCTATGTCATCAGTGAATAAATATTTTATTTAGGGAAGACAAGTCAGAAAATACAAACAAACATTATTTGAAATCAAATTAGTATCAGAGTATAACTCTTTGATGTTAAAAATTCTTTGAAATCAAAATAATTGTTTATGTTACCCATGAAGGTGTTTCTACACAAGAAATCTGAAATAGTTTTAGCTCACAGTGATTAATTTGTATAAGGAGAAATCACTGTGATTTGGGACAGCAAAAGCATAATTATGCAATCAACTGTCAAATTCCATAGGGGCCAGAGAGATACTAGGAATCTATTCCCACTTACATCTAACCATGTCACAAACAACATCAAAAGATGACACAAGAGCAACAGAAAGATGCATATTCTTAACATTTCTCTAACAACTCAACTCTAGCTATGTGCAAATAATTCCACTGTCACAAGTATAAGTCTTTATGAATTACAATACAACACATAGATGGTGCATTTTCTCACTTCTGCAGAATGGCTAAAGCTATGGCAGCTGAAAAATTGAAAGACTGATTTATCAGAATTACACAAACAGATTAGTTTGCCCATTGAAAGGACTTTCACATAATAGCTCTTACCTGTTTAGTTTACAGGTAAATATTGGAATTATAGGAGCAACCCTTCATTACTTCTTAAAGAGGACTGGGAAGAATCAAGAAATCAGCATTTATCATCTGGATAAATGAATGAAGGGAATGGAATCTTAAATAATACTGGTCCTTCTGAGATAGCTACTTTCATGAGTCTGATCTGTTCATTAATTTATTTGTTTGCTTCCAATCAGATTGCAGAAGAATGGTATAGGAAGATAAAGGAGTAAATGGTACTATAGAATAGTGTAGGGAGAAAATGATACTATATGATGGTATAGGGAAGTAGGAGAAGCAAGAAAAGTTTAGACATGAAAGTCAGATCTGTCTGTCCTACTGTAATTTAAGGCCATTTTTGCTGGATACATTTTTCTTAGGCTCATTATAGCCAATGGAATCGATCACTTTGCCAATCATAGTATATACCCATGTAGTCTTTTCAGCCAATTTCCCCATTCACAAATAATTACACTTTCCTGTCAGGTAATTATGGTATTACAACAGACTTTACATTGGGATTTGAGAGTGAATGTTTGCATAGAGGATTTCTTTTTCTTGTGTCTATAAGGAACTGGAAGAAAGAGAGACAGAGAACAATGTGTGTTGGCCTTCTGGAATGTGTCAGTTGCTTCATGTCAATGAATGAAGTGGGCATGGTCAAGCTAAATTGTTCATTCCCCCTTTTCCATAATTTATTCCACCTCTTACAGTCTGTTCTTTCTACTTTTGTACATTTTGAAAATAGATGGCAGCTGAGAAAGGCTAATTCTGTGTGAGAACAGAGAAAAAAGACATAGGAAGCCAGTGCCAGTGTTTAAAGAGAATATCCAAACTATTGACCCCTTAATAGTTCCTTAACAATTGTGTTAAGACAATTCCTTAACACATAAATCTCTTTTAATTGACTTTGAATCCTATTATTCAAAATTCCTTTGCAAATAACATCTTTTGTTGTCACAAAACACAAGAATTATATTTTGATAGGAAAGGAATACTTAATATTATGAAAACTTTGAAATGTCAGCATTCCAATTTAAATTAAACAAAAAGGGGCATATGTAGATTCATTAACACACTGTGCACACTCTGAGTAGCAGAGCAGAGATGGAATGGAAGATACACTGAGGGGTATTGAGGATAACTGTAAAATTGTGAGTTTAGAAACAAATCCATACTTCTAAATTGACACATTGCTAATAGAAGCTACCTACCACTTCTTCAGCACAGGAATGAATTACATCCTCCTCCTCCTCCTTCTCCTCCTCTCAGCCAATTGTGAATGTACCATATGTGTGTCTCTAGTTTTAATTTAAAACTGCTGATTTTTTTTTACTTGTGCTATCTTATGCCATGATATAAAAAGATATTGAGACTGTACAGTAGAAAGGGTGAAGAGAAGAGCAACAAAGAAGATTAGAATACTGGAGGCTAAAATATATGAAGAACCATTGAGAGGATTAGGTATGTCTACTTTAATGAAAACAAGGACTGGGATGATATGATAGTAGTTTTCTAATATTTAAAGGGCCACCACAAAGAGGTGGGGTCAACCAATTCCCCAAAAAAGAATCAATGGATGGAAACTAATCAAGGAGAGAAGCAACCTAGAACTAAGGAGAAATTTTCTGAGAGTTACAACAATTAATCAGTGGAACAACTTGCCTCCAGAAGTTGTGAATGCTCTAACACTGGACGTTTTTAAGACAAGATTGGACAACCATTTATCTGAAATTTTATAGAGTTTCCTGCTTGAGCAGGGGATTGGATTAGAACAGATATGTCAAACTCGCGATGTCATATGACATTGCGCAATGTATTGGAGCTTTTTCCCCATTGCTGGCAATGGGGTAGCATGGTTTCATCATGACACATCTGGCCGATGGGTCAGCAGTTTGACACCCATGGACTAGAAGATCTCCAAGGTCCCTTCCAACTCTATTACTTTGTTATTCTGTTAAACCTTTCATGAGACCATTGACTATGCTCTGGCTTTTCCCTGTTTCTCACCTCTCTTGCAGATCATTAGGTAACCCCTGTAGATAGTCCAGAAGTATGTCTTGGAAGATAGTATCAAAAACTGCTCAGAGAACAGCAGGAGAACAAAGATAGATGCACCACCCTCAGCCTGACTCTGCCAGAGATCATTCACAAGCTGGGTCTAAATCCAGCCTAAAACCTGATTAAAACAGGTCTGGATAATTTGCTTCTTCCAGATGCAGCCTAACTACATTCTCAACAGTCCTCTATCTAGAGCAGGGGTAGGGAACTTTGGCTCTTTTATGACTTGTGGACTTCAATACCCAGAATTTCTGAACCAGCCATGCTGACTCAGGAATTCTGGGAATTGAAGTCCACAAGTCACAAAAGAGCCAAGGTTCCCTACCCCTACCTAGAGTTTTGGGAAGATCCAGTGTAATACCAACCTCCTGACTTCCACACCCAATGACAGAGGGCTCAAGCAGTCACTGACTCACTAGGGGTAACTATTGTAGTCACAGTGGTTGCAGGGTCCAAACAATCAAACAAAAACACGCAAACACATCAACAGCCTTGCTAATGAACAAACTCTTCCAGATGCCATATTAATATTTATTAATCCTATTTTTATTACAAGTAAAATTGAATATTATACTGAGAACTGGAAAGTCACAGTTGATCAAATCCATGATGTGTAGTAGATTTAATATATAGAGTCCCATTTGGTAATGACCATGACACATGGAAAATTATAATAAAAATAATACATCACATAAGCTTTTCCACACTTCCGATGAAGTAAGCCACAGCTCACAAAAGATTATGTGTTGTAATAAAATGTTCTACTATTGAAAATGCTACCAGATTCTTTCTGATTTTTTTTAACACTGAAACATAAACTTATCAACTGCCAGTGAGAGTCATAGCCTGTGTGGTTATGCCTGCAATCCCAAACACTATTTTTAATTATCTTACTGCTTTTTTCCTCATGCTATAGTTTTGCTATAGTTGTTGAGGTTGTTTAAGAATCATGCTGGCTAAGCAAATATGACTCTGCTTAAATATTTATATGTAAATATAGCCTTGGTGGAGCAGTGGGCTAATGCCTCCTTAAGTAACACCAGCTGCCTGCAATCAGTGCAGGTTCGCATCCCATCAGGCTCAAGGTTGACTCAGCCTTCCATCCTTCCGAGGTAGGTAAAATGAGGACCCAGATTGTTGGGGGCAATTAAGCTGACTTTGTAATAATGACGCTTGGGGGTGTGTGTGTGAAAGCCCTAATAAGCAGGCATATACATAGAATGAAGGCTACTGCTAAGCTTGTAAGCCGCCCTGAGTCTTCGGAGAAGGGCGGGATATAAATGGAATTAAAATAAAATAAAATAAAATAAATCCTGAGCATTAGTTGATACCAGCACCCATCCTAAGCCACTGAGAAAAGCTAAATTTGGATATACTATTACCTTCTATGCCTCTCAGTAAAGATTATCTTTATGTAAACATCACAATGCCCTTTGGAGAGACACCGGAAATTAAAATGTCTTTCAGCAAAAGCCATGTCCAAGGGTTTACCCACTGACAGTAACATCTCATAAACAAAAACATTTTGCAAACCTTACTTCCAAGCGGCTTTACTTATTCCACTCCAAGTAATCTGATTGTGACTTTGAATCAAGGCCAAATATTCTGTGTGAGAGCACATTGAGGGGCTCATATGAAGTGAGAAATAAGGTGCTAGAGAGGGAAGCAAAAAGGTGGTATGAGTTACTTAGGGGTATCATATTCCCATTGTCACAGATCTGCCAATCACAGCACACTGCAAAATCTTTCCATCTGGTAATTCTGCTCTCATAGCACCAAAATGAATCTGGGACAGAAACATGCATCACCATTTCTATAGATAGCACTGAGACAATATTACATTTAAACAGCTCAAACCTTTTATAAAGATATGACATTCTTCAAAAGTCAGTAGCGAACCAGAATATGATGGATAGAGGGCTAAGAAGATAGGAAAAAAATAGGCAAGATATCATTCAGTCTAAGGAGATAAAAAATGTGCAAAGATATATTGACAGATGATTTCAGATATATGGACAAATGGAAAAAAAACCTTTCTTATTTCATGTATTGATTCAAACAGTTGCACAAATCCTTGAATGTCACTGGTGGCTCTAAGTTCATAACATACAATTTTTTATAAAATTACTGTAGAAGAAAAGGTACCTCTTCTCTCCTAAACCAGGAGGTGCTTAAGGAAGCAGAAAGCATATTTGAATGATAATATTTCAAGTATAATGGCTTTCCAATCTTTTCTTGGTTTTAGCAATTCCCATTCACCCTCTATCTCCACCTTTGTGTTATCCACAAATTTTATGAATGAAGGTAATATATGTGTCCCAGGATAATGTGGCAGGATTCAGTCTGGGTTTATCACTGGCTTAATCACTGGAACCAGAGGCTTGTTCTTTCAAGCTTTCATACTCATGAAGGAGCCCATCTTCAGTTCCCTGCAGATGGGCTCCAGCACGAGTCCAAAAGGTCATAAAACAAGACCTCTGGTTCCAGTGATCAACTCAGATTGGATCATGTAATAAATGTTATGCATCTCTTCTAAGTCATTAATGAAGATGTTAAAGCACATGCTCCTTGATGGCTCTATGTTTGTCAGCCGATTGTCAGCAAATCAAATCAAGGCTTTTCTTGCTAAGGTTATCACTTAGGTTTTTATGGTGTTCCAATCTACATGTTTGCAAAGTTTAATATCCTGGAAGCTCTCCAGCTAAAATTTATAAGAGTAATACTCACAGTTTCAAGATGTATCAAGAATGATGTTTTATGGTTAGAGACAGATTTTGTTTCTATCGGTGCCACAGCCTAGTTCTATATCCTTAATTTCTGGTTGAAATTGATATTTTCCCTCTGCGTCCAGTTCTGCTGGTTCTCAGATGCTCAGAGAGATTTTAAATCAATCTAGCTAACAAAAGCTAAATGCAAACTCCAGTCCTTAGAACTTTCTTTGCAGTCTCTTTCCATTAGATCTTGAAAAATGCCAAGAGTCATCTTAAACAACATATCTGGAATAATGATTTTCAAACCAGTTTAAGCCTACTGTCCAACCCTACAGTTTATGCATTCTTTTCAAATGGGCATATGTCACTATCACATTGTTCCTCAATTCTAATTCTGAAATTTAGCCAAGTTATCACAGGCTTAAGTCCATGTGGAGAGGGCTCTGTAGCATCCCTAAGCCATTTACTCATTTGTTACTCTTTCTCTCTTAAAGGAATCAAGACAGATATATTTAATATAGAGATATATTAAATATAGAGATATTTAAAGAATATTCTGGCAGAGGCCACAACGTTTACACTGTTTCTATATGATCAGGACCCTGACATACCATGGTGCCCAATTTTGTTCTATCATCTGTTGTATCTATCGTACCTAGAGTTGTATTTTGGGTGACTGCTACTGCTATTTATATAACAGTTATGTATGTCATGTAATTTTGTTGCATTTTAAAAATGTCATTAATAATTATAGGACTATTTATTCTGTTGCTGTGCTTTTGACCCAAAGGCCATAATAAAGGTTTGATGTGATCTGGTTCTGGAACCACCCATGCCACATTATTCTAGATTACCAAAAGGGATGCTAAGGTCACCTTTTACAAATACCTTACTATGGTCTAATTACAATATATCCACAAAATTCCCTTGGTCTACTATCAAGTAAAATTGTCAAAGAAAACAAATAAGAATTGTCTGGCACAATCTGTTTTTAACAAATTATGCTAGCTTCTGGTAATCATACTCTGGGATCTCATCAACCCATTCAATGGATCACTGTTACAAAGATTTCACTACAGATCTTCACAAAGCTTTAAAAGATGGTTTATACAATGGAAACATTATACATATATTCAGGGGGACTGTCATTCTCAATCACAATGAAAGCTTTCTTTGATAAAATATATTTTCCATTATAGCCATCTTCTGAACAAGATGGCTGAAAAGAGGAAGGTAGAACTTATAAACTTATTTCCATAGACCTAAATATAAACAGTTTGTCCTTGTTACATATAATATTTATAATATTTTGTATATTTGGTCCATATCAAGCCTCACTGGATATAGAAGCGAGCTTATGATATCTCATTAAGCAGCAATTTATGCAATATAGTATGTATTTGTCCACATAAAACCTGAAGTCTAATTGCTTGTTCCAATTCTATTTTGAGCCTGACATATTCCAGAAGTGAAAACATAGGTCAGCCATATGGAAATATGAAAATCTTTTCCAGTCTGGGCAAGTATATTTTAATTGTCTAATGTATCATATTGGCTAATAGTTTCATCTATCTCTGCCATCAACAATAATATATTAAACCTGTATGCTGCGTGTCCGTCAGAGACTCCGGTTGTTATTATTTTATGTCAATATTATACTGTAAATATTATAATCCTTACGTAGGCTCTCTAACGTTTCCCAGATATGCAAACAGAAACAACGATGTAAATGCTAAAGTGCAAGTTTGTATTGAATGATTTGCTTATTCCCAAATCTTGTTCAATCCACCCTAAAGAAAGAAAAATGTGCTGCTGCAC
The DNA here is from genome assembly GCF_947247035.1 of Vipera ursinii. Taxonomy (NCBI): domain Eukaryota; kingdom Metazoa; phylum Chordata; class Lepidosauria; order Squamata; family Viperidae; genus Vipera; species Vipera ursinii. The sequence continues at coordinate 168,980,826 of NC_139516.1, read as the reverse complement.
TCTATCTTAAAAATAAGATTAAAAGACCTACTATTTCATCACTAGTGACTGCAATTAATTGCTCTGCTGGAAGGGAGTTTGCATATCTATGGCTGGCATATCACTGAATTGTATATAGGCTACAAAACCGTTCATCAAAATTTTGACACAGGAATTACTGGTTGCCAGTCATTTAGTATTTCCATGACATAAAATATAGGAGAGGAGATATCACTTTTTGTCTGAAAGCTTAAAAGAATAATCCTATATATAACACAGATGGCTCAGACTGTTTTCAAACTAGAAATTGACTCTTCCCCAAGGAAGATCTGGGTTCAATTCATGATGTACAGATGTGATAGGAATTAAGGCAATTCCTTCAGCACAAGACGTTTTTAGAATAAATATGTTAGTTGTCCACTGTGGAAATTAAGCAAATGCCTCCAGTTTATTCTGGAGCACATTGTATATAAGTTGCCATCTCTAATTGTGGCAAGACATGAAACTGGAAGTCTAAGAAATTTAGAAGGTCAGTATGTTCCAATAAGAAAGTATTTATAAGGCAAAAATCCCTGCATAGCTACTATCTTAAAGTAACAGCTTGATTATGTAGAAGAAAGGCAAAGTCACCCTTTTCCTTCTTTTCTTCCCCAAGTAGTAATATTTCCCCCAAAGAATCAGATGAATTCTTGGTTGATTCCTCAGAAGTCATTGAATTAATTTCAGTTTCCTTGCCTGCATTTATCTGTAACTCTGTAGCACCCACAAAATTATGAATTTATGGAACTTCAGCTATGTATTCCCCAAGGTTTCATTATTGTCTTTCTTTCTTTGAATTTTACTTTTATCAGCAATTTTAGACAGAACATTCTTTACAATATGAGTCACCAATTCCAGGGCAGTGGTCTGCTACTGGGCCATGCCCATTGAGAACCAAGCTGCCGAAGCAGTGGGCAAGCGTGTTTCATTTGCACATGCGGGGGATTTAGGTTGCATGTGCAAAACCCTTCCCTTCTGCTGCCAAAACCCCTGAAGCTGCCTCTGCTGCCAGTCCATGGAACAAAAAAGATTGGGGACCTCTACTCTACAATAGTCATCACACTGAAATAAATGATTTTTAGGTATAAGGCAGATGCTCATTGAAGCAAAACATGAACCAACAGAGATTAAAACAACAGCTGGTGGTCCAGTGTCAGTTATGATTTTACAGCACAAGTTATAAGCCAGGTTTTAATATCCTCACTTCACATACAATAGGTTTAACTAGGATTGGGCCTGAATGCTTAGCATTTTCAACACAAACTAACACAGAAGGGCTATAACTGCTTACTAGTCATCTACTGCATAGATTATATGTCTATTTTAAACCAGGAACTCCTGATTGATTAAATGAGTTTCAGACTTTCAACCAATCAACCAAACTTTCTTTTTAGGCTATTATCCTATTCTTTAATATCTGTAGTTTTAATCTTTTCAAATAAAAGGAAGTTTGTCATCCCTTTTTACTGCATCCTAAAATTAGCTTCAATTTAATTATCTTAAGCCCTTTTATTTGTAGATGTAATTAAAACCAGGAGTATGTGTAATTAAAAGCAGCAGTTTTTCAAGACTTGTTCTCAATATCTATAGACCATACGAAGGTCTCTGTGAAAAATCTTTGATTCTTTCCTTACCCAAGGGAATTTTAAGATATTTCTAACAGGAGGAAACAACAACCCACAAGGGACTAATAATATTTTATTACTGAGAGAAATATGGCACAAAGACAGCTGATTAAAGTTGGCCACAAATGTAGATACTGCTTCTTCTTTTCCTTTATTTATAATATTCACCATTATGTTCAATGCATTATTTATATTCTGGTTTTAACAATGGCTTTATCTAATTGATGAATTTAAACAGAGCTAGAAATTTACTAGTATTCTAATGCAACCTTCCTTTCCATCCCTTCCCAAATTATCTCTGTTAGAAAGGTTGTGGTTGCTTTCAGCAGAAAAGTTCTGGCCCTAGCCAAAGCAAAAATGTGTGATTAAGCTGCCTAATAGAAATGTAGGATTCATTTTCTGCGCTGCTTCTGAGAGGTGGTTGATACATCTAAAATCAAAACAGCAAGTCTGAATTAACAGCTTTTTTTGGTATGAACATCTCTCCCAGACTTAAGTATAGCAGTGACTAAGAAGACACTTCACATCACCCTCTCTAATAATCATATCATGTTTCATTGATTGACTGTTCATCACATTGCTATTTAATTACAACCAAATTATTCTTGAATATACAAGTAATCATTGGTTTCAGACTTGCAATATTGATGTCGGTCCAGGTAAATGAGACAGGAAACATGACAAGATGAACCATTTCTACTTTATTGTAAGGCTACCTTAACAAAATCTTGCAAGTCTGAAGGCACAAACTTCGTGCCTCCACTTTTAACTGTTTGATTCATTAGAGTGAGTCCTTCCAAGTTTCTTTCTCTGACCATTAAGTGACTATGAGTTCCTGCTTGTCTTATTTAATTGTTTGCTAGGCATCTTTGCCCTCTTTCCCAAGATCATTCATACATTCCCCTCCTTCCCAAGATCAATCGTACGTGAATAGTGCTGTCTGTTAAGAGACAACATTAATGACAACGGAGAACTTTGATATGTCAACAGCAACTCCATATTCCTTGGGTTCAAACATTTGCCTATTCTCTCCCATCCAGATCCCAACAGCCTCAAGGCATCAGGAAATGATATTGATAGTATTTCACAGCCTAGAGTAGTGATATTGCATCACTACATACACATACAGTACATATACACATATAGTACACATACACATACATTGCACATACACATACATATGCACATAGTTCCAGCAAAAAAGAAAAGTGAAAAAACAAATCAGGGTTTTTTCCACATAAAAATAAAGATGGATAAAGATGAACAGTTATGCAATTTTCCCAAATAATATATAAAATACTTATATATACTTACAGCATACGTGTGATTGATCTAATTTCTTTGGCAGATGCATTTTTTCCACTTGGATGGCAATGGTATTATATAATTTATTGGCTGCATTTTCTTGCTTTCTGACATGTTAACCCATTTATGTATCCATACGTATGCAAACAATTACCAACTACATTCTGTCTCACCTTGAATCACATCATAATATATCTGATTATTACCTTTATTTCTTGCAATTTAGCATGTCCTAGGACCTTGTAAAGGGACGCAGTGGCTCAGTGGGTTAGGACGCTGAGCTTGTTGATCAGAAGATCGGCAGTTTGGCGGGTCGAATCCCGAGTGCCATGTAGCAGAGTGAGCGCCTGTTACTCGTCCCAGCTTCTGCCCACCTAGCAGTTCGAAAGCACGTAAAAATGCAAGTAGAAAAATAGGGACCACTACGGTGGGAAGGTAACAGCGTTCCGTGCTAGTCATGCCGGCCACATGACCACGGAGACGTCCTCGGACAAGCGCTGGCTCTTCGGCTTTGAAACGGAGATGAGCACCGGCCCCTAGAGTTGGAAACGACTAGCATGCATGTGCGGGGGAACCTTTACCTTTAAGGACCTTGTAATAGGTGACTTCAGGCATCATTGCAGTGTCCAAGGGGTTTAAAAGATAGGCTGCATGGAAACAAAAAAAGAGAAATGACATGGTTTGAAAAAAAGAAAAGAAAAGAAAAAATACAAAAAGCCTTGACTTTTTCACTGAGAAGCTTAGGTTCTGCATAATGGAATAAGGACATTGTTGAATGGTAAAACACATACTTTGTAAGACACATATCCCAGCATCAACCTTTGACATCACCATGTGACAGAACCATGAAGGAAGTATAGCAAAGGCCTTTGTCTGGGTTCTTGGAGTTTTTTCAGAAGAATAAGCACTAGCATATCTCGTTTCCCCCTTTGCCCTCCCCCAAGACAACCACATTTGCAAAAATTATGGCAGGGGAAGTATTCACATATTAGCAGAGAAACCTTATTCACTGTGACTCTGGCCAGCCCTCACCTTCAACTTCTCCTCAGCTTCTAAGATTTTCTAATGGTGCAGATATGTATACAGCAGAACAGAAAATTGTTATGAGAAGTCATTAGTTTCTATTACTCTGAGCATGATCACCCAGGAGCATTCTGAGTAACAAAAATGGTTGCTGCTTTCCTCAGGGTTGATTTTTGTCTTGAGCACTGCTCTCCACAATTTTGCTTCTTGAAAATTAAACTTTTTTTAAAAAAAAATGATATGTAAATATTTTTAAAAAGTATGTCAAGCCTTGCAGGTTTCCATATTTTACACACTACTAGAAATGCCATCTTGTGACATCTGAGGGCTAATCCATATAAACAGTATGGCGAAGATAATCTACTTGGCCCAGTACTGATTCAGTAAAAGGCAAGCTACTTGTATTCGTTTAAAAAACTTTTCTCAGCTAATAAGGGAAATTTTCTCTGCACAATTTCTATTTCATTTTTGTACCATCACTTTTGGACTTAAAGAAAGGTGTAAGTTCAGAAAGGCTAAAGAATTATGTGCTATAGGAGCTCTGTAGATAAATGTGATCAATCTACTCCTACATTGGCTGAGAGAATAACAGGTGACCAAGGCCCTCAGAGACCAAGCTGAGAAGGAAACTTGGCCTTCCATAGCTAGCAATGGCTAAATGCTTTGTTCAGTGTATTTACAAGATCTTCTCTCCCAGCCAGAATAATCCTGAATGGAGGTGCCCTTCCCTTGCTTGCATTTCACAAACCACCAAATCCATCCTTTTCTAATGGGCTTCTGGCATAGAAATTGAACCTGGGTTGCTTGTGTAATATTTTACTGCACTTATGTTTATTTTTTGCAGGTACCCTAAGCCATGAGAAGTGCAGGTAGTGCAGAAATGTTGAGAAAAGTTTATACTTCCAGTTTGCTTCCTGACATCCAGAAGGTGTTTTACAGATTATTTTTAAATAAACATATTTCTATTTATTTTTTTCTAACCAGAGCACATTATCTACAACACAATAGATTTGCCTCTGCTAGCATAAGACATTATTGTGTGGCTAGATATATTATCAATTTACTTAATCCAGTATGCTTCTTTCTGAGCAAACATCTATGGGGCTGAGCCTTGTGATTACAAAATTATCCATGTTTGTATACATGCATGCAATTTATCTACCATATCAATACTCATGGACCCTCAACAGTTCACAGATATTAAAATAACTATAAAAATAAACATTACATTTAAAAATCTCAGTAACAAAAATATTATCCATAATAACAAAAAATAACACAGACACACATTTACATAGATATATTTATGACCGTACAGTCAATCCTCAAAGGTTTCCAGAAAAGCTAAGTTATTACTACTTTTTGGAAGGTCATAAAAAGGGAGGGGGACATCTTTATCTCAATAGGCAATCTGTACTATAGAGATACCACCAAAAATCATATAGGGCAGGGATGTCAAACTTGCAAGATCACATGACGTGTCGTGACGTATCGCAACTTTTTTTCCATTGCCAGCAATGGGGTAGGCACAGTTTCAGCATGACGCATCCGGCCTACGGACCGGCAGTTTGACACCCTTGATATAGGGGAACCAATACCAGGTGCTATCTTGTCATTTGGGTTGGACAATGAAGCAGAGACTTTATGGGAAAGGCATTATCTTAGATATGCAAGCTGGTTATCTATAATGTAGCAATCAACACCTTGAACTGCAGCCAGATACACCTTAGCAACCGATGCAGTTCTCACTATGGCAACGTAATATGGCAGTACCAAAACTGGCCAGTAAGTATATAGGCCAATATATTCTGTACCAGTTGATGTTTCTATGTAGTCCTCAAAGGCAGCCCCATTTAGAGTGAATTAGATTAATCTAAGTCCACATTTGTGCAGTGGACTTTCTTTGACTAAATGTGCAAAGGTATGAGTCATAATATTGTTTATGGTATATATTTCTTACACTCAACACTCATAAACAAACTAACACAAAATCATTTCATTGCCTTATTCTTTGCAATGCAAACATATTATTCCATCACTAATAATTCTCTAGTGTCAGTTATATGGTTCATTGCTATAATGAACATTGCTTGTAGTTGTTACAGAATAATTTACAAGTATTTTTCCCTTATTTATTATATTCTCTACACATTTTTAGATGTGCACAGGAAAAAACAACTTGGAGATCTGTACAAATACTGCATTGACCTTTGAAGCTTATAAAAATCCACATTCAACAAATTTCACAATTTTTTTTACAGCACAGTAGGAAATATTCCTGCTATAGTCTTCTAATCTATAGCAAATTTACTTTGTAACAAGTCTTAACAGACATAATAGAAAGCATAATTGTGCTATCATTTTATATTAGACAAAAATATGATAGAGTGAATAACAAAGTACAAAAAACTTTTCCATGTTAACAATGAGTTCTTCTGCCTTACACTTAGAAATAGATATTTGTAGAGAAACAATGAATACCTGCAAAAGGTAAAGAGTATGCATTATTTTAGGGGCACAGCATGATGGAAAGCTGTATTTTTTCTTATAAAAATGGTTAATGTTGTTAAGCATTCAAATCTGTATGTATATTTGCACAGTTAGAAGAACCAATATTTCCAAAAACAGCACACACACACACACACACACACACACACAATTTTTCAAAGATTTTGTATAAGTAGGCTTTGAAGGGCATTTATTTCATATGTGCTATGTCCCTTTTAGCAACTTGAATATTATATTCGTTTGAAATTATGAGATCAGAGTTTTACTAGTGACAAGTAAATAAAAGCAAGGATATTTAAAATATATAGCAAAATAAGGTCAATTTCAAAGACTTTGTTCTCCATCCTCCTTGAGAAATCAATCATTCAGATGAGAAGGAGCCTTTTAAGTGATGGTGTCAACATTGTGGAATGTCTTCTTTGATGAAATGAGACTGGGTTCCTGCTTGGTTTGATTCTAAACTTAGTTGAACACCTATTATAAAATACTGGACTTCACTGGTCAATAATTTACATACACTTTATGAGTATACATATACTGTATAACTGACATAAAGATACTATAACATGGCAGAAAAAAGAGCCTGAGGTTGATTTTATGTATAAACTGACATTGACCCTATGATTGTCAGGTGCAAGTAACCAAGAACAGGAATTGAGTTCATATATAAACTAAAAGTTTATTATAGGCTACCTATAGACAAAAATCTGATCTACTAAAGGTGAGGAGCCTTGGTGGAGCAGTGGGCTAATGCCTCCTTAAGTAACACCAGCTGCCTGCAATTAGTGCAGGTTCGCATCCCACCAGGCTCAAGGTTGACTCAGCCTTCCATCCTTCTGAGGTAGGTAAAATGAGGACCCAGATTGTTGGGAGCAATAAGCTGACTTTGTAATAATGCCGCTTGGGGGTGTGTGTGTGAAAGCCCTAACAAGCAGGCATATACTAAGGCTACTGCTAAGCTTGTAAGCCGCCCTGAGTCTTCGAAGAAGGGCGGGATATAAATGTAATAAAAATTAAAAATAAAATAAAATAAGGCAAATTGTTGCTAAATAAGAGTCAATGGACCTCATGGAGAGTTGGACTTGACTTTCTTGTGGCAGCTTAAGGATTTCAAACTGATAATGCATTTGACCCCATCTTTGGGCTCTACTTGGTCAACTCCTACAATTATATATTTTTTCCCCAAAAAAACCAATTAAACTGGATATATTTTACCAGTTGTGTAAGAAAGAAACAGAAATTATAGCAATGTGAGGTTCATATTTATTTCTATGAAGTAATAGCTTTGTGCATCTCCTGTATTATTTTTCCAATAATAATTTCCATTATCTATCTATACCTTATTTTGTTATGATTCTCCTATCTGCTCTTTTCTACTTATCTTCTTTTCCAATCTCGTTTTGTTTAAAAAGGAATAACAAAACAATATTAGATGCTTTAATTATGTAAAACAAATATAATTAGTTTACATAATGCTGCCATTTACATAATATGCATTTGCTAAATGCATATATTTTTCCTCTAAACTATTTCAATGACTAGTTAAGGTACTATAGAGTTTTCAGGTTCATAAACTCAATCAAGCAGTTAGCTGTAGTTTTTCAGAGAGTTAATTAATAGTTTTAAAAGCAAGTTTATAGTTTTATGAGCAAATTCTTTACAGAAAAAAAGAAAAAAAAAACTAAAAAAGTATAAGGAAACTAAATGAAATTACCCATGTTTTATAAAAATGTAACATTCCTGGAAGACCTTATTGGCCCTCTATTAAGAAATTGATTGAAGTCATACTTTACAGTATTATATCAGCAAGGTCAGTTTCACTATTAGTCTCATTGAGACAACATAACCAGTAGAGACTTTTTAAAGAGCTCTTCAGTTTTGCCCTGAAGTAAAATTACTTATACTTTAAAAATATGATCAAGAACGTATAACATCAAAAACTGTATTACATGCTCATGTGTTCTGATACATTATGAGCTACTAACAACTTAAAGATATAAGAAGAAAATAGGGTGAAATAGGTCCTCCCAATAAATTGAGCAAAGGCAGCAAATGTTGCATACAGTCACCTGTGCAGATATTTATGATAAATAATCATATTAGTTTGAAATAAGTATGTGAGCTATCTGAACAATTAGCACTCCTGGTACTAGTCTCAGCTGCAGCTCCCATGGCTGTTTGCACAATGCACTATTGTTATTTCTGCTACCCCTGGGGAAAAGGAGGGGGAAAGTTGAGATATTCTCATTCTATTGCAATTTTGGGGAAATTAGGTGTGATGGCGATAATTGTAATTACCTGCAGACCAATCACAATTGCACGGTTCTGCAAATCCTTGTTGCCATCCACTGTCTACTTCTAGATACTGCCCTTGCAAAACCAAAAGGGGATTCACTGACTATCAGTTTTGCCATTGAGTTGTAGCCCTAGAAGTGGACACAACTGCACTTTTGGGCTCCTTCCTTTTTCATTATACATTATGATTTTGTGGCTGTGTAACAAAGATGATTATCTTAGCATAGGAAACTGCATTATTCAAATATATCCTCCCTGTGAACTTGATGCATTTACTATTAAATTTGATTGAGAACTTATCAACTTGTTGGGATTATAGCTATGTTCCTTATGGAAAAGATGTGGAGGTCATGTAAACACAGCCTTTTTGAGGGTGGGGGTAGGTGTCCTCAAGTTAGTGTTAACTCCTAGTGACTGGACAAGTCCCTGAAGTTAGTTTTCTTGGCAAGATTTCAGAAATAGTGTGCCGTTGCCTCTTTCCAAGAGCTGAAAGAAAGTGCCTGGCTCAGCGTCACCAGTGCCTTATTCACTACTCTACACTGACTCTACTGTTGTTTTAAGAGTCATCAATTAAGGTATGGATTTTTTCCACAGATGAATTATTTCCAAAGTGTGTTTCCCTACAATAGTTTGCTCTTAGTTGGGATGAAACAGCTACCTAATACAGTATTTAACTTCCAAAATGATTTCTAATGAGCAGAATACCACATTTTTCTGATTATGGATCCTTACTGTCTTAAATATGGATGCCAAGCATCCTTAAGAAAACATAAGCTTTTACTGTGAGATTAATTTATTCAGTTTGTACTTATACAGAGAATTGTTAGCTTTTAGAGGCTTCCATTACTTTATCAACCTATATACAGCATGCCCTCATTAAGTGATTGATTATGTGCTGTTAGATGTCATTCCTAGCAACCATATAGACAGATTTCCTATAGTTATCTATTCAGAAATAAATTCTACTGAGTTCACAAAGTAATGTCCAACTAAGGCTCCTTCTGGTTAGAGCCTTATAAGGCAAGCAATGCTCCTCTTTGAAAGCTACCTCTGCTTTCCCATCTCTGCATGAGGAGTATCTCTCTCAGCAACTATCCATTCAAGCTGTGGCGAGTGCAGCATTGAATGTATTTTGATTAAATAATTCTTCTAACCCTCTAAGCAGAAATAGCTGGGTGAAATGATTGGTCTTGAGTTTCCCCTCTTTCCCTGAGAAGCTTTCCACAAAGGGCTTTCATGATTGCTAATTGTCTGTCTATCTATCTATCTATCTATCTATCTATCTATCTATCTATCTATCTATCTATCTATCTATCTATCTATCTATCTATCTAATCTGCAGGCAGAAAAAAACACCTGAAGTTGCTTATAACAGCTATGTGCAAACAGCAAAGATGTGTGTTAATTCACAGTGCATTTATGAATACAATTATTGTGCTTTAAATGGTAAGTGCAAACACAGCCAGTCACAAGACCAGTCAGTTTGATAGGTGAAAACGAAAGACAGAAATAAACACTTCCATTAAATTAGCATTAGGAAGATATATAGTAAGCTACATGGGCAACACACCCAACATTTTTCAAGAATGGGGATTATGTTTATATGGCTCATACCAGGAACAGTTTGAATGTACAGAACAAGTGTAAAATCTGATCTATCATTGAGATAATTTGATCTTGTGGTTAAGGTAGAAAACTAAAAACCAGGAGATTGTGAGTTCTAATCCTGCCTTAGGCATGAAAGGCAACTGGGTGACTTTGGGCCAGTCAATCTTTCTCACCTCCCAGGGTTGGTGGTTTTTTCTTTGAAAACAGGAGGAGGAAGGAGTATTAGGTGTACTTCCTTGAATTATTTATAAAAATAATAAAGGCAGAATACAAATCAATAAATAAAATGACAGCGTCTATAAATGTGTAAGGAAGCTGTCACACAGGAGGTACTTCCATCTACAAGGGAGAAGCAGCAACATCACCTTTGCTGAAATTAGAGGAGGGAGATTGTGACTTCATACTCTTGCTTAGCAATTTTAAAAATAATTCAAATTATCCATGAGATTTTTTTTTTATTTTAATTCCATTTATATCCTGCCCTTCTGCGAAGACTCAGGGCGGCTTACAAGCTTAGCAGTAGCCTTCATTCTATGTATATGCCTGCTTATTAGGGCTTTCACACACACCCCCAAGCGGCATTATTACAAAGTCAGCTTATTGCCCCCAACAATCTGGGTCCTCATTTTACCTACCTCGGAAGGATGGAAGGCTGAGTCAACCTTGAGCCTGGTGGGATGCGAACCTGCACTAATTGCAGGCAGCTGGTGTTACTTAAGGAGGCATTAGCCCACTGCTCCACCAAGGCTCTTCAAGATATTGTTATCATCAAACCAAATGATAATGTATTCAAAATCTGATAATGGAACTCTGGACTAACCACACAGCCAGTCATAAACCAGAGGAGAAACGTATTTATTTGTCAAATTTATACTGTATAACTATCATCGCACCAGAAATGTCTCTGGTTAGTGTACAGTAATAAACAATTTTTAAAAACCTATAAAAACAGGCCTTATAGGAACAAACATTATAAAATAAGAACTATCGTTATTAAAAAATAAAATATTATCAAAAATAGAGCATAGAATATTAGAAATACGTATGGAGCTAAAGTAGAAAGATGTGATAAAAACTATTCCTCTCCCTTATTTAGAGCCCTTTATCTGTCTCCAGTTTTTCAGACTCTAATTAACTCTTCAGAGTACCTTTCATTAAAGCAGTAAGCAACTCTATGAATTTTCTATGAAGATGTGTTTATGGCCTGAAAGGTAAAGAGAGAGAAAGAAAAATGGAAGGAGGAGAATGAATACAAATCTAAACTTTCCCATCTACAAAAGTGCTGTGAAATATTCTTTTTCAAAGAAAATGGCATTACATTAAAGATTATTATTGTTCCCTCCTGAAATATGAATTTCCTGCAGAGGATCAGATTGTTTCCCCAATTCCACTGCAGTTTTTGCACCTCGTAAAGTATAAGTAGGGAACTGATTCTGCCATGTGTAATGCTTTGCATATCCTGAAAAACTTGCCACAACATTGGCTATACACAGCTGCTCAGGACAAGACAATATGCAGGAACGAGCTGCTAATTCTAATAGAAAAATCAACAAGTCTTCTGTACTGACTTATAACTTCTCTTGAATCAAAAAGAGCACTTCCGTCATTTAATCTGTTTACAACTGTCTATGATGTGGACGTGGTGGCTCAGTGAGTTAGGATGCTGAGCTTGTCAATCGTCCCAGCTTCTGCCAACCTAGCAGTTCGAAAGCACATAAAAATGCAAGTAGAAAAATAGGGACCACTGCGGTGGGAAGGTAACAGCGTTCCGTGCCCCTTTGGCGTCTAGTCATGCCGGCCACATGACCATGGAGACGTCCTCGGGCAAGCACTGGCTCTTCGGCTTTGAAATGGAGATGAGCACTGGCCCCTAGAGTCGGAAACGACTAGCACACATGTGCGGGAAAAACTTTACCTTTACCTATGATGTGGCCTAAAAGGATGTCAGCATAATTTTATCTGCCCCAGCAACTGATATATTTTCTGCTTTGGTTATGAGACTGGCAAATGATGTTGTTCTGGCAGCTTTAATGGGGGACAAGTTAACAGAAGGGATTGGTGGATTTCCTGCCAGTTTGAAACCATCAACTAATCATTCTTCTTAATTTGGGCTGATCTGAAGAGGCAAATTTTGATAAAGAGCTTGATCCATGGGTACCTGGCCCATAGGATGGCTATTTTGTTCCCCCATCTGTCCTCCTTTAATGGAAAACCTTAGTATAGCCTCCACACACTCTACAAATGATCACAAATTCTCTTTTGCTCACCTGCTTTTCCTTTCTGTCTTGTCTTCTTGCTTATTCTATCATTTTCAATTACTCTTTCTTTCTGTTCTGCACTCAGAAATTCTCTCTCTCTCTCTCTCTCTCCCTCCTCCTTCCCTCTTTCCAAAAACAACTGATGGGGGACAGGTGTTGACAGATGCTGGTGAAGAGACACACTGCTTTTTCTTGTCAACCCTCTCTACATTGACAAAGTAGCATATCCTGTCTACTGTTCAGCACTATCACTTTGCAAAAGGAACAGACACAGGAGAGTTTGCACTCTTCTTGGTTTATATAGGGTATAAATACCAACATTTTGTTGGAACCATGCAGCAAAAAAAGAGGGAAAAGAGAGTCCCGTGCAAGGACTCCCAACCCTTTGGAAAATTAAAATCCGCAGACAGTTGCCATGGCTGAAAAGTAGGGTTGTGTATACTGCAATCCAAGCAACTAATAGGAGCTAAGTGAACTCCAGTCCTTGACCAGGTCATTGCTTCAGTCTTTGCAAAGCATTCCAAATCATACATATAGCAAGCTTGTGTGGAGGGCAGTTGTAAGGTTACACTTTAACATTGGATCAAATAAACGTGAAGTTAGATTATGTTGGGAATGGGCTGGCAATGAAGCAAAAGATGCATCAAGAAATATGCATCTTAGAAACTGAAAATGCAGTTAACAGAGCCTGTGAATGAGCGCGATGTATTATATGGGGAGTAATAATGACTAAACTCAGTATATTGGATTAAAGGTATATACTGTATGATCACTTTTTTAAAAAAAAATCTCTCTGAACTATATCTATAGCAAACACTCTGAATCACAGTTATTTTGCTAATGTAACAACAAAAAGAAAAAAAAAAGAAAACCCTAATTCCTAATCTGCTAACCGCCATCACATTAAAGGATCAGAGTAAATTATCATCCCATGAAAAGGACAAATTTAGAAAGCTGTAAGAATGAGTATGACTAACAAATAAGCTGTTATCTACACAGGTGTACAAAAAGGGAAATGCTTGTTAGCAGAAAGGAATACAGAATTTTCCTCCAAGCTTACCTCTCATGCCTTTAAACCCATTTATGTGAATATTAGATGAAGTCTGTAAACTTCTGGTGAGTGGGAAATTATGTCAAGAATAATGGAATGCTGGAAGCCCACTCAAATCATCAAGAGAGAAAATCCAGCCATTGTTCCTTCAGTGGCATATTATATTTCCTCGGGCTGAAACAGCACAATAAAACATGAGTTCCTATGCACACCCTTAATGTAATTACAACACACACAACTACAATCACATTATCCTTACAAGTTCTTTAGACAAAATCAGCTTCTAGATTCAAAGCACAATTACCTAAATTTGTGAACTGCAGAGTGCAGTTGTTAGTTATATCACAATGGTTATTGTTACGACCTGAATTATTTGCAGGGATATAGTATTGCAACTGCTTACCTCTCAAGATATAAACAAAATAAAAATGAAATTGGATACATATCAACAATCACAACATAACCCTCTAGGAGTCCAAAAGTAGTATTCTTTCAAAATCTTTCTCCTAATAATAACAATCACCAAATGCCATTTTTGTTTTCCTTTTTAAGTATGAAGACATACTCCTTAGTTAATAAGGAGCACTATGATTTCCATTAAATGTACTGAGAATTTAGTAATAAATTTAGAATTTAGTATGGAATTTAATAGGAATATATGAATATTAATAGGAATAATAAAATATATTATTGAATATAATTAATAATTATATTTTTATTACTAATATAATTATAGTGAAATAATTATGATGCCTGAAATACCTGTGTACAATCTTCATTCAAACCATTGATTTTTTTTTTCCAGGTGTTGGACCTATCACGGCTCTGTGGGTTGCCTTTTATTGCAAATGCTAGGAGATCAAGCTGGACATTGATCTTTAAGCTTAGCCTTAAACAACTTCCTTCCTTCCTTCCTTCCTTCCTTCCTTCCTTCCTTCCTTCCTTCCTTCCTTCCTTCCTTCCTTCCTTCCTTCCTTCCCTGTCCTCCATATGGGAACAAAAATCCCAGAATTCTCAGCTAGCATGGATCTGTTTGCTGGGTATTCTGAGAAACAGTCCCAAACCTTCAGGAAGGCATCAGGCTAGGAAAGATACATTGTAGACCAACTGGTGCATAATCCGGCAGCCACTATACAAGAAGATACACAAGGAATGTCTGTATATACTCGTTTTTTGTTTTTCTATTCTCTTACTTGGTGGGATTACTTGTTCTTTTGTATGCTGTTTTGATTAGCTTTTTGCAAATCTACAGAAAAAAAATAGATTGGCATTTTTACTATTGGAAAGATAACTGCCTCAATACTTTGGTCTGATGTTCCACCATCTGGCTATATGAATAAGATCTACAATCATCTTAACAAATTTAATTTATCTGTATCAAGCGGGAATGAGGTCATTTTTCAAGTATTAATTCCTTTTGTGAAGAGCTTAACATTTAACAACTGGAATGTCAAAATATTATTAACTTTCTATATCTCTCATCAAATGGACAATTTAAGGCATTTAACAGCTGTTCTTTGTAAGAAGAACTAATCCCAGTGAATGATGTTCAGTTTCAAAATGGGCCATCCTCTGTAATCAGCACTTTATTTCATTTACCTGATAATGTAGTCAATACGTTGGCATTTGGAGGAGGCAGTTTATAGAAGTTTCCCCTTGGGAAGACTGTAGATTTTTTTCAATGCAATGAAAAAAAAAATCAAAAAGCAATTAAAATTGGTTGCCATTGGAACCAGAAGTTTCAGTCTGGTGATAATACAACATTTCTTAATATGTTTAGCTTTTGAACATGTACTTATTGGCCAAAGAAGAATGGAACTGAACATATAAAATGTCAGTTGACGTCACTGAGCAGTGGCATTTTCTAGTGATCAAAGAAGGATTTGTTGTATGATAGAGAAAATAAGCTTTCAGGAAAATATTGGGGGTAGGGCAAAGATATTTTTACAAAACTAAATTATCATTCTGACATTGGCTCTTCAAGATATCCAACAGAGGCCTTTCCAATCATCTGCTACCAGATTCTTTTAATTAGAAATGGCAGATTTTAAGCCCAGTATTTTTAGTTTGCTATACTATGTTTTCATTTGACCCCCCTCTCTTGCAATCATTACTAGTCTTATTTATTCAGTGTCCTTTGTCTTGAGCTTGTGGACATGTCAACTGACTGATCTTGTCTCAGCTTAACAGCTAAATAGGGCTCTATCTAGCTAGTATTTGGATGGATATCTCCAGATATCCAGATAATAGCTAATATACAATTGATAGGATCTGGTTCTTCTTTCCAGTTTAAATTGACCTTTCATGAAGAAAGTACTACTCCAATTTTTAAAGCACAGGTCTTCTCTCTCTCTCTCTCTCTCTCTCTCTCTCTCTCTCTCTCTCTCTCTCTCCCTCCCTCTCTCTCTCTCTTTCTGTCTCCTTCCTCCTCCCTCTCTCTCTCTCTTCCCTTCTCCCTCTCCCTCTCCCTCCCTCTCTCTGTTTGTAGCAAACAAACAAACCTAAATGGATGAAAATGAGACATCTATCTCTTTTTCTATCTAAGTTTGGGTAGGCCAAACTATGCAAGCCAAGATGCCTGCCAAGATGCCAATTCCTGTGGTCCAAGCTGAAATGGCTCAAGGCAAGAGGGGAAGGAGCATGCTTTCAATAGGCAAAAGCATCAACGAGAGGTGAGTAAATCCACTCCATAACTCTATTACCACCAGCTTTGTCCGTGAGACATTCATATGACTAGACTTTATTTGGGAGAAAAGGAAAAATATCATTTAAAAATAAAGATGAAAGTTACATCATTAAGGCAAGTCATTTAACACAGTTATCAGGAAGGATGAGCTCATGGAGGAAGCTAGAGAGAATTGTTTCCTCCATCCCATGACATTTTATCTGACAATTATTATTAAGATATTCCATGTATAGAATTATTCTTTGTCTTCAGATACAAAACAGGAAGAAAATGTAACCTCCCCTGTGCCATTTTTATATATGCCAAATTGCCATGTAATTAATGTAAACAATTTTTATACACATATTTTGTGTTATCTGCAGATGAAGCATATGGAAAACTTTAGTAAACTATTTTTGATATAACTTGGCTGTATGTTTGCAGGTGAGCAAAAGGATACAGAGAATATATTTTTCTCTGCTTTTAAAAGAAGCAGTAATTGTAATGTTATTCTGTCACCTAATTAAACATGTTAGCGGCTTTACAAGGAAATTACTTAAAACTTCTGTCCCACTCCCAGTAATGTTAGTGATGATGAGACTATAATTGGGTTCTGAATTAAGCTATTTAGGAGAAAAATAGTTTGATATGTTGAAGACAATTCAGAATCACAGAAGATTGGCCATTATTCAGTACTCTTTAACGCTGCTCACATCATGATGTGACAGGCCAAAATCCCAAGAGGTTTGTCTTTTCCTCAAGGGTAGCTATTTCAGCGTTTTGTTTTATTTTTAAAAAAACCTGGCCTAGGTTGGAAGGAATGTCTTTCTTTCAATTTCTAAGAGCAATTCCATATATTCTGATATATCAATTTAATTATTTAGTTGTGTTGCATTGATTAATTCATGGTAGTTCAAGAACACAAACTATATAATTAATCCATGGCAAGATCAAGATCAAATCTGGGTATTTAAACCTGGATCTGCATCAGTAACAAAAAAAGACCATAAAGAATAATTTAAGAAGCAACATGAGTTTATGGCTGAGCAATTTTGATCCTTCCCCACTGGTAGCAGATCTTATTTTCTTTCAGCTATTTTTTCCCACAATTCCAAAACATGGAGAAGAGAAAGGTGGCATCAGGGCTTCTTGAGATAAGCTGTGCAGGAACAGGGAAAGACTGTCTTGCACATGCTTCTGTCACTTTGCTTTTTAAAAGCAATTTCTCACTATTTGCTTTTTGTAGAAGTACAGCAAATCCACATTAAATGCAGAGATCTGCTATCAACTTGAGTAGTTTGGTCTTTAGAAAGAGTTTATGCAGAACACTACAGTTATCAAGAGCCTAAGGCATGTGTTTGGGTGTACATGAATTCACAAGAACACTCTAAGGATTAGAATATTAAAATGATTATATAAATCCTATTTTAAGAATTATTTGATGTTTTCACAGTTGATTCATTTGGTAGGAAAGGAGAATTTAGCACATAATTTTTTCCAGTAATTTCACTGTCATCTTTAATGGCATAAAAATCAATAAAGAAATCACATATAATAACAAATGGAATTGCCTCTTGCAAACCTGTCATGGATGAAGAATGCAGAATTATTCAATCATAAATCCATAGAACATAAATATATTTTTTTCATCAAAGCTTCAAGGATGATTAGATTATACCATATCATAGGCTAATTACTAGCCAAGTTCATCATGATTAAAGGAAGACTTAACATAGATTCTTATTGTTAAGGAAACAAAACAGAATAAATACATTCTTACGGATGAAATATGATAATAAAAATGGAACAAATGAAGGTTAAATACAGGCTGTACATACAACGTTTGTTTTTAATTGATATGTATCTTATAACTCTT
The DNA here is from genome assembly GCF_947247035.1 of Vipera ursinii. Classification (NCBI taxonomy): domain Eukaryota; kingdom Metazoa; phylum Chordata; class Lepidosauria; order Squamata; family Viperidae; genus Vipera; species Vipera ursinii. Next base: position 168,962,594 of record NC_139516.1, on the reverse strand, counting down.
TTAAGTGGGGATTGAGATTGACACACACACACGCACACATGCACACAGAGACAGTAAACATTAATTTTCCTATATTTTCTCAAAATACAATAATGCAAAAGAAGTTAATTAGGCTAACCAATAACAAAATGTAGCAGTATGTCTAGATTTAGTTAAATTTTCTTTCATTTATTTCAAATTATCAAATGTTTATGTCTATTTACAGACAGGTAAAAAAGTCCAAAAAAAATTCTGATTATTTTGAAAGTAATCATCATCATCATCATCATCATCATCATCATCATCATCATCATTTTAGTCTTTGTCTATCAGCTGCAGGATGAAGTCCTACTCTCTATGATTTGACAGAGCAAGCCTATTTACTGAGTTTAAAGAGATACAGTAGTCCTTCACTAATTGTTCAGTGACTGTTTGAACTTACCTTAGCACTGAATAAATGGTGGCTATGACCAGTCCAAGGGACGGGGTGGCTCAGTGGGTTAGGACACTGAGCTTGTCAATCAGAAGGTTGGCAGTTTGGCGGGTTGAATCCCGACTGCCGCGTAACAGAGTGAGCGCCTGTTACTCGTCCCAGCTTCTGCCAACCTAGCAGTTTGAAAGCACGTAAAAATGCAAGTAGAAAAATAGGGACCACTACGGTGGGAAGGTAACAGCATTCCGTGCGCCTTTGGCATCTAGTCATGCCGGCCACATGACCACGGAGACGTCCTCGGACAAGCGCTGGCTCTTCGGCTTTGAAATGGAGATGGGCACCGGCCCCTAGAGTTGGAAATGGCTAGCACGCATGTGCGGGGGAACCTTTACCTTTACCTATGACCAGTGCTCAGAATTCTGACTCTTACAGCCCCCCATGGTCATATGATCACAACCTGGGTACTTGGCAACCATTATTTTCAATTGTGCTGTGAAATAAAATGGTAGGCAATACAACTCATAGAGTAACAAAACTGTACTATAGGCATTTGAGCCATGGCAATTGTCCCAGTTTAACATTCCAGGTGGCCTTCAAGAACAGCCCTAGGTAATGCAAATTACAGAAATAGAAGTACAAAAGTAGACAAGGGCACAAATGCCAATCTTTACTGTCCTTTGCATTAGGCATAGTGACAATTGTTAGAGCAGCTAAAGCTGAGAAAACGAGCCATGAGGAGCACCAGATTAGAAGCATCATTATATCAAGAGCCAAAAATGGTATAATCCCAGAACAAAAGTGTCCTTAATGAATAGCTACTTTGTCTTCCTTAATTGAATCTGGCCAATTTCTCCCCATCTACATCCTGACAGCCTTACAAATGTCTACCATAATAGTTATTTGGTCACGTGTAGAGACATATAGCTGGTATCATTGACATACTGATGATATTCACCCTGAATCAACAAATGACTGATTTTTTCCAGAGGTTTCATGTAAATGGAGAGGAGCACCAAATACTGGAACATTATGGTGGATGTTTCCCACTCAACCCCCTCCTGTCCCCATCCACTGATTGGATCTACCCATTAAGGAAGGAATAGAATCACTAAAACAAGCCCTCCAATTCCTAATTGTCCTGGGCAGGAGAGATAGATGCTATAGTTGACAATGCCAAACAGTACAGAGAGGTCCAGCAAGATGCGTTTGGTTACATGCCCTTCAGTTCCCAAGTGCACGTCATCCATGAAGGCAAACAATATGTACAAACTTAAATCCAGATAATCCATTTCATATGGGATTTTCTGTAATTTACACTTCACCTTCTTATAAAATAAGACAGCTCTGTCAGCCAAAATATTGTATGCAGTCTTTGAAAGGAACTGAATCAACAGCACAGAAGAGGAAATGTTATAATTTCAAAAAGCAAAATACTGTCTTGGCCAAACAATTTGCTACTTACCCCTCTTTCCTCAAATGTTTATATTCAGGTAATAGATTATGTCACAGAATAAGCCATTTATGCCAGGTTTGTAAAAGAATATTGCCTAAATAAATTTTGAAGAAGTGAAAAACAAGTTAAGCAGTAGGACAGTATATCATTTAAAGACAATAGTGTACTAGATTCTGTTTGTATTGATTACACTTAATATTCCTTAATTCTTACTTGTCTGCAAAATAATTCTATTTGCAGGAAAGCATGTCATTATGCCATTAGCCCCACTGTTTTAAGAAGAGAATGAAGTTTATGTTTCTAATAACTGAATAATTGAACATGGGCTTGAAAGGCCTGAATTCAATATGTTGCTCACCAATGAAGCTTGCTATGTGACACTGGGAAATTACCTTTGTTCAGAGATGAATAACATGAGTAATAGATACATGTAAATAATAATCAGCCTGTCCTAAGTTGGACCAGTAGTATTTCCCAACTATCTACATGAACAGGTGAATAAAATGGCCTATGTGGTCATATGAGCATCCTATAGACAATTTTTTTAAAAAGGTTCACTGGACTGGTGAAAAAATAAGGGAAAATGTAAAGCATAATAATATAATAACAGCATAAATTTGGTTGGTGGAAAGAAAAGAGAGGAAGTCCTTACCAGATTGGAAAATTGTTGGAACTGCTAAGAAGAAAACTATACTTGCAAATCAATAAGGCACTTATCAGAGTGTTAGACTCAATCAGAACATAGCATGAAGACCCAACAAGGTCTACATGCCATACCTACTTTTTCCTATTCCCATGGAAACTGATTTGTCTTCCAAGTCTCTAATCTCACTAGGAAAGAATACTAACGAATCAAAATTAGGGTAGGATAATTATAGGCCTATTTGTTTTGCTCAGACTCAACCCAACCAGTGTGTTGATTCCAAAAGCAGTTGATAAGGTCCCTATCCTTTGTGCAGAAAGGGTGGGAGGCCCAGAAATTCAACATCTCAGCAAGAGCCCCCAGTTTAAGAAACACTTTGCTCCTTGAGGGTCCCAGCCTGAATCTCAAGGCAGGAAAATTACCATGTTGTAACTTGTCTTCACGTAGAAAGAGTGCCTGTGCTGCCTTTGAAAATTGATTTCTGAAAGTCAAGACTCCTGTTATTTTTGTGACAGGCATAAAGGAATTTGGGGCTGACAATGGGGAAGATACGAGAGAGCCATTAAGGGAGGAAGGATGAGTGACCTATTAAGGAAAAACTTGGAAAAGAAGTTATAGTATACAGTCCAAATAATAGAGGGAAGACAACAGCAACAACAACAACAACAACAACAACAACAACAACAACAACAACAACAACAATAATAATAATAATAATAATAATAATAATAATAATAATAATAATAATAATATGTTGGAAGGTACTTGGAGGTCATCTAGTCCAACCCCTGCTCAGGAAGGAAACCCTATACAGCAGATGGCTGTCCAGTCTCCTTAAAAACTTCCAGTGTTGGAGCATTCACCGCTTCTGGAGGCAGGTTGTTCCACTGATTAATTGTTCTAACTGTCAGGAAAATTATCCTTACTTCTAGGTTGCTTCTCTCTTTGGTTAGTTTCCACCCATTGCTTCTTGTCTTGCCTTCAGGTGCTTTGCAGAATAGCCTGACTCCTCTTTTTTGTGGCAGTCCCTGAGATATTGGAACTCTGCTATCATGTCACCCCTCATTAAACTAGACATACCCAATTTCAGCAACTGTTCCTTATACGTTTTAGCCTGCAGTCCCCTGATCATCTTTGTTGCTCTTCTCTGTACTCTTTGTAGAGTCTGAACATCTTTTTTACATCGTAGTGATGAAAACTGGATGCAGTATTCCAAGTGTGGCCTTACCAAGGCATTTGAAAGTGGTATTAACACTTCACATGATCTTGATTCTATCCCTCTGTTAATGCAGCCTAGCACTGTGTTGGCTTTTCTGGCAGCTGCAGCACACTGCTGGCTCATATTTAAGTGATTGTCCACTAGGACTCCGAGATCCCTCTCACAGTTACTACTATTGGGCAAGGTACCACCTATCCTATATCTGTGAATTTGATTTTTCTTGCCTAAATGTAGAACCTTACTTTTTTCTCCATTGAATTTCATTTTGTTAGATAGTGCCCAATGTGCAAGTCTGTCAAGATCCTTCTATATCTTAAGCCTGTCTTTTTGGAGTGTTGGCTACTCCTGCCAGCTTGGTGTCATATGCAAATTTGATGAGTTCCCCATCTATCCCCTCATCCAAATCGTTGATGAAGATGTTGAAGAGCACTGGGCCCAGAACTGAGCCCTGGGGCACCCCACTACATGCTTCCCTCCAGGTAGATGCAGTTCCATTGAGGACCACATGCTGAGTATGGCCAGTCAGCCAGCTACGAATCCATCTGGTGGTGATGCTGTCTGACCACATTTTGTTTGTGTTTAAAATGAGAGAGACAGAAACTTAGACAGGTTTTTGAAATTCTGTTAATAAACCCTGCAACAGCAAAGTTGTGACACTCCTGGAATCCGTCTGGTATCTGTTTCTTGATCTGGCCTACTTCAAAGGGCTGGCACTGGTTTTATTTCGTACAGTGATGAGATCAGAGCTGACCAAAGATATGCTGCATGAAGATAAAAAAAATGTATGCCTTCTCCACCTACTCCACAGTCAAGTTATTTTTGCAGAAAGCCCAACAAACTCTGTTCAGTAGAAGTAAAATACTTTAACAATAAATAATAGTTTCCTTTTCAAAATTTTGAAAATCAGCTGAACAAAGACTTGATCCTCACTAACTTAACCGATCAGGTACTTATTATATTATCTCTATACAATGCTAGCTCCATGTTATGTTAGCTGAAATAATGCTTTGCAAAAATTATAAACACCCAACTTTAAAAGAACTGAGAGCTAATTACTAGCTTTCAGTCCCAGGCACCCAATCTGATTATCTATGTCTCGGTTTAAATAGAAGGAGCATTCAGAATTCTGCAAGCAACTACACATGTATTTTCTCTTCAGAAGAGACAAGATAAATCTCTTCATGAAAATTCTGGAAATTAGATATTACCTTTCCTTGTCTGTTCTACACAATAATAGCAGTTTTTAAAAAAGGGAAATAGGAAAAAAATGAGCAGTTTTTTTACAGTGGGAAACTACTGATAATAAGAGGTTAATTCATTTAAAAAGAGGACAATATGTCTGATCAGAGTTCCACAAATATTTATAAAAAAACACCTTTCTGCAAATCTTTCAGAAAAATGTAGTTTGATAAATATAACCTCTATCACTACCATTTTATCAGATATTTTAGTATACAACAGAAGTTATTAGTTTATTTAAAACTTCTTTTTATATCGGTTTTTGATATAAATCTCTATATTACCATGTATGTTGGTTATAAGCAAGAAAAAGACAACATTGGTGACTTAGAAGATGATTTAACCCAATGAATGCTGTGAGAGGAAAAAGAAGATTATACTTATATTGTCAAGTTGGTCTACAAATGTAGATAAACCAGTTGTTCTGAAATACATTACATATTGTCAAGCATAAAGCAAACTTTCCCTCACATGGAAGTTTAATAGAACAGTATGCAGCTGAGAAGCCACATAGATGGGTGAATACCTTCTTACAATTATATGCATTGTTATTTCTGCAATGCCAAAACCTGAAATTAAGGCTTAGAAACTACTGGATGTGAACAATAGCATCAGTGACAAAGCAAAGCAGCTTACTCTTCTAATCTTGCTAATTAAAAAAGCAAACAAATGGAAGGTTGGGTTTGGTAAAGGATATCTAACTTTAGAGCCATGAAGTTCAGCTGTGATAACCTTCACACCTGAAGGTACCACTATTTTCACTCTCTAATCTCTCAAAATCAATCTGAAGAAATGTTGCTTCATTTTTGCTGAAGTAAAATGCTAGAAACAAGGTGCGAAAATCACTATTCCTCACAAGTTAAAAAAAAAATCAGCAATAAGCCACTTCCCTGACTGGCTTCTCAGGGGCAGAACAGATAATGACAAAAAGGTCAAAACTCTTGTCAACTTCACCTCTGGCCTTTTTAAAAAAATACTGCTACAGAAAGCAGAGCAATTAAACTATTTCCCTCATAGAATTTGAAATTTTAAGCTTGAGATCTTTTACAGGTAAAAAGATGATTGATGATAATAATGATGATGATGGTGATGATGATCCTTCTTACTTTGCAGTGAATTTAATTATACCACAGATGAGTCTATACAAAAAAAATACCTCAGTTTTTCTCCTGACCTTGTAGGAGCCCAGAACTTTCATCCCAGCTCTGCACTCTTGTATGGATCTTATCATCAGAATAAAAGGAGAGGATGGGATTTGAAAATTATGGACACAATCTAATTCTCCTGGCAGAATGAATGAATAATGTAATGAAATGAAATGAATAATTAAAAAACTAGAAATTGCCAATATGTTTATCAAAGGCCTTATCTGGTAAACTACTAGATTTAAATAGATATTAAAAACAGAAAGGGATGGGGTGCACTTTTATCTTTATAAACAATTGATATTGCCACAGTTGGAAGGATATACTTGAGCAAGTATTTGAAAGTCCCGTTTTGAAAATTATTTAGAAACTAGGAGTGGATACAATAGCTTCTGTGTTTAATTAACTATTTTAGTCTTGTTAAATAAACTTATTTAAAAGTTGATCAATTAATTGTAGAACAAAATTGCATGCAAACTAATTTTGGTACCTAATGGATATGAATTCTTCCAAATGTTTCGCTTTTCTTTTTTTCAATCAATAAAAAACAAAAGTAATTTAAAAATAATTTATGAAAATCTGTGTTTCTCTTCCTAGTTTAATATATTTCAAGGATCATCTTCTGCCATAAGAACTTATATGCATTTGAAATGTGCACTAAAATTAATTGCAGCTTCCAAGTGGTCTTTAAGTGCAGAGTAGTCCAAATGAATCATGATAAGGCCAGTGGGTGACTTTGAGAGGGGTCTCCAGATCCCAAAAATTGGCACCAAAAAGGAAGTTGTACAAAAGCCTCCTGAGCAAAGCTGCCACCTTCTCTTTAAAAAGGACCTGCAGGTGTAGAAGTATTACAAAAATGTGTACAACTTCCAACTGGGGAAGTTCTACTCCTTTCAGACCTAAAGCTGGACAATCTCCCAGAGTGAAAGGTCTTTGGACTCACTGAGTGTAATCCTGTTCCTCCATATCTAGATCCTCCTTCAAGGGAATGGGACATAACTTCAGTTCCATTGCCTTATTGGTATGGCACTGAGATATACAGCTAGATTTAATTGGCATATTGATGATATTCAATGGTATGCCATTGGACGAAGTTACCCAGCAATAATTTAGATATTAGATAGGATCAGGGGAACACCAAGCCTTGACGAAGCTCACAGAGCAAGAGATCTGGGTTTAACCTAGCCTTTCTTTCTAATGCTATTTGGAACATGAGCCTTGGTGGAGCAGTGGGCTAATGCCTCCTTAAGTAACACCAGCTGCCTGCAATTAGTGCAGGTTCGAGTCCCACCAGGCTCAAGGTTGACTCAGCCTTCCATCCTTCCGAGGTAGGTAAAATGAGGACCCAGATTGTTGGGGGCAATAAGCTGGCTTTGTAATAATGCCACTTGGAGGGGGGGGAAGCCCTAATAAGCAGGCATATACATAGAATGAAGGCTACTGCTAAGCACATTTGATTTGTGCTTAGATTGTAAGCTGCCCTGAGTCTTCGGAGAAGGGCGGGATATAAATGGGATTAAAATAAAATAAAAATAAAAAAACATCCATGGAAGAAGGATAAGAATCACTGTCAGATAGTTTAGGGGAAAATGGAAGAGGCAATTTTATGTACTCCCTAAGCAACTGGATCATAATTCTGAGATTCCCACATTTTACAAAAAAAAACACTGAAAAGAGCTGAGCTAGGCTTTAGTATACTTACTTTTTTGCCTCTTTTCCTTTGTAAGAAGAACTTTTCAGTAGTTTTACTATTAATAAGAAAAAAATAAAGCAGCAATTGATATGTGCAATGTCTGGAAAAGAAACTATTCAAAAATATTTTTTGAGCAATAGTGACAAGCCTCCTCCCAGATGTAATGTTTTTTCTGTAATAAATTATATTTAACAAATACAGATTTTTGATACTGTAGTTATCATTAGACAATTGTGTTTGTGTGTATATTGCCCATCTATTTAAAATAGGATATTCCTATATTTTTCATGTTTTTTGAATAATAATAAAAATGATTTTCTAAACATCTAAATTATCTTGCTGATATGTAGTTAAAAATCTATTATGCTGCAATGGCTGAAAGATTGTGAAGTCTTAACTAGACCAAAACCTACTATTGTTGGATTCATTTGGGGGTGGAGAAAAACCTGGATGACACTCTTAACATTGACAGTATTATTAATAGTCTTATTTTGTATGGATTTTAAAAAACAAGGAAATGTTATGACAAAGTAAGACTTGAAACTGACTGTAATAGTAAAATTTATTTGGAAGAGAGTGATAATAATGAAGATACACAAAGAGATAGAAATTGCAAGTTTTTCTTTCTCCTTCTTGGATTGACTTTCTCACCACAGAAGCTATTTGAAAATTAGTATTTCCTCCCGGACTGTTGCAGTAAAGAATTTGATATATGAGTTGTCTATATGTTATCTACAGAGCAGAACCTAGACAGAGACTGCAAGCTGAGCCACTGCATAATTGATAGAAGTCAGGGAAAGTATTGATTTATTGGAGTCAAATCTTCACCTTTTTGCCAAAATGGCAATTGAGGCAGCAAGCAATAAAAAATAAAAATAAAAAATAGAATCATACAGCAACCGAAATAAATCAAGTAAAACAATTCAAATGCAGTAATAAAAAGAAACAGAGCAGCAATCAATTACAGTAAAACCTATTTAGTAGACATAATAGAATAAATGCAGAAAAAGTTTTTTTGAAATATCACCCACACTGGTTCCATGGGAGAATACAAACTTTCAAATAGCTGGTGTTAAGTCACATAAGGTTTTGTACATAGCAACTGGCACTTTAAATTTTGCCCATTTTCTTATTTTATTGGAAGGAATAAGATTTCATATTTAACTGAGTCATTAGTAATATACACACAGAATTTTCAATCAGGCTAAATAATTCCACACTCAATATGTGTAATAATTTGGGGAAAATATAACTGTACCATACACCACCATGGCTAGTTCTGATACATTTAAGCGAACAGTTCTCTCATTTTTTATAGAACTGGAAATGAATAAGATGATTGTGATGAATTGTAACACTTATTTCTCACCTTGGATTCCAGAGAATGAAAAGTCCTCTGAAGGGATATCTGCAAGGACATAAAATTGAACCACAAAGGGAGACTTCCTATCAATGCCACACAAAGAGACTTCCTATCAATGCCACACAAATCAGATTTATAATCTACAATTTCATTGCACAAAGAGTAATTTGTGAAAGTAAAGGGAGCTCCACACCCTGGACAAGAATATATAGGTAGTCCTTGAATTACAACAGTTCATTTAGTGACTGTTCAAAGCTACAACGGCACTGGAAAAAAAAAAGACTTACGACTGTTTTTCACACATACGACCATTGTAGCATCCCCAAGGTCACGTGATCAAAATTCGGATGCTTAGCGACTGGTTTGTGACTGCTGCAGTTCCTGGGATCATGTGATCACCTTTTGCGACCTTCTGACAAGCGAAGTCAATGAGAAAGTCAGGTTCACTTAACAATCATGTTACTAACTTGACAACTGCAGCGATTCACTTAATGATTGTGGCAAGAAAGGTTGTAAAATGGGGCAAAATTTATTTTAATGTCTCATATAAGCAACAGAAATTTGGGCTCAGTTGTGATCGTAAGTTTAAGACTAACTGAATTGTGCTCCTCATCCCACCAAAAAGAAAGAAAAAGAAAGGTATTTTCTTTAGGCTTCACACCAGAGTTTCTAGTGGTGCTGAGCATTTTGAAGATCTTACTTTTAATCTTTGATCTATCCCTCCATGGACGTGGTACAATTTTAGGCTTCCTCAGGAAAAGATGGTTGGGAAAGAATGCTAGTATTCATTCTGGGCCCAAAACAATGTTTTGCATACAAACCAATTCATAAAGCCTTCTCTTATTATTACCAATTGAACATATAACAACATAAAACCATAATCCAATGTGTATTTCAGTTGAAATCTTTCTTTCCCATTATTACTTTGTGTTTATTCTCTGGTCTTTTCATTTGGAAATGAAAAGAGTGAACACTTTTTTCCCCTTATACATTTAACATGCCTCCTTCTTCCTGTTTGAGAGAGAGAGAGAGGGAGGGAGGGAGGGAGGGAGGGAGAGAGAGAGAGAGAGAGAGAGAGAGAGAGAGAGAGAGAGAGAGAGAGAGAGAGAGAGAGAGAGACTGGCTGAAAGTCACCCAGCTGGCTTTCATGCCTGAAACAGGATTAGAATTCGCAATCTCCTGATTTTAGTTCTTTCTATTAATTTGACTTGAAAATAGATTTGATCATTTAGGAGTTTCAACTTTTCATTTATATCCTTCACTGACCAGGTGTCCCAATCACATCCATTGTGACAAATTTTACAAACCTGAACTTCATACAGTTCCAAGACAATTGTCTAGGTTTCTCAAAATCAGCAAGAGGCAGTCAGTCGATCATGTTTAAACATCTGGCTATCTCAGCAGTTTTTGTGCATCTGGAATCTCTGGCTTGTTTCCCAGGCAGGTTAATTTCAAACCCTAGATCCAGTGACAGCTTTGCTATCGATACAAATGTCACTGCTTACAGTTCAATACTTTATGTGATCATATAAATAGGAATTTATTCCATTAGGAAGGGGTGCACCTGAACTCCCAATGGAAATCTGTTCTTTAAGCTTTCCAGAAGTAAACTTGTACTCTTCACAGGATATTTAGGCACCTTGAAAGTCCTCATCTTTGCTGCTAGGTGCATAGGCAAAATTTGTAATTTCTTTCCCCCTACATTTTCAGTGTAGCAATTCTAAACAATTCAGATTATCAGGCGTTGCCTTGAGTTCAACAAAAAATCCATATTTGTGCCTTTCATGATTTGACTTGGTAGAGTGAAATTGAGATTGCTGTCTGTATTTTGGAAAATAAATTTGTAGCCAGGCAGGAATGCTTTTCCCACTTCCCCTGTGCATTCAGACATTCACATATACATTTACTCACAAGCATCCAAGCCAGTGTTGCAGCTGCTTGTGATAATGAGTCCCATTCTAGTATTTTCAAGGATGTTCTGATATCCAGAGAGAGCCTCACCTCACTCAGTCTTTTGAATTTACAAAAGCAACTGCTAAGACAGAGTGGGAGAAGGGTTGTGTGTAGCAGGAAAGATGAAAGCAAATGTCCTACAGAGGAGGAAGCTGAGACAACATCTGAAGATTGACCACTATTACAGGCAGGATTTTTACTCAATTACCAGTCCCAAGTAGATAAATAGGTACCACTCCATTGAGAAAAGCTAGCAGCATTCTGTGTGGAAGCAGAAGCCAGCACCAGACCTGCCTGGATGCAAGGCAAGTGTCAACTCTACCACAAACCTTGCTGCAGCCATCTTGCTCATTCTAGGTTGCCACAAAAATGGTAGGGGCACAGAGGATTTCTGCTAGTCTAAACAATTCAATGTTCCGTGGGAACCAAGGTCATTTCTGCCGGTTAGTTTGGGAGGGGGAGCAGTTGGGTAGAAAGCCTGCCAAACTATTCTATTGGGAAACATAGCTGATTGTATAGCACTGGGGTGGGAAGTTTAACTTTATAATAGTGCAGAGGTCTTCAAACTCGGCCCTTTTATGACTCATGGACTTCAACTCCCAGAATTTCTCAGCCAGGCATGCTGGCTGAGGAATTCTGGGAGTTGAAGTCCATGAGTCATAAAAGGGCCGAGTTTGAAGACCTCTGTAATAGTGTAACACTTTGGAGGGAATTTCAGACTTGGTTTCACTTTTGATTGACCCAATACTATACAACCAATAAACATGTTATTTGAGGAAACCTCTAGCCTCAGACTTCTGATTTATTTGGTCTCATCTATTGGACCCTTGACAGCAAGTTTAGCAGAAGAAAGCCCAGATGACTCTTATCCCCACATGCTGCTAGCCAGCTGGAGCAAAGCTAGGTCACCCTGTGTGCTGTACTATGGATAGTGCACATGTGTGAACAAAATGAACTAGCAATCTTAGGTAGTCAGAACTACTCTGTGGTAAAAAGCAATGTAGATTTTCCTGGTTATATATGCCATTTGCTTAAAAAACAAAACAAGTCCATAAGCTATGGTGAACAGCATATCTTAGTAGAAGTCTTGCTTGGAGCTTTAATGAGATCCCAGTAGCAACTGAAAAAAGAAACACCAAACTATCTTCCCAACTATTGTAACTTTTTTGAAAAAGATAAAGGTCATATGTTATTGTAAAGACTTTGAGACTTTTGTTTGAACTTCGTAAAAAAAAAGTATTAAGTACTGAGTATTAAAGACAGTTTTATTTTGCAACATCACCTTGTAAAGCCCTAGAAGAATGGAGTTGACCTAGAGCAATAGCCTATTGTTGGGAAAGGTGTGTGCTGAAATAAAGTATGCTTTGTCCAATCCTCACAAAACAAAGAGCACTTACATTTGGCATGTGCTTAGATGATTCTTATCTGTAGACTTATAGAATTTTGCTCTTCCATTCTTTTGTATCATTTCTACTGATCAAACAGAAGATACTAGAGCCAAGGGTAGATTTTATGCTGTTTGTTCTACTGAAATTTCTTTGATATTAGTCTTTGACTCTCTTTCCTATCCTTCTTGACTTTAATTAAAATTAGTTAAAATTACTTATTGGATATCAGCAATAGGGAAGCTCTTACACTTTATTTCAACTGCCTGTCATGATTTGGAAAGTATATGTCTATAGTTGTGGTGTGGCACTAATCTTCAGAATCTATTTATTTGATTTGTATCCCCCCTCCCATTTCATTTAAGTCTCTCTAGGCAGCTCAAAATAGTTAAAAACAATCCTATTTAAAAAGGTAAAAATAATATACAATAAAATAAAACCATTAAAATCCACTTTAAAACAAAATAATGGACATCAGCCAAAGTCCACCTTTGCATCAAACTCAGTAAAATCAGTATAAAAGCTTCTGATCATTAGCTGGATCCCCAAGATCAGTGACAGGATCGTGTCTTTGAGAACTTCCTGAAGATCAGGAGTATCAGGATTAATCTAAATTCTGGAATACTAAATTATGTGGGGAGAATATACAAGTTAAAACAGTGATGTCATTTTGTAAAAAAACAAAACCCAAACCCCCCAAAACCATCACCACCAACAAAATCATGTATGTTCTTACAGAATGATTTGTCGTGCTATGCCTATGTGATTCTCTCAAGAGTTACAAAACAAAGACATACACTTTATAAAGTATAAGCCATTTCCTTATCACTCTTGTCAGGAACATAAAGAACTAAGAACATTTAATTTCAGATGATGACTGACAGCCTACATTTTCTTTGGTACCTTGCCTTAACTTTCCTAATAATTTTAGTCAACTGTTCAGTGTTCATGTTTGTAAAGCAGTGCATAGGTTAAAAATGGTGTATAATTACCATGTATTATTATTCTCAAACTCCCTTTGATTTTTATAAGGTTATCCAAACTTGGAGCAATTAAGCCATCATTAAAAATGGCATCAGCTTTCCTTTGCAGAAAATGTCAAATCTGTAGTCTTCAATTTTTCCATAATCTTTACTAGAAGAATGAATACAAAATGAAATGCTATTGATCAAAAAGCTGTGACACAAGTAATACCTGGACAATGTAAATTAAACCCAGATTGTTAAATATATCAAAAGAGAAAAAAAGATTTGTTTTCCATTTTCAAGTGAAAAAGGGTTTTCCTATCTCTGATATAAGCCAAAGCAGAAGATTTTTTTCTATGGTGCTAGATAATTACTGTTTTGAAAATAGCTGTGGTCTCGCAGAGAACTAAGTGAAGCTTGGTAGACCTTTGTTCTTTTGCTGAAAGATTTATGTTGTTAACCTTCAGCCAAAGCATGATGTATGGGAACAGATCTTCAATGGAAAGTGGAAAAATAGCCTTTCTCAATTCTAGAAGATGGAATGCAGGTATAATAGCATATGCAGCTCACTTAAATGTTTTCTCAGCATGGTACCTAAATGAATAAAAGGTTTCAAATACTAAGATTCCTATAATCAGCCTATGTTCTACTGAATGCAGAGGAATGATAGCCATCTTGGTACGACCACTGAAATGGAGGGAATAGGTAAAAATATCATTGATATGTTGTGTATCATACTAGCATTTATTTTTTAAAACTTAAGTCTATTAAACACACAAATTTCGAAGTTTCAAAATGTGTCACAATATTCAGAAATTGCCTTATGCTTACACACCTTCCCATATTTCTTTTTTCTATGCCTTTATCCCTTCCTCATATATATTCCTAAGCAATCTCTTTCAGAAGCAAACATTAAATCCAGGAAAAACATTGGATAACAAAAGCACATGATGCAAAAAAAATAATTTCCCAAGCAAAAATAAAATGAAAAGAGATTGTTAATGGTTGACATATAATAGTAACCATGAAAAGGTTTAGCTGCATATTTAATGGATATATTAGAAAACTGAACATAAAAGATTATTGTTATCATTTAAAGAGGGGCTACATTTTAATGGGATTTTCTTTGTAGTTGTGGGGGGTGAAGTTGCAAAATAGGTAAGGCTTTGTCATGCTTTTAGGTGAACCCAGAATTTGGAGGTGGGGTTAGGATTAACAATTCCTGTTCTCCACTCCTCCAATGGCTTAATGTTTTTCCCAGGCAATTTTTAAATAGTCTTATGTTTTTAAATAACTAAGAACCTACAATAAAGTAAGTTTGTAAAAAGTAAGAATCTATCTCATTTTTAATAAAGGAATTTACCTTGTTCCTATATCATGATTATTGAAAGTTAAATCCTGATAGGTGACTGACCATGGAACAGGAGAATTGAACAATAGCAATAATGGGAAGTTGTGACACGAGAGCTTCTGTGTGAAGAATACCAGACAGCAAGGAATAAAACCTGGAGATTTTTGGATGAAACAGTTTGTTGGAAGTACATGAGGCAGCAGTGTTTATCAGAGGCATGCAAATCCTCCAATACTGTAAATTATTCAAACAAAACAGTTCAATTCTATCTGAATCACTGATTTCAAAGAGTGAAGTTGATTCAGATAGTCAATTTAATTCTACAAACAGCATTGGTGAACATGCAGGCAAGTATGTTAAATCACCCAATTGATTTGAAACAGTCAATTTAATTTATTGCCTAACACTGATATCCCAATGTGATTTGAAAATTCTGTTCATAGAGGTGATTCAGTCAAGTTACCTTTGAATCAAAACACCACACAATCTTACATTAGGTTTTTGCAAAAGATAGTTATAGGAACTCAAGAATGTGGAGAATGGAACTCATCCATTCTATATGGGATGGTCCAATGGAAAAACACTTTGCTTATTTCCAGAAATATTATAAACATGTTCCTAGTGATGACTGAAATTTGGTACCAAACTTTATAATTCAGGCTTCTCCTTATCTACTATTAAGTCTATGATTTAGACTTAATAAAGATTCTGCTTATCTTACTTAAAACAGTGTAAAACAATACACAATGTCCTGCATGCTGATAAAGCACTTTTGTTTAACAACTTTGTTAACAACTGCATACATTTTTCCCTTCATTCAGTCATTCTGCCTTTGCCCTTTAAACATTATATTGTCAAAAGCACAAAGTGTAAATATAAATATTGCTAAAGCAGTGTTGTACATGATAAATTAAAATGTCAAATGCAAAGAGATAATCTGAGACATTTATCTTCTGATTATAATGAATTATATTGAACTGTTTGAATAAAGAATGTATGATTCCTCTATAAATAAATATAATTTTTTATTTTACCTTTTCTTACCATAATTTCGGAATAGGTTTGCTAATCAGAATATTCAAAATAAGAAAATATCAAAGTAATATGTATCAGCACATACACATGAGCTGGAAGTAGACACTGTGAATATTTGCAGATTTTTCAGATTCCAAAAAACAAAAATACCTATAGCAACAAATACCGATAAATTATGTGCAGCACAATAAGAAACCAAAGCTGGAAAAAGAAGAAAATCATCTGATTAAAAAAAAAAAATCTGCAGGTTGGTTAAAGTAACAAGGATAAAATAGAACATAAAAGATAATCAAATAAACATCCCTAATGGTGGAAACTAGAACACCAAGTGATCACCCTCATTATCAAAAGGAAACAGAAACCAATCAAATCTACTCAGCGGAACAAATGCCTTTAGTGTTGAAATATCAGCAGCAGGCGGATATGGTTGTGATTTCGGTGCTATTTTAAAACAGTGGCCACATTAGGATGTGACAGATAGCTGGGCAAACTGCATTTACTGGAAGAATGTTCCGGAACTATTGAAAGTGATAAGCTTGAGGGATGTACTCAGCAATAGAACAGATTGTTTTACCAATCTGTCCTTATTCTGTAGAAGAATGCAGCAGAGTTCTGCCACAAATTGTATGGGAATATAAACTCCCACCCATAACAAATCACACCTTTTTCTTAAAGGTTGCTATATTGCTGGAAAGAAATGCGTCTGATCCCCCTAGAAAAACTATCATGATATTTCAGACAGCAATAGAACTATCCAAAAGCCTTAGAGGCAGTGTAATTTGGGCCAATTAAAGTTTTACAGTATAGTTTCAAAACCTCATATTTCCAAGAACTTTGTGTCAGGCAAACTGTGCTCATAAACTTACAATATTTTTATACGATTTTATTTAACAAACATATTGTTTTTCCTGATTTTAAGTTGTAGGGCTTTGTTTTGTTTTTAAAAATGCTTTTTTACTGACTGTGTATGAGTAAATTGCACTCACATTTGTTTACATAAGGATCTGACTGGTGGGAATATATGATTGTATGTTTATAATAGATACACTCATATATTCCCACTAGTCAGATTCTTAATTGGGATTGTTTGCCTTCGATGTAACATTGTATGTATCTCTTGCTGTACTGGCTAGATTAACTCAAGGACACATACTGTAGATTCTAAGTAGATATGGGAAATAAGTCTAGTCTTTGAGGGTGGAGAAGCCAAACGAATTTTATCAGTTAAATCAAACTCACAGCTATATTATATGCCTTAGAAATATACATCAAATAGGATTGTTTAGTCTGTAGGGAGCATATGAAAAGTGAACTTTCTGGGAATATTCATATTGTAAACATGTAATCCAGCAAAGATTTTCCTCAGCTGTATAAAGTTTCATCCATACATATCAGGGGACAGGAAGATGGATGCAAAAGAAAGAAGCTTTTCTAAGGAAAAGGAAATAAATTTGCAGTAGGTGGTAGTTTCTGAAGCAGGGGAAATCAAATTCATAACAACAGATTTTGAAAAAAAATAGTAATCCTGTAGTTTGGTCTCCTTGGATATTCTGTCTCCAAACTTGCATGTTTCCAAGAACATAATAAAAAAGCAGAGCTCTGTGACATTTACCAGTATATAATCAATAAATATGACTAAACATTTTTATAGTTTCAGCATTTGGTCTCAGAAGCCAAAGGACATATAGAAGTAAATATTGAAATTTTCAACTCAGCCATTGAAGTCACTGAGCAAATGAATTTTAAGAATTCTCAAAGTCACACACAATTAGAATATAATTGCTTTTATTTATATTTTATAGATTTCAAACTATGTTTCTTTTTAGCATTTTTTTATTTTGCTTTTTTCCTCCCAGTTATATCTTTTTTGGATAGAACAATGAGATATACAACCAATAAACAAACAAAGGTGCAAGGTGGAATTTAGATACTTTCAACCTCAATGATGTATCTCTGATACTTGACAGACCATGCTTCAGAGCCAACCACACATTTTCCATTTGCAACTACCCGTACAAATCATTATTCTCTTTGAGCTTGGTTGTTTTCTCTCAGATGTTTTGTTATCCAGCTAGGAAACATCTTCAGTGCTAGAAGGGAGAAAGGGTTTGGACTTTGTTTATATAGAATAGCTTGCCATGTCAGAATTGATGGGTACATTGTTATTAAACAACCAAGTAGCTTGCCATGTTGCCATCTCTGATAGGGCAAGCTAGTGTACATAGACAGCAAGTCCCATTCCTTTCTAGCACTGAAGATGTTACCTAGCTGGGTAACAAAACATCTGCAAGCAAACAACCAAGTTCAAAGAGCATTAAGGACTTCACAGTTCAACTGTGAGCTACAGTATGTATATATTCTCTTCTATTGTATTATCTCTGTAGTGTTTTATGCTGAAAACGTAGATGCCATCAAGAATCATTATATCAAACTCAGTTTATAAAAGTTCATCAAGAAAAGGAGGACCATATGACCAAGCTGTCAATTTCAAGATAACCTCATTCTGAGTAATTTGCTTTAAAAGAATTACTTCAAACTGTTTTTATCTAGTAAGATTTTAAACATTTTCATTATAACTAGGAATCCCAAAGGCTGGAAGGAAGCTTGGCCATTCTCAATACGTGAGGCAATATGTTATTTAATTACAAATTGAATATCTGAATGTTGTCACAAACAGGAATAAGTAAACACAAACTGATAAGTGTTCCCTTATACCTTAACACTATTTAGCTTAATGCTTTATTGTGCCCCACTTTATTTCCCACCCCCAAAAAATATACTTTGAAAAAGCAAACTTGCACTTACATCTTTAAGAGCTTCTTAAGTTTACTTCCCAAAATCTTCTTTTGTACAGAATCCCATGGAACCAATATTAGCTTCAATGTTCTTCCTCTTTGCCTTCCATTTTCCATCAAAGTTGTCAGTAAATGAATGTATTTTAAAAGATCAACACATTATTAAATGCTTCACTGATAAAACCATAGGACATAAATATTTTCATAAGATCACGGTGCTGATCCAACTCAAGTGGAAACACTGGAAATACGAATGACCAGGGAGCAAAAGGAAGAATGCAGTTTTGTAAAAATGTTATTTTAAAGGCTGGGGCTATTTAAACAGGTGCCCAATTGTATAATCAGCTCCACTACAGTAGTACATACAAAACAAAATGTTGCTTGCAGGAACATTTGCTTAAACCAGTCTTTCGTACATCTGACCATCTGCTTCTGTTTGCTCAGGTGGCTTCGCTTCCTTGGAACTTCAACAAATGGCACTAGTTGCCTCCTGGTTTCCCCAATCTCTCTCCCTTCAGGTATATGCTGTAGTCCTATAGAACATTGGTCCACATGCATATTCCATTGGAAGTGACAGCATTTCTGGTCATTTTAATATCTCTAGCCTAGGATAGCCTTCAGATGCCTTATACCGCTTTTTACTTTTAGTCAATCTTTCCACCCAATAATACACAAACCTAGAATATTTTCCTGATCAGATTCTCATTCCCCCATTATATTAAAAATATTACTTGTTATGTACTGGGCTCAAATGTAATACCACGTGGGTAGCTGGAGCAGCTAAAGGCTCTCCAGCAACCCAAACTACAAGTCTCCAGTGCTGCTATTGGCTGTCCCTAGGCGGCAATGGTTGCTTCAAACCTATTGGCAGCCGCCTAGGGGCTAGACTATAAATTGTGGCTAGTTACAGCTCAGTTCTCAGTTCACATTCTGCAAGCAATAAACAATGAGTTTGCCTGAAATCACTTGTGTCGCCTTCTTTCCTGCGCCAAAGAACCTGCTACACAACATTGGCGACTAAGGTGAGATCCTGCTTTCCTGAAAGAGCTGAAGTCTATGAGGGGAAGGCAGTGCACGCCAGAGGGAAAAGGCATTCCCCCCCTCCCTCAAGGTCAGCTAGCAAGCTATGCTAGCAACCTCATGCTCAGCGGACTCATTCCCTGACCCCCAGAAAGCAGGATCAGAAGAAACCACAGGAACCAGCAAAGAAAGAATGCCGAAGGTTGGGAGACTTCGAGAATTCAACATGAAGCACCCAGAGGGATGGCCATCTTATTTGGCCCAGGTAGAAAACTACCTCTGGGCAAACCAAATCACAGAAGAAGGACTGAAGGCTGCAACACTACTCTGCCTGTGTGGCCCAGCAACCTTTGATTTGGCCAAGAACCTCTTCGCTCTGACGCCGATAGAATCGGTCTCCTACGCAGACCTCAAGGAGAAGCTAACTGAACATTTTCAGCCCAAGATATCAGAAATAGCATGACGTTTCATGTTTGACCAGCGGGTGCAGCAACCCAGCAAATCAGCTTCAGAATTCATCGCAGCCCTGAGGCAGGCTGCATGCCTGTGCAAACTTTCAAATTTAGAAGAGAGACTACAAGACCGGTTTGTCTGCGGCCTACAGAACTGAATGCTTCAACAAAGACTCTTTGCCAGACTGAATTTAACGTTTTCAGAAGCACAAGATGAAGTAATGGCCGCCGAAGCCACCGGGGGTGCAGTTCAAACAGTCCAGCCCACCAAAATGACAAAGCATGAAGAAACGGTCAACAACGAGGATGCCAAATGCCCCAAGGAATCTTCCAAGGAAGAAGAGCCTGAAATCAACAGACTACAAAAGCAGCCCAACGCGCAACACCACAGCAGCCAGCAGCAAGAGAACACTTACAAGGCAGTTCTCTTACCTAGATGTAAAGGGTGCGGCGGCAACCATTTTCACACCGATTGCAGATTCTGGTCAGCCATGTGCAGGGCCTGTGGAAGGACAGGCCACATCACAGCGGTTTGCAGAGCCCACCAGAGAGACCAGCCACCCAAACACCAGTCGGAAGATTGGACTAGGAGAGGTACTGGGGCCCAGGGTCCGGTTAGTGTGGGGGTTTTCAGAAGCCATAGAAGCATGTGCTGTACTGGGGCCTGGCGCCCCCTCAAACCTGAACCCAGACTCCTGGTAATGCTACAAGGAGAGTTCCATGTAAAATGGAATTGGACTCTGGCTCTGCAGTCTCCATTATTTCTCAAGACAATTTTAATTTTGTGTGTAGGCGCAGTAACAATTGGGCCAAACTAAGGCCCTCAGACATCGTGCTAACTGGCTGTCAAAATGCTCAAGTTAAAGTTAAGGGAGAAGCCACCTTGACTGTAAAATTTAAGAGGTTTTTTGGACACCTGGATGTCATAGTAGTTGGGGGTCAGAGAACGAGTCTCATTGACTTGATTGGTTTGATGCCTTAGGTTTTCAGATTACTGGTATCAACCGGATACAAACTGCAAACCTTTCGTCAGTATGTGAGGAATATGCAGACATTTTTAATTCAGCCCTAGGAACATACACAGGCCCGCCTATCACATTTAAGCTAGATCCCAACATAGTTCCAATTAGGGTTAAGCCTCAAAGGACCCTTAATCAATAAAATTGATTCAGAAAATGATAAGCTTGTAGAACAGGGCATTTTACAGCCAGTTGATGGGGGGAGTTGGAAACTCCTATCGTCACTCCACTTAAAGCCAACGGGGAAATTTGTATTTGTGCAGACTATAAATGCACCCTCAATAAAGCCCTCAAGCAACACACTTACCCGGTTCCAGTGGTCAAACATATTTTAGCCTCTTTGCAAGGGGGTGCTATTTTTGTTAAACTAGATTTAGCACAGGCCTATCAGCAATTGCCGGTTGATGAGGCCACAGCTGCAGCTCAGACAATCGTGACTCGCAGGGGGGCTTTCAAGGTAAAACCTTTACAGTTTGGAATCAATGTTGTCCCAGGTATTTTCTAGGGGATCATGGAATGCACACTTAAAGGCATTCAGAGTGTCTGCCCTTATTTTGATGATGTTCTTATTGCTGGGGAATCCCCAGAAGTGTTAGCCAGCAAGCTCAGGGCTGTTTTTCAGAGACTTCACAAAACAGGCCTCAAATCAAAGAGGAGCAAGTGTAGTATTGGGGTCCCTTCAACAGAATTCCTGGGATTCAGAATTGATGCTAACGGTATTCAGCCTGCTGAATCCAAAGTGAAGGCCATTAAAATGGCTCCTAGGCCCAATTCCAAAGGAGACCTACAAGCATTCTTGGGCCTCCTCAACTTCTATCACACCTTTTTACCTAACAAGGCTGCATTAGCACAGGCTCTTAGATAAGAAAGCTCCATGGAAATGGACTAGCATACATGAAAAAGGCTTCCAGGACTTAAAAGCACTATTGTCAGAAAAGTCCACTGTAATTCATTACAAAGAGTCTAAACCAGTATGTCTTGCATGTGATGCATCTCCTTATGGGGTGGGAGCAGTTTTAAGTCACTTAGGAAAAAATGGAACACAGGTTCCTATAGCATTTTACTCAAGGACATTGTCCTCTGCTGAATGCAACTATGCTCAAATTGACAAAGAGGCCCTAGCCATTGTTGCTGGAATAAAAAAAAATTCCATGACAGGGACTTCACAGTCTTTACAGACCACAAACCTCTGTTGGGACTTTTCACAACAGACAAACAAACCCCCCACATACTCTCTCCAAGAATGCTGAGATGATCTATTTTTCCATCTGCATACACTTTTAAACTGATTCACAAACTGGGCAAAGAAATGGGCTATGCTGATGGCCTCAGCAGACTACCACCTGCTGCCAGAATTTTGTCCATACAGGACCTGCCTGAATTTCCCCTCCATGCTGGGGACATTGTTGCTGAAACAGCTACAGATAGAACACTTAGTAGAGTACTTTCATGGGTATATGCAGGGTGGTTGGATAAAAGCCCAGGTTCTGAATTTCAGAATTATTTTGTCAGAAGGCATGAGCTATCTGCCCACAAGGGGTGCATTTTATGGGGAAATAATTCCCTCCTCCCTGGGAGACAGGGTCTTACAGTCATTACATGAAGGCCATCCAGGCATTGTCAGAATGAAAGCTTTAGCAAGAAGCTACCTTTGGTGGCCTGGCCTCGACAAGGACATTGAGGCACAAGTCCATGGTTGTTATACATGCCAGCAATCTAGGCCTGAAATGCCATAGGCCCCAGTTCACAGGTGGGAGGAAACGCACACTCCCTGGTCTAGAATTCCCATAGGCTACAGTGGGCCCTTTCAGGGACAGCTCTTCCTCATAGTGGTGGACAGCCACTCCAAATGCCTGGAAGTAATTCCAGTTCCTAACATGACTACTGCTAGGACCATCCAGGTGCTTAGAAAACTCTTTGTCACACATGAATTGCCAGATGTTTTGGTTTCAGACAATGGGGCCCAATTCACTGCTGCTGAATTTCAGGCCTTCCTTACAGCAAATCTCATCAGACATGCAATGTCTGCGCCTTTTCACCCATCTTCTAATGGGCAAGCTGAAGGAATGGTGAAGACAACAAAGGAATCACTCAAGCGCATTGTAAGAGGTGACTGGCATCACAGATTGGCAGATTTTCTACTCTGCCAGCATTCTACGCCCTGCACTGCTACAGGAAAAAGTCCTGCAGAACTGCGTTGGGGGAGGTGACTGATCACTAAACTGGACAGGTTGCATCCAAATAGAGTGGCAGCAGAAGACTCTCGACCAAAACCCCCTAGGGGGCTGCAAATGGGCGATTGGGTTTGGGCCAGGAACTATGGTCATGGGAATCTGTGGGTTCCTGGTGAACTTACCAAAGCATCCAGGCCCCTGTCTTATGAAGTGGGGCTGGAGGGAGGGTGAGTTGTCAGACGCCACATTGATCAACACAGAAAATGGTTTCCAGAACAGCCACTAAGTGAGGACTGCACCATAAGTCCCTCCCAAGGTCCTCAAACTTGCGGCCAAGCCAGTCCTCACATGGACTCTCAGGACTTTTCCTTCATAACCAATGAGGAACCAGAGGGAGAAGTGGGGAGTCTGGAAATGCAACATGGATCCCCTGAAGGAGCAAGACAACCAAATTTCAGCAACCGTTGTGCCTACTCTGTTGATCAGTCTGACTCTGGGGTGGGCCAACCTGGAGAGGCCAGCCAGAGAGCATCTAATCCCCTTGACGCAGGATCATCAAGGGACATGAGTCTACCCAGCCCACTGGGTAAGCTGGTAGACCACAAAGTGACTGGAACTCTGACGCGTTCCACTAGGGCACACAAGCCTCCTTCATATCTTGCTGATTACATTGTAAAATAAAGATCTATAATGTTGTTGTATTGTAACTTGTAACTGTACTACAGAAACTGGAGCTATGATGTTAACTGTCTAGTATGCTGTCAATAAAGGCCTATTCATTCAGATGCTATGATGTTAATTGTCTAGTGTGCTGGTAATGAAGCCTATTCATTTAAATGTTATAAGTTAACTTGTAACCTATATTGTTTTTTATTACTATTATTTAAGGTAGTTGTGATAATGAGTCTTGATAATTGTATTAAGACTAACTTGTGTTACAATATTGTCTGATCTAAGAGAGGAGGGGTGTTATGTATTGGGCTCAAATGTAATACCACGTGGGTAGCTGGAGCAGCTAACAGCTCTCCAGCAACCCAGACTACAAGTCTCCAGTGCTGCTATTGGCTGTCCCTAGGCAGCAATGGTTGTTTCAAACCTATTGGCTGCCGCCTAGGGGCTAGACTATTAATTGCGGCTAGTTACAGCTCAGTTCTCAGTTCACATTCTGCAAGCAATAAACCATGAGTTTGCCTGAACTCATTTGTCTCGCCTTCTTTCCTGCACCAAAGAACCTGCTACACAACATTACTACTGTTTCAAAAGCACTGAATGCATCTGCTCTTCATATGAACTACACAGGAAGCAGAAGACTCTTGCCTATGGAGCAAGTAGAGGTAAGCCAATTGGTCTGTTTCTCTTCCATGTTACTTGCACATGTTTACACCTGTTTCATTTTCCTGCATTTATTTAAAAAGGAAGGAGTCATAACATGCATTAAATCATTGGATCCTTTCTGAAAAGATTATTGAATACATTCCTCAAACCCGCCCCCCCATAAAAAAATCCAAACCCATATTCATTTTATTCTTTGAGGCATATATACAAAACTCCACTTTAAAAGAATGTTTAGTTTTGTATAATGCCACTACAGTTGGGAGCACCTATCACTTAACTATCCTGTTCTACTGCCCTTCTGTTGCCTCTCCTATAATCAGCTCTTTGGGCACAGAGCCAATTTTCCCCATATGAAACTTTGCAGTGCTCTCTTTGTGTTGACAGTTTCACATAAAAGTTAGTAATGCATATAGCTTCCATAGCACACAAAATGGGAATCTATCAAAGTTCTTACTGATCCACAGCACTTTTGCTTTCTTCAGTCAAATGTTCCCTGGAATTCTACCTTTCCCTCTTTCCCAAGAAAAGCAAAGTTGTAGAATATAATGCCACGTATCTTCAATTCCTTTATATGAAGACATGGAAGATATTCGAGCTGTTTCTATATTTTCTTTTTTTTTCTTTTTCTTTATTTTTTTATTTTATTTTTTTTTATTAAAGAGTTTTACAAAAAATAATTTACAATACATATCCCCAAAACCCACCCACCCCAAACCACCCCCCTTCCCCCCCCACTTCCCAGAGCTGAATACAGGGTCATAGATATAATAATCATATTCTAACTAAAATTATCCATTATAAAATTAACCAAATTCATAATGTGCTTTAACTCCCCTTTATTTTCCTTACAAACTCAAAGAGAGCTAATTGTCTCAAAAAGCATTGTAGAAACTTCATAAGGATATACTCCAGTTCATCTGAGTGCCACTAAAGTAACCCACCTTCTTTCACAGTTACATTTTTCTTTCACAAAGGCACACAGCAGTAAGCTTCAACCTCATCTCCTGCAGATAGATGGCCTATTGATGAGATCACCCGTGACCATCTAAGAATCACTAAAGATACTTTGTTAAATCTGGACTTCCCAGAGAGGATATATCAGCCAATCATCCCTGACCATTAACAAGCAATCAGCTTAGCAAAAGGGCAGCTATCCTGAGTAAAACTTTCCATGGCCTTAGCGGTGGCAAGTTGTAGAATGTCTTTGAAGTTTTCTTCCTAAGTCTAGGGTTGAGGTTCCTACATATAACTGATGCAATGCATAGTTATTTTTCTGCCATTCTTAAAACTTATTTCTCCTCCTTCCTTTCTTCCCTCCCACTCCCTGTACTATCAATGTTGATATGGTCAATGAAGCTTGTAGGAAAAAGGCAAAAATTCTTTCTCAGGAACTCATTTCCTGTGTGAATAAATATATTGTAACTGTTTGTGATACCCAGAGAAAAGATAAGCAAAACATGAAATGTCCAATAAAAATACCAAAGAAATGTCTTGAAATTAGATAAGCTTCTGGACCATCTATTTACACGAGTTCCAAGCATGAGAATTTGTAAAGCTTTACCTTATGAGTAGGCTGAATGATAACTATTCTTAAAATATTTTAAAAGTTTGAAACTATCATAAAACATCTCACCTTTCCATTTTTTTATTTTCCATTATTGCATTTCATGTTCATCTCAGTAAAACTTACTTTCACCCAAAGCCACTGTTATCCTTTAAAAAGGCTGCAGTACTGTTTCCATGCATGTTAAGTTTATTGTCACAAGCGTCCCCTTGATAAATCTGTTATTGCTTAAATATTTATATTATTCATACTTGAGCAGTGCCTTTATTTGAATCATTCAGAATGATAAAAAATAATGTGTATGCTTTCAAGTTCTTCAGAACTCTTCATCAGACATTACAAAAATCAGAGGCTCGGGAAGAAGCTGGAAAATCCAAACATTAAATGTTTTAGCCCAGGGAGTTGTAGTTCAAAGTCAGTCTTAAATAGAGGTACGCAAAGATAGAAGGCCTCTTGAGTTAACCATACCGTGCATCAATAGGGCACTTTATGGCACAAAGGAAACTCAGTTTTCTTTACAAGACACTTTGCATTATTCTGATCTTCTAATCCAGAGACTGTGGCGGACATTATTAGAACTGCCAGGTGAACCCATTTTTGGAGTGAAACACTTAATAGATCACATTAGGTTAATTAAAGGCCATTAATCCTCACTCTCTTCTGTAACAAAAGCTTCTAGGCTGCTGAGGACCAAAATAAAGAAGCATTGCAGTCATTATCAGCAAAGAAAAAATAATAATCCAGGGAGGTTTCTCTGTAATTGCTGTAGTGCAGTGAAGGCGAACCTTTTAGAGACCGAGTGCTCAAACTGCAACCCAAAACCCACTTATTTGTCGCCAGGTACCAGATGGGCAGGTGGGCATGGCTGTGGTGGTCATGCCAGATTGGGTGTGTGTGGCCAAGGTGGGCGTGGTCACCTCCATGTTGCTCGTGGGAAGGGACACCTGTGGGGGGTGGGCAGGGTTAGGGGAGATCCACGGGTTCTCTGGTAGGTGGGGCGGTAGGCAGGAGGCTCATCCTATTGGGTGAGGCAAGGCAGGGTGGGGCTGCTATTGCCATGGAACAAGGCAAGGGCCAGAGCGGCTGCTGCCTGACACCATTGACCCCTGCACACAGAGGCCAGCCAGCGCATGGGAGCCGACGGTGTCTGTCAGCAGCCAATCTGCCAGCCCCTTGACTGGTGCACTCTGGGGCTCCACAGCCCGTCACCAGCAGTTCAAAGAAGCAACCTCTGAGATGGATGGATGGCCAACAGCTGAGGAGGTGATACAGTGTGTCATGCCCAGGAAAAGGAGAGCATGTGAGGCCAGGAAGGATGGGACAGGGGGAGAGGGAAACCAGCCATGCTGGGATGCATATGGCCAACATGGGACCTCGGTGAGTTATCAGGCGGCTGGTTGAAGAGGGACAGTTGCCATCTCCAGGGCATGTTGCACATGCCCACAAAGAGGGCTCTAAGTGCTGCCTCTGGCACGCGTGCCATAGGTTTGCCACCACTGCTGTAGTGGTTCAAGAAATTAAAGTAATATCTTCCAGTGTGCGCATAATAGCTTTTATTGCCCACTGAATACCCGTAGCCCACGCACACAAACTGGAATTAGAGGGAAAGTTTTACAATACTCCTTGGACCAGTCAGTTGACTATTGTAAGATACTTACATGTGCCACCACATTTTCAACTTTATTACATTTTATTGTAAATAAACAAAGACACTTTTGGTGTAATCTTCAGAAACTCTGCATCACTCCAAAGCTATGACAAATATTGACTGCTGACACAATGTTGTAAAACAACATGATGTCACATCATTTTCCATTGTTCCATTACTATGATCCTAAACAGATGAAGACTACAGACCATTCGGAAAATAATACAGCATTACTGTAACAAGACACAGCATAAAAAGTCATGACATCTATTTGGCAGAATGTAGTTTAGCACTTGAAAAAAAAGTTAGGGTTTGTGTTCAATGAGCTCATCTGGAAGTGCAAAACACCTAATGAAGGAATTATCCAGTAGAAGAAGTCTGTTTTAATTTAGATTCTCAACTAGCTAATGCTATGGAAATTAACAACTCTTAAATGTGTTAAACAATCTTCTGTCTTTTTGCAATAAATGAGCAGGCTAGAAGTCATGTAGTTTGTACTTTCATTACAAGACACCAGCTGCCTATTTTCCTTGGGATATTGATTTGATAAATAAGCATAAATTGGCATAGATTCTCAAAGTTAGAGGGATATTAGCACAGGCAAACAATTGAATAATAAAAACATTAAATGACTGCCAAATGAATAGTTTCATTATAACAACACTTTTCCTTTTTCAAAAGAAATAGGTAAGAATACTTCTAAAAGTGTTTATGCATTCATAGTAATGTTACACTTTAGGTGATCTTATATCTGATAGAATACTATTCCATTTTCATTTTTAAAATCTTTTCTTTGGGAAAATATATAGAGCCATATACTCCTTTTGGTATTATGCTGGCTTTACCATCACCATCACATACAACATAATTATTATATCTTTTAGAAAATTATTAAAATACTATTTCAAATAATTGTCAGTGATTTTAATGCTTTTAAGACTTTTCAGATAGCTTTGTGATTCTCTGCTATTATTATTATGTGTGGGTAATCTACTGTTATATTCATAGTCTATGACTTCTGGAAACCTAATAATTCGAGTCCAAACCAAAGACTTAAGAATTATTAAGGTAGCATCTAAGAACATAGGCAGTTCCAAGCAGGATGGAGGAGTATTTTTTTTAAAGTACAGTTTTTACAGTTCAGTTATTACTATTATTATGGTTTGTTGCACAGACAGCCAGATGTTTAGACTGGATTTGACATTTTTATGCAGCTATCAAGTTCTTCCCAAGAACCTGAAATAGGTAGATATTATTGTTTGATGGTGTTAAATGTATCATTGCAGGATGTAAGCTGTTCCAGGTAAAACTGGCTTTTGCAACCGATTGTAGGACAAAAGTGCCCATATGCTACTCATGTCACCAACTTTAGCCCCTGCTATCCATTCTACTTGCAGGTCCAAAGCTCTCATTACCTGTCAGTGAACTGAGGAACAAATAAAATAATAGACCACCTTAACCTTCCTGCCTACAGTGACACAAGGGCTGAAACAAACAATGTGCATCTTCTATTAGGAAATTATCAAATATAGGCAATTTAATCATAAACAAAAAAAACTCCTCTCAAGATATGGAAATCCTTTATGTGCATTATGCAAATTCCCAAACATCTAGATACACAAAAGGGTCAAAGGTTATCATGCCTGGCAGGGTGAGAAAACTGCATTGCCTTTCCACTGGAACCCACACATTTCCTGGGGTGAACACACCAGCAGGCATGAATTCTCCTATAAATATCCCTGTTTGTCTTTTAATTTGTAGCCACCTTTGATTGCTGTATTGTTTGTTACAGTGTTGAATAAAACAATTCTCTGTTTCAAGCAATTTGTCCTGTGTGCTCATTGGAACCTGGCTCAGAACAGACCAAAGTTTTTCTTCTAAAAGACTAATGGCTTTTTTGTCAATGCCAATGGCATTCAAGTGGGGCTGTAAATATTTTGGGATTGAATCCAAGGTGCCCATCACTATTGACTCTAACTTTGCTTTCTTTTTTTAATCACAATCATTTCAACATTTATTTTCAGGTCTTTGTATTTGGTGATTTTTCTCCAGTTCTTTTATTTAAAATCCCAAAGTCGTCTTCTTCTTCTTCTTCTTCTTCTTCTTCTTCTTCTTCTTCTTCTTCTTCTTCTTCTTCTTCTTCTTCTTCTTCTTCTTCTTCTTCTTCTTCTTCTTCTTCTTATTATTATTATTATTATTATTATTATTATTATTATTATTATTATTATTATTATTATTATTATTATTATTATTATTATCTTTTATTCATTAGACATCAACCACAGTCAACTGAACATTCAAATTGACTGGCACTGATGGTTGACACGGGTTGCTGCCAGCATCCTAGGTATCAACTAGGTACCTCCTTAAAATGTAAGATGTTCCAAGTAGCACAGTCTTTTCCAGCATTAGTGGAGTTATTGCAGGAAGATGCAGATTCTTGATGTATTTTGCAAAGTTATTGGATATAGTTCACAGTGCCCCAATGACAATGGGCATCACTGTTACATGTTTCACCCATAATTGTGCAGTTTCGATGGCCAGGTTGCAATATTTCATAATTTTTTCCAGTTCTTTTTCTTTGATGCTGGCCTCTCCTGGTACAGCTATATCGATTAGCTGTACGCTTCAGTTTTCTACAACCGTGATATATGGCATATTGTGTTCCAAATGGTGATCTGTCTGTATTTGAAAATTCCACAAGATCTTCACCCTCTCATTCACAACAACTTTTTCCACCCTATGTTCCCATGACTTTTCGGACACAGGCAAGTCATATTTTTTACAGAATGCCCAGTGGATTAATTTAGCAACTCGGTCATGTCTAGCTTTGTAATCAGTTTGCTCGATTTTGCTGCACTCACATATAAGATGTGAAACAGTTACAACTTTGTCAGTGCAAAGTTGACAATTTGGATTGTCAGTGGATTTTTGTATCTTTGCTTTCATGGCATTAGTTTGTAGTGCTTGTTCTTGAGCAGCCAGTATTAATCCTTCCGTTTCTTTCTTGATGGTTCCCATCTTAATCCATGCCCATGTCAAGTTATTATCATATTTTCCTTCAGTGTTCTTCAAATGATGTCCATGCAAAGCTTTGGTTTTCTATCTATTTAATCTGTCATCCAGCTGTTTTTCCTTATATTCTGCCTTTGTTTCTGTTATTTTTATAATGCTCTCTGTTTTCATAGCCTGCAGCAGTTTTTCTGTACTTTGTTACACATAGTCATTCAAACTTTGTTTTTCTTCTTCTACAGTTTGGTGGATTTGAAATAGCTGTCTGCCCCCTATTTTTCTTGGCAGGTACAGCCTGTCAATGTCACTTCGTGGATGTAGAGCGTGATGCATATTCAAAAGTTTATGCGTCTTCTGGTCCAGGTTTTCCAATTCAGCCAAAATTGTTGTTGTTGTTGTTGTTGTTGTTGTTGTTGTTGTTGTTGTTGTTATTGTTATTGTTATTATGCTTGCATGTTTTGTACTAAGGGAGCTGAAGAATGAATGACTGGGAACCACAGCTCTTCCTTCAGCTGCAGAGAAAAAGATGATTTCAGAAGCTTGTCCCTGCTATCAGATTTCCAAGAGACAGAGTGCAAAAAGGTGGTATTTAAAAGACAGAACCCAGCATGGGGTGTTTCCAGTTGTAAAATGTTGAATGTTTGGGATAGATTTACTGATACAGTAAACAGGTGACTTTAATTTTTCTGACCTTGAAAAATATTAAGTCAGTTAGACATGATAATATTTAGGTAAAAAAGCACCAGGGAATCCCAGATCTGTTGACTAAACTAGGAGAAAGCATCCATGAAAGAAGCAGTGCTGGACCATTTCCTTATTGCAGAAAAAAAAACCTATACAGACATGACTAGTTTCAAGGGATTCTTTAATTTTGTATGGGTCACAGTTATTGCATGATTAGAGTCTTTTGTGGTTTTCTTACTGTGAGTCATTGTTTTCCTTAATGAAATGATTTATGTCGCTCAAATGTTTTCAGCCCAGTATCTAATGCCATATTTCCTTTAGTCTAACACTAAATATTAGTAACAAGTAAAACTCATTATATAGCTACATTTTTTTTAAAAAAATCAGTATGTTTAAGTGGTTAAAATATTACAGTTGATCTCTTTAGTTCATGTGCTGTTCACTTTTGCTATTGGAATTACTTTTCTAATCACACTATAGGATAAAATATCAATCCCAATTATTCTAATGGGGAAAAATATGCCTTGATATGCCCATAAAAAATGAACCTTCATATGTTCTGTCAGGTAACAGCAGGGTCAGTTTAATCATGCTGATAGATGGACATATTGAAAACCCTTACAAAAATCTGGAAAGTTTACCTTTGAGATAAAAAAAATCAGAATAATGTTCTTGGTACCTGTCAAGAGAAGTGAAACAGAGACCTAGTTGGGGAGTGGGGAAGTAAATACAGTACTTAGGATACTGCTGAATATATGCAGCGAGGGCAGTTTCCCAATTTATGTCAATAAAATATAACTGCTTTACCCTAATTTCTTTTAAGGAAATGGTTGCTATTAGGTATCCAGTATCTATTTTTAAACCTGTTTTTTCCACACTCAGAAAATTCTTTTTATTAATTCAATAAATTCAAATATATAAAAATCCAACATTTTGAAATTTGGAAACATGAGGTTTCTTGAGATTTGCATGTCTCTGTGTGTGGTACTTCTTCATCAGAACCAAGCTGGCTACAACTTACCTCCAAGATGGAATATAGCTTGCAAACGTAACATTTTGAAGATCTTGTTTGAAATCTTCTTAAAAAATAAAACACGGCTGCTATCTGAAAAGTGTTCCATTTATGTTTCACATCCCTCATGTTATTCAGATCAAGATCATTTGCACATTTACATCACTTTTAATTACAGCACTTTAAGAACATTTACTAATTAAGCTTCAAAAGACCCCTAAGCCTCACAAATGAGGAATATATAGTCATCATGTCACTCACCATTGAAATGAAAACCTCTCTGGAGTAGAGTGGAGTACAACAGCTGTTTTGAAATGTACACCAACGCTGCACAACTGTTAGATGAATACCATTTCCAGCAGAAACTGTTGGGGAACACTGGGTAAATAGAATGTAATTACTTGATTTGGAATGTATCCAGGAGACCCAGATTAACATCCTGAGTCTTACAACTGTTTCTGGAAGTTGGCTTTTATGCTGAATGGATTTTGCATTTCTCTTAGAGAACAGCATGCCTATTCTAAAGTCTGCCAATATGAATCAGGATAGCTTTTTCCTGAAATGGAGTGTCAAACTGCCAGCCCACGGGCTGGACACGTCATGTGGAAGCCACGCCCACCCCATAGGGCAGAGGTAGAAAAACTATCCATATGGTGTAGTAACAACAACTTGCACCTAAACATTGGCAAGATGAAAGAGATGGTGTTAGACTTCCAAAGAAAAAAGGAGGAACCTGCCCCACTTTACATCAGGGAGGACTGTGTAGAAAGAGTTTCCTCCTTTAAATTTCTGGGAGTCTACCTCTGTGAAGATCTGACCTGGAAAGTTAACACAACCCAGGTGGCTAGAAAGGCCCAACAGAGGCTTCACTTTCTTAGGGTCTTGCGGAAGAACAGGGTAGAACAACGGCTAATGACCCTCTTTTACCGGTCTACTATAGAGAGCGTCCTCTCGTATGGTATTGTGGTTTGGTATGCTGGTCTGACAGCCGCAGACAGGAAAGTATTACAGAGGGTAGTGAGCACAGCACAAGACATTGTGGGCTGTTCCCTGACACCACTGGATGACATCACCAGGGCTCATTGCCTTGGAAGAGTGAGGAAGATTCTCAGGGATCCTGAGAGCCTGAGCTGGCTGATTTTGGCCCAGTCACTCAGCCCAAGCCACCTCTTAGGGTTGTTGCTGTGGGGAAAATAGAAGGAGGAAAGAGCATTAGTTATGTTCTCTGCTTAAGTTACTTATAAAATAAATAAAATATATTATATAACAATAACATAAAATACTTATAAACCTGGGATAAAAATCTAATAAGTAAATAAAGTCAACATGCTTAAGATCAGGAATGAGATATTGGAAAGGGCTATACACAAATTAATGAAACTTTGTGTCGTTCTGATCCCCAATACTTTAAAATTGTAAAAAAATCCAGCTGTTTTTCAGTCTGTCTCCCTTCTTAGGTGAAACATGTACAAGTAAAAACAAAATATTAAATATGGAAATACTTTAATGTAATCTGCAAAGAGGTCTCAAAAGTTTGCATTTTTTAACTATCTTTGAATTGGTCTAGTGGAAGTATTGACATTGAGTGGATTTGAAATATAAATATTTGTGTGTATAAATGAATAAAGTCCTTTTAAAAGTTCAAAGTAAAACTTGAATGAATAAGCGAATGATATACATGATAAATACCTTTATTTTTTTAAGTGTTCTGCACACACGTGTGGTCTCCTTAGGCCATAAATATGCATTCAAGATTGTTAAAGAACTACTCACCTGAATAGATCATTTACACAAGCTAAGAGTGGAAAACATTCAACCAACGTCTTGGGTAAAATCCACATAAGACCATAGACAAAGGTATACAGGATTCTAATATTTGCCATACTATGAATTCCTTTAAAGACATGAGGATATCAGCAGTTTCACGGTATCAACAGATTGTCTCTTTTTTAAGAAATCACTTGCACATGTTTTATTTTTCTCAGAGTTGCTACATATTGAGGTGCATAGTTCATAACCACAGGGCACTTTTATCCATCATTCATATCAAGGTCAGCAACTCTGTTGTTCATATGAAGTTAGAATAACTTCCTCCACTGTAGTGCATTATTGTACAATTGCTCATACTGAATTTCATTTGACATTTTAATGTCTGTTCCCCATTTGGAGGCATATTTTTGGAGCTTTTGCTTATCCTTTTTATTTTAATCACCTGAAATTATTTGATTTTATCACCAAAATAATGGCATTTTCCAACCCCATCTCTGAACAAATTGCATTGTACCCTTCCTAATACAGAGGTCACCACAGCAAGAACCCTCATTTATTCTTATTCACTCTTTTCCTACTCCACAAAACCTCTGCTGTTTCTAAGTCTTTTATCAAAATAAGAATGGGGATAAAAATGAACAGAATTAATATTTTTATACTTAGGGATAAATTGCATGCTTTATTCTTGTCATTTGTTTTGTAGATTCTAATTTAAATTATTTCTTTAAATCCAATGAGAAATATGAATTCACACACCAAAAAAAATCTTTTCCTGAAAAAGTACCTAGTTTTTTATGGATAAAATATGTTTCCTCACAAGGTTACTCAAACTATTTTCACTTGTTTTCTAGCACTTATTTATCACTTTCAACTGAATATCAAAGACATCCAAAATGTGTCACATAGCAGGCTACATATTTTCTCTTTTCAGTTATCAAGTTCCTATGTGTTACTTATCTACGTTCTTTTAATTTGAGCATGGCATTAACATTCACAGCTGTTTCAAGTGGAACATAAAGTCAATTGAGAGGACAGATTTGTGGTATTTTGCAGAGAATTTCTAACAATCAGCTGTCATCATACCATCTTCTCACACTTGATATAAATAGCTAGCCTTCAGTACACAAACCATTTCTTAAAAATAACGATGGTTACATTGAAGAAAGCATCATGTCTTTTCCAAAATAATGTGGGATGTTTTCCAATTGAAATATGAGAGTGCATCT
The DNA here is from genome assembly GCF_947247035.1 of Vipera ursinii. Classification (NCBI taxonomy): domain Eukaryota; kingdom Metazoa; phylum Chordata; class Lepidosauria; order Squamata; family Viperidae; genus Vipera; species Vipera ursinii. The sequence goes on along the minus strand of NC_139516.1, from coordinate 168,927,027 downwards.
CACTTGAGCCAAGGCGTTTGCTGCTATGGGGAAAAACCGATAGTGTCATTTGATACTGTTAGATTTGCAGTTATATTCAGGAACAAGGAGTATTGTGCGCCTGGAAAGGAATGTTCATGAACAGTGGGAGAAGAAAAAAGATGTTCCCTCATTGGTTATAGTACGGTCTCATACTGTTTTCTCAGTTTTTGCCAACCACTTCTTTAGACATCACAAACACCTTAATTGTTCTTATCTTGCATTCAAAATCCAAACTTTATGGCCTAAGAAGCTAAATATATAATATGAGGTGACATATACAGTAGATGTTAGTATGCAAAGGTCTAAGAATAATGAGATTAACTTTTGAAACATAATTCCAATTTATAAGCTTCCTTGTGGAAAAAAGGTAAAAAGATATAATGGAACTGTTTAAAGTTAAGATTTGCCTAAAATAATATTTGAAGCACTGCTTTAGCAATATACGTTCAAACTTTTCTCTTTTCTCTTTCAAGATGGTGACTGGACGAATTATTTCCTGAGAGTGAATACAGTTTGGGATGGTGTGTCAATGGAATAGTGAATGGCAGTAGGCATACCAAAGCAAGCTTTGAGAGTTTAGTGGAGAGCTGGGATTAGATCTGAGGCAATATTATTTTTTTCAAGACGGCAACAAGAGCAGATATTACGTAGTGCAGGCTTTTCATTTGATTGGATTTTGTAAGTTGAAGATGGTAAGAGAGGAGGTGTCTATATCTGGAGGTCATCTGTATTGGTAGCTGGTGTTCCTCCAGACTAGTTTTACAGGGGGAACTGAACTGATCCAAGCCAGCTTGTCTTTGATCCCTAATCTTGTCTTTGTTCAACATAGGAGAAAGAGACATGCATGGTAACTCTTTTTCACAGATTGCTATCAATGGCGGAAATTATGTTGAGCTTGCCTGAAAGAGTGCAGGGATATTATGCCTATCAGCATTCTGCTGAAGGCATGCTGGTGTCTGGCTGCTCAGTGTGGCAGAAGTGGAGCATTTGGCAGCAATGTTGAGCAACTTGACAGCAGTAGAGGCATGTGGCTGCTTGGCAGCATTTTATAGTACGATGATGCTTTGCTGCTTGGAAGTGGCTCTTGGCAACAGCATAGGCTTGGTGCCTGGCAACATTATTTTGAGGATGGGCATTAGGGCTATGTGTGGCTTCAGAGTTAAGAGTTTGTCGGTCCCAGTATTGCTGGCTGATATCGATCAACATGGGATATAGCTCATCAGCATGCTCATGATTGTATATCTTGAATAAAGGTCAATCAAATGGTGCTGCTGAGATCTTGTCTCAGTGCTCAAGGTTGTTGGTATCTAGATGGGCAGAAGGAAGTTTAAACTCAACTTTGACAAGAATGGGGGGCTTTGTATTCCTGGTTCTTCCAGAACTATGGATTTTCCATCTTTAGTTCATAATGGGGTCTTCCCTATTTGTTTCCCTAGCAGAACTAGTGTGCAATTTGGCGATCCTTCTGGATTCACAGCTGGATTCATCAGGTATGCCAAGTAAACTTTCCCTAGATCAAGAGTGTATTTTTCAGTCACTTATGTCTTGTTTACCTCTTATCTGTACTATTTCAATGCACTATACTGTATTGTACATGGGCCAGTCCTTGAAGACATGAATGCTACAATGGTCCAGGATGCAGACTGTGAACAATTGTGACAGCACATTAGTATGCTGTAGCATGTCTCCCACATCAGCTGCACTGGTTACTGGTAAGTTTTTGCAATATCACCGATAAGCCCTTCATAGCATAAAGTCTGCCTTTCTAAGGGATGACCTGTCTCTCATTGTCTCTGCCTGTCTAGTAAGTCCTGACACATTTCAAATCCTGTCTGAAAGAAATATTATCTGATGGGACTCAGAAGGTGAATCTTCTCCTTTACACTACTTGCTTGCCCTTTGCAATAATACTCCCATCCCACCCCTAAGTTCCAGTTTCCTCAAACTTGCTGTTATTTAAATGGGTCCTGAAGATGACCTGTCTCCAACCACAGATTAGGTGAGATTTATGCTCGTGACTGGATTTGTGTTAATGTGCTGGGTATTGTTCTCTGTTATTTTATCTTTTATTGCATTTGTTTTTGATTTGGCACAATCGAGAATCATTGTGGGAGCATAACACTTTCACAGTGACCAACTTCTTGTAGGACAATGAATTGTGAGTAGACATAAATAGGAAAAAAATCACACTAATCGATTGGAAAAAAGGGGTGATGGAATTAGATCAAATACTTGCCTATGGATGTAGGAAGATACAGGATTATTTGGGGGGAGGAGCTTTAATTATTAAAATTAATTATTAAATAGCACACCTAAAATAAATGCCAATGATAAGCTTCAAAATCTGAAAAAATCCACGGTTCTCAACAGGCAATTGTATGTCAAACAATGAAAATCTCAAAGGATGTCCCTGACAAAGACAGTTATTTAATAGTCTATAAATTAGCTTGAAATAATATGAAGGAATACAAAGATTTCTTAAAATAGAAATCAGCCTTGGAGTAAAATTCTTATCACATTAATTTTAACCCAAATGCTCAAAGGAATTATTCTGGTCCATTTGCCTACTTTTTCTTTAGGGGGCATTAAAGTAGGGGATAAATTAAAATTTGCTAGTTCAGAAAGTTTCCAGGAATTTTACTAACAAGAGAAACAAAATAATAAAGAAACAACCTAAACTCAAACCCTTACAAGGGTCAGAATTATTTCAGGTCTCAACCCATTTACTCTATTGTGGAGAATAACCAGAGACGGTACCAACTCTTGCATTAGCAAAATGAAATGAAAGATTCTGATTATTTAAATGTTTATCATCCTCTGCCTACAGTTGTGGTTCACATACTGAGATACCTTTAACATTTTCAGAATTTCTAATGGCATAAACAAGAATTTCTAACTCACAATTAAAGAGAAAAGAAGACAGCATGTGTGACATATTATGTGATGTAAATTTAAGTAGAAAACACACGATTTGTAATTCACCCTGGATCTATGAGTTAAACACAATGTATATACAGTATAGAAATTTTAAATCTTTAAGAAAAGCCATAATGATTCAAACCCATTTCAGAAATCTTCAAGAGATCTTATTTAATTATTAATGTTGCATCTGGTGATGTTCACAAACACTAGCTATGTGGGGAAAATGTACAATAAAATTGCAATAAAAACACAGCAAATTATCCAGAATATAAAATTAAACTAAAACAGCAGTGACACATTGATGGCTACATTTTATTTCATACTCCAAAGAGTCACCAAAACAATTGAGTTTTAAAGGCTTACAGAAATCCAGTGATGTAGGTGGCCAGTCTGATTTCCAATGTGAAGTTGCTCCCACTGAGAATTGAATCAAAGATTTTCTCAGCAGCCAAAGAAATGGTGTTGCTGGGATATTCATTTTGCATAAAAGCTATTCTATCCACTAGAAATATAAAATAAAAAAATGAAATAAGCCTTGCAATTTTAGTCTAAACTGCACAACCCATGGCTGGAAATACAATCTACAGGCCAAGGTAACTGTTAAAATTACCAATATGTACTGAGGGATTAGTCTTACAGTTGAAGTACACAGAATATTTGCCAAACTGGGTAATATAAATCTCACAGGAAATAAGAGTAAAGCTGTGTTTGAAAAACATTCAGAATATACCTACAATAAAATAAGGATAATGAAAACAAGAAACAGTTTATACCAGGTGTGGGAACTTCTATGAAAACAATCACAGCCAGATTTCTAGAGGGCTATAAATGATGTTCAATGCTGCAGTGTATTACATTGGAGTAGAGCCAAATTTTTCTCATCCATCTTTCAATCATTCTGAGAATCTTTTGGAGAGATCCACATGCTGATTAGCTGGAATGGAAGGGGAGGCAAGCAACTATAATCCTCCTCCTTACAACCTCCACACCTCTTATAATTGCCTGAAATTGCAGTGCCGAAATTCTGCCTTTTTGCCACTGAACCTCAGTGTTGTGGTACCAGAATGATGGGAAGAGGGTCAAAAGTAGGTTACTGGGATTGCCAAGCATTGTTTTTATAACGATCAATCAGAAATCTATCAGGATCTTCTCCAATTTTGTACATCTGTAACAAATATTTGATCACAATGTATGAATCCCAGTTTAGTAGCAATTTAGTTCTTAGCTTAATTAGGAAAAAGGAAAATGAATTGATAAGTAGGCCAGCCAATTTTATTTATTTATATTTTATTTATTTATTTATTTATTTATTTATTTATTCTGGTGGAGCTAAATTTGCAAAGACAAATGAATGAACCCTCAAACTGTGTATGTAGTTAGTGATTATTAGAAAAATGCAATATAAATGCCTTTTAAAGTTAGTTATCTGCAGCAGAAATGGAATCAACAACATTATAAGTGGAGATAAAATTCATGGTTTCCCTAGATAAATTTTAAAATATAAAAATGCTTATATACAGTTGTAGAGAAAAACACTCGGGTTTGCAACATTCAAAAAATAAAGGGAATATGCAAATGAATGGAGAGTTTTGTCCTTTTTTTGTACTTAAATATCTAATAATGAAATATACTAAAATTGGTACAATCTAGGTAGAGACTAAGAAAGACATGTCTGTGTACATGCACAGTTAGTGCAAAGTAAATTGTATCCTAATGCACAGTAATGCTAAATCTTCCAGACAGGAAGACTGCACACATTAAGCATTTTTGAAAAACAGTACATAAATCAATGAAGAATACATAAAAGGTTACAGATCACAGAAGAGGTCTCTGACAATGGTCTGAATTAACACCCCTGCATAGCTTAATGAAATATCCCACTTTATGGCCATGAAGTCAACTCATTTCTGTGAGGAAAAAGATATTCAAGGGTTATTGAATATTGGCAATTTTTATATTGGATCCGCTTGAAGTTATTTAACACAGTTGTTCCTGTAATTTCAACACTTGGGGAAAATCCACATGCTCATTCTCTCTCAAAACTCACACTTCTGTCTGTGCAGCATGAAGGTCTGCAGTTACTACACTCGGTGGTGATATAAAACATCCAGAAAGACTGGCTCAAGATCTAGGGAAAGTGATTTTTTTCTTCAACCACCATCTGTTCTTTTCTATTTACCTGCATTTTGATGTTTCTGCATTCAAGGAGGCAATGTGTTTTGTGAATGCTGGCAAATATGTGCAGTTAAAGAACTGTAACCATTTATTACACTCTTGTGAATTAAATGTAGTATATGTAGAAAGAAGGGCAGAGATGTTTAAATTGTTTTTTGGAATTTCCCACTGCTGTGCAATGAAGTTTCACTGAATCATTTTATGCATGCTTTGCCTTCTACAAGGGTGCACCCAAGCAAGATTTTCTTCCAAACTGAAAAGGAAAAGTATATTCATGTAAAGATATGAAGAATCAACACAATACAAATCCTTCTGAGACACAAAGGCTGAGGTTTTATGCTAACTTTTTCCATTCTTCAGTATGTCTTTATTTCTTCTTATTATTAGAAAGTTTGTTTCACCTTATTTTCTTTTTTATTACACAGTTATTAGATATTTTTTTATTTTAATTCCATTTATATCCCGCCCTACCCATCTTCACATTTTCTCCCAAAATATTTCTAGACAATGGTTGCATGAACAGCCAACTACATTTGTTTGACCCCCTTCAAGAGTGTAATATTTAGTTTCCTCACAGTCTTGTCTTATTTTCACTTTCCTGGCTTTAGCACAGGATGAATCATGGTGCTCAAAAGGATAAATATGTGTAGGCAGGTATACTGAGATTTATGATTTCACAACAGTTAGGCCATACAACATTCACACTCATATGACATTTACACGCAGTGTACGGCAGCAGCCAAAAAAGCTAATACAGTCCTTGGTTGTATAAACAGAGGCATAGAATCAAAATCACGTGAAGTATTAGTACCATTTTATAGAGCTTTATTAAGGCAACATCTGGAATACGCATCCAGTTTTGGTCACCACATTAAAAAAAAGATGTTGAGACTTTTGAAAAAGGGCAGAGAAGAGCAACTAAGATGATTAAAGGCCTGAAGACTTAAACATATGAAAAATGGTTGCAGGATTTGGGAATGGCCAGTCTAGAGAAAAGAAGGTCTGGGAGAGAAATGATAGCAGTATTCCAGTATTTGAGAGGCTGCCAAAAGGAGGGGGATCAATTTATTTTCCAAAGCACCAGAAGGCAAGACAAGAAACAACTGGGAGAGAAGCAACCTGGAATTAAGGAGAAACTTCCTAACAGTGACGACAATTAACCAGTGGAACAGCTTGCCTTCAGTCATTGTGGGTGCTTCATCACTCAAAGTTTTTAAGAAGAGACTGGACAGCCACGTCTGAAATGATATAAGGATTTCTGCTTGAGCAGGGGGCTGGACTAGAAGATTTCCAGGGTCCCTTCCAGCTTTATTATTATTATTATTATTATTATTATTATTATTATTATTATTATTATTATTATTATTATCTTGCAGAATCAAATGAAATATAAAGGGGACTGTATTATTACCCATCTATATAGGTTTAAAAGGAATCTGCAGCAGGTGATCAGAAATTCTAATAAAAGTGATTGCCAAACTATATGAGCAACTAAACATGCCTATGGAAATGTTTTCAGATTTCCTTACTGACAATGTGAATATGTGGGTTTTTTTAAGTCACAGTTGAGTTAGGACATTGAGGAAAGAACTACATGAATGTCCACAGACTTCAATATAATTAGCTGTATATGCATAGGTACAACTATTTCAATGGTCAATTTGTAACAGTAAATAAGATAAACAGTAAAGGAGTAAAAAGTAAAGGAGTCCCTGCCAATCTAAAACTCTGCAAGTCATAGTTGACTTTAGTGGGCAGTGCTCATGTTCGTGTCATGGCTATTGAGCTAGCCATGCTTAAAGATGTTTCTGTGGTCATGTGGCCACCTGTTACCTTCCCATTGAAATAGTACCTAATTATCTGCTCACATTTGCATGCTTTTGAACTGCTAGGTTGGCAGGAGGTGGGGCAAGAATTGGAGCTCACCCCACGGCAAGGCGTTCATGCCTCAAACCTGGAAACTTTCCAGCTGACAAGCCCAGCATCTTAACTGCCCCAAAATCAGTAGGTCTAGCTTAAGTATGTTCTAAATGATTGTATTTTAGATTCTTTTTAGAACCATTTCAAGATTTCTGATTTCCCATCTTAGATTGTTCTATATGAAAGCTGCATATAACCTTCATGCTTTCACTTTATAAATATTTTATAACTTCAGTTCTAGCTCTTAAAAATTGTCTGTTTGAGCTATATCAGGATAAGTCTTTACTAATGATCAATCCATTTCTCCCCACTCCACCCCTTTACTTATGCATAATATTTGTGTACCTGCTCTGACTCATCAAGCAACAAACAAACAAATTTGATTAAATTTCTATTTATCTTTAAATGTTGAACTGTTTTGTGAATTGCTCTTTCAGAAATCCTAGAATCAGGGCTGAACATCTAATTCTAACCAACTTCAAAAATAAGCAAAGAAATAAGCAAACAGCAAGGAAGTTATAAAAAGGCGTATATTTCATTTCAACAGTTAATTGAATTAATTGCCTATAATCTTCCCATAGAAGGGACGCGGTGGCTCAGTGGGTTAGGACACTGAGCTTGTTGATCAGAAGGTCGGCAGTTTGGTGGATCAAATCCCGAGTGCCGCGTAGCAGAGTGAGCGCCTGTTACTCATCCCAACTTCTGCCCACCTAACAGTTCGAAAGCAAGTAAAAATGCAAGTAGAAAAATAGGGACCACTACAGTGGGAAGGTAACAGCATTCCGTGCTAGTCATGCCGGCCACATGACCACGGAGATGTCCTCGGACAAGCGCTGGCTCTTCGGCTTTGAAACGGAGATGAGCACCAGCCCCTAGAGTTGGAAACGACTAGCACGCATGTGCGGGGGAACCTTTACCTTTACCTTTAATCTTCCCATAAGAATACTCTTTCCAATTTCTCATACTTGAAAACAGTCTGGAAAGGATTTAATGGGGGTGGGGGAACTATGATTCTAGTTTTGGTACTTGCTTCATCATAAATATGACATTCTACAAAGTCTCCTACTGTAATGTTTTGTAGATTGCCTGTTTGTCTTATAAGAAATTGTTGACTTGGAACTCTTTGTTCGGTTAAAGCAGCACTGACTTTGTTTATAAAAATCAACATTTGTCACATTTAATATTTGATTAATTTGTAATTAAAATAACATTTTTTGGACAATGCCGTGCTAAGAGCTGGAGAATGTAAAAAAAAAACAACTTTAGATGCTGTGGTCTTCAGGAATTAAATTGATAACATGTCAACTAGGAAGGATGAATGTAGCAAGCTAAGCTAAGACTGAACTTAAAGAATCCAAAATCTGCAATCATCAGAATTCCACTCAGCCATTGTCACTGGCTAAATAGTCAAAGACTAAAAAAAATCAGGTGAGTCACAGCTTTGTGTTTTGCCAGAATAAATTGATGCTGGGCTCTTGTATAGGAATATCTCACCTAAAAATTTCAGTCAAGAGACAGAAGAAAAATGGACACAAGGACACCAACTTTGACATGCCACTAAGAATAGGGAGTTTGGCTTCTAAACACATGGATAGAAGCAAAATATTACCTTAATACCAAAAGAAGACTCAGATTTGATACAGATAAAAAATTACAGACCAATATTGTTACTAAATGTGGATTATAAAATTTTTACTTCAGTAATGGCAGAGAGACTGAAAAGATTCCTAACTGAATTTATACATTCAGACCAAAATGGTTTTTTGCCAAAGAGACAAATTAAAAATAATTTAAGAGTGATAATGGATGTATTGGAATATTATGACTTACATCCAGGGAAACAACTGGCACTAATATTCCTAGATGCTCAAAAGGCATTTGATAATGTTTCCTGGCAATTTATAATTCAGCAATTAAAAATAATGGACTTTGGACACAAGTTTATAAACATGATAAAAACAATATACAATAAACAGCTAAAGTGCTTGTGAATGGAGACTATACTGAGAACTTTGAGATAAGAAAAGGCACAAGGCAAGGATGTCCCTTATCTCCGTTGTTATTTATTTTCACTTTGGAAGTTCTAAATAGAAATATTAGACAAGATATAGAAATTAAAGGACTGGAAATAAAAGGTGAAACAAATCATTTACAAGCATTTGCTGATGATTTAGTATTTATTTTAGAAGAACCTTTGGAGATGATTCCTAAACTATTGGGAAAGATGGAACAATATGGAGAAATGGCAGGACTGAAAATAAACAGAGAAAAAAAACAAAGTAATAGTTAAAAACCTTACAAATAAGCAAAAAAAATCAAATATCTGGGAATATATTTAACACCAAGATGTTCAACGATAAAAGAATATAATTATATGAAACTATTAAATCAAATAAGACGATCTGGAAAAAGGGAAAAACTTGCAGTTGTCAACATTAAAAAGAATTGCTACAGAGAAAATGAACATACTACCAAAAATCTTATTCTTATTCCAAACAATACCTATAAAACTTGAGAAAAAATTCTTTGAAGACTTAAATTTATTAATCTTGAATTTTATTTGGCAAGGAAAGAAAGCTAGAATTAAGATGAAAATGTTACAAGATGCCAAGGATAACGGAGGTCTTGGTTTACCAGAGTGGGTTTTATACTATCAAGCATCTGTATTAACATGGGTAAAAGAACGGATAAATCTTAGAAATAAATGACTGTTATATCTGGAGGGGCATGCTTTTTTATGGTACGGGAAAAATAAAGTTCATAAATATTTCAAAAATCACTATATAAGAAATGCATTATTAACAACATGGGGAAAAATAAAATGTAAAATATATTTGAAAATTCCAGGGTGGTTGTCAGTAATGGAAGCATTTGTACACCCAAATTTAGTGAACTTTGAAAAAAAAATCTGGACATATAGAGATATTTTAAACTCTGACGGGAGTTTAAAATCTAGATGTCAATGCTGCAAACATTGACATGTTTTTGCACTGACAATATAAGAGACAGCCTGTTATTTTAATTGCTTCATTTGGGAGGTAGGAATCACCTGGAAGTTGTGATAAGATTGCAAAAAGCCAGGTACAGAATGGGAAGTGAAACCTCATATGTAAAACTAATTGGATAATGTGATTTATGACATGTAGATAAGGGCAGGGATTGTGTGTGTGTTATGATGGGTTTGGGGGGAGGAGATTTCAGATTCTGGCATCCCTCCATGAGTGCCGATGTTTCGTTTCATTACTAAGATTTTTTAGATAAATAATATGCCTGCAATTTGTTTGATTGTCTCATTCATCAGAACCATGACACTAAACAAGAAATGGAAAATCAAGGTATCAATTTATCATGGTGGGCACTTTTACAAATGCAAGCTAGATATGAAAAACATGTTAAACTGTATGGATTTTATAAGGAACAAACTGTGTTTGATAAAACATTGTTAACTTCTGATGAGAAACTAATTAAGAAAATGTATAATTTTCTATTAACTTTGAAAATGGAAAGCGAACAAGTTAAAGAAACAATGATAAGATGGGCCAAAAAATTTGGATACAATATAGAATTAGAAAAATGGCAGAATTTATGGGAAAGAAATTTCAAATTGACAACATCAACTTCCTACAAAGAAAATTTATATAAAATGTTTTATAGATAGCACTTGCCACCAAGACTAGCAAAAATGTTCTGAAACATGTCAGATAGATGTTGGAAATGTAAACATAGGTCAGACACTTATTATCACGTTTGGTGGGCTTGTGACAAAGTAAAGACTTATTGGAAAAAGATACATGCCTGGCTGGAAAAGATGTTGGGAGAACATGTAGATATTAAACCTGAACTTTTTTTTATTAGGTATAATGCCAGAAAAGACTAACAACCAAGCATATATTTGATTTTGCATGTCACAACAGCAGGAAGAATTATATTTGCGCAATACTGGAAAAATGAAGGAATACCATCATATGAAGAAATAATTTTAAAAATACTAGGATGCACAGAGATGGATAGACTGACTATGAGACTGAAAGAAATAGAAGAAATGGAATATTATCAAACTTGGGACTTATTTTATCGATGGCTAGAGGAAAGAATAAAGGATTAGGAATTAAATATGTATTAGCAAATGTAAATTCAGACAGCAGGTTTATTGAAAAATTATTACTGAATATATGGGAAAAAACCAATAAAAACTTTTACAAAAAAAAGAATAGGGAGTTAGGCATTAACAGGCATAAACACAAAGTCTGTGGTGTCCAGGGAAGAATAAAAGCTTCAAGAGTTTTTCCAGAGTCCAGAAGAAGAAAAAGTTGGGAGGGGAAAATATTGTTTGTAGAAAAATGAAAGCAAATTATTTTCTTACAGTGAAAATGTTGATAATTATGAATTAGGAGTTAACATTCTTTAAATTAAATGAAAACAACAACAATCTCCTTCTTTTTCTCCTTCCAATTTATTTCTCAGGACAGAACATTATTATTCTAATTTACATGGGAATAAAGAATAAGCTTGAAAACTTTTTTTAAAAATCAAGTTCTCTGTCCAGGGATTCCAGCTGAGATTTCAAAAGAGAAAAGGCAAAGAGATTTGTCTGTTTGATTGGGGCGGTAGATGTAATGTCATATTTCATCATTACAGTATTAAAGTGGAAAAAGGCTTTTAAGCATTTTTGTTATAGTTATTGATTTTATGTCATAATAGATGTATATTAGAGCTCCTAAATTAGGCTGTGGAGACCCGGGGAAAAGAAAAAAAGAAAAAAATAAACAAATATTCCCTCCATTTATCTTTTTTCCTGCTACAGCTTTAGTATCAATACTTGTCATGTCAGATTTTTGAGATAGAATTTACTTTCCATCCAGTGTTGGGATTCAAATATGTGAACAACCAGTTCTCTGTGTGGATGCCACTTCCGGAAGTCCATTCTAGGCCTGAGCAACAAAAAATTAGCTGCCAGTTCTGTCAAAGTGGCTGGCTGAATCCTACCACTGCTTCCATCTCCTGCTGCTTGTCAACGAGTTAGTATCATGTATTCACAATTTTATTTATTTACTTATTTCCAAATATAAATGTTGCTAATCTATGCAAAAAAATACATTCACTTATTTATAGCTTCAAAGATCTCCAGTAATAAAATCTAAACTGTTGCATGAAGAAATGATTTCTGCAATCTTACATTCTGGCATTGTATCTTTGAGATCTCAATGCTACTTTATAGACACAGAGTTGAAAAGAAAATAATCTCAAAGGGTTTAGACTTTACGTTAAGCATGCAAAAAATTTATACTGTAGCCATTTGAAAGTTCTATTAGTCATATGTTACTTTAAAAGACCCTGGTAATATGCCAAATCTGATAATTTTCCATTTAAATAGTGCTGCTCTGTTACCCAGGAAGCATATTTTCTGATTTAGTTTTATTTAAATTTGTTCTTTTTCCCCATACAGTGGATTAGTTCAGCAATACTATAAGATGATTCCAAAATATGGTGCCTTTCCATGACATCTGTTACACAACTGCCATGATAGCATCATGTTGTTGTAAATTAAATGGTTATGAACAACTGATACTTGAAAGTAGAAACTATCTGTAGTGTACATTGAACTATATGAAGGTTGCTTGCCTTTTTGTTTCACAATTCTTCTGAGTGTAATATGCATATCCTTGGATAGCATAGCTAATGCAACATACTGTAGGTCTCCACTCAGAACAACAGTAACAGAAAGGAAATCCTTATGGATCACCACTTAAGTGTGAGCCAGCAGTGTGGGCTGCAGCTGCCAAAGAAGCCAATGCAATTGTAGGCTGCATTAACAGAGGGATAGCATCAAGGTAACAAGAAGCAATAGTGCTGCTTCATACTGCACTAGTGAGGTCACACTTGGAATTTTGTATCCAGTTCTTGTTAACATGGTACAAAAAAGATGCTGCAATCCTAGAAAGAGTACAGAGAAGTTGAAGTAAGACAGGAATCTTCAAACTTGGCCCTTTTATGACTTGTGGACTTCAACTCCCACAATTCCTCAGCCAGCGTGCCGGGCTGAGGAATTCTGGGAGCTGGTCCACAAGTCATAAAAGGGCCAAGTTTGAAGATCCCTGAGGTAAGATGATAAGGGACCTAAGATAAATCTTAAAAGGAACTGTTAAAAAGAAACTAGGGATTAAGGGTGATATGATAGTTTTCTTCTGGTATATGTTGGGCTGCCACAGAGAGATGAGGATTCATTCTTGTCCAAAGTTCCTGAGGACAAGAAGCAATGGGCAAAAACTCCCTAAACTGAGATCCCACTTGGAACTAAGAAGAAACTTTCCTGACAGTGAGACCAATTAACCAATGGAACATGTTACCTTCTGGAATTGTGAGTGCTCCATCTGTGGAGGTTTTCAAGAAAGGCTTGTGCAACAACTATTTGTCTGGAATGATATAAGTTTTCTTGCCAGGGGCAGGACTTCCGGTGGCTCCGCGGCGACGGAGACAGCCTTCCCGGGCTGCCCGCGGCTCAGCTGTTGTTTTTTCGCCCGAAACAGCGCCGATCAGCTGTTCGGGCGAATTTGAAGCCCCCTCCTCGGGAGAAGAGGAGGGGGCGAGCTCCCAGGTAGGGGTAGAGTTCTCCAGGGCCGCCTGAGCTTATGGCTTGGGCGGCTGAAGGATTGAACTCCCCCGAAGCCTGGGCTGCTCCCAGCTGGCCGGCGCCTCTGCTCCTGATTTCTTGGAGCAGAGCCAGGCGTCTGCGACCACCCCTGCCTGAAGGAATGACTATGGATTAAAGGAGCAGGCAGAGTGATACAAGAGGAAAAGGTGAAGAGGATTATTATATTTTACTCTCCAGCTTGATGGACTTTTTTGGATTATAAATTTGAAGTGAAAGTGCGTCACATTTGGTAAAAGATGGCGGCTAAACCACCCCCTAAAACTCTTCGGAGTGCTGGAACTTCTCCTGTGCAACAATCATTACTGCAGGCGCTGCATCCTCCTGATGTATTGACATCAAAGGACTTACAAGATGCTCTTGAAAAACACACCCAGGTAATTTTGGATTCAATTAATGATAGATTTGTACAGATGGAGGAGAAATTGGAGAAATTGGAGGAGAGAATGGAGGAGAGGATGGAACAGAAGTTCAGAGTGATGAAGGCAGACATCTTGTCTTCAGTGTGTAAAGTGGCTCGCTGTGTGAAAGAATTGGAGGAAAAGCTAGAAGATTTGACTCAAAAGAATGCTATATTAGAAGCAAAAGTACTGGAGAATGAAGATAAAGTGGAAAAAGAACTGAGTCTTGCTCAATATTACCAGATGCAGTTTGCCATTAGAGTTAGAGGTTTAAAGGAGAATACCAAGGAAGATCTAAAGCAGCTGGTTTCTGAGGCTTTTGAAGTAGTGCTGAAACAGCCAGCATCTGAAATAAAAGGAGGCATGGATAAAGTGTTTCGTGTGAATTCATGGATTGCTAGACAGAGAAAGTTGCCTAGAGATGTGGTGGTATATTTTGCAAAAAGGGAAACTAGAGATGAAGTTATACGAGCTGCTTATGATACTAAAGTTGTGATTGCTAATCAAGAAGTTTTGGTCTTAAAAGAAATTCCTCCAAAGATTTTAAGGAGAAGGAAGGATTTTACATTTCTTGTGCAAGAGCTCAAGCAACGAGATATAAGGTTCAGATGGGAGATCCCAGTTGGGTTGATGGTGACGCACGAAGGTAAAAGGTACCGTCTGGTTACTGTGATGCAAGCGCGTGATTTCTATAATAATGTTTTAAATGCAACGCCATTAACACTTCTGGAAGCTGAAAAGGGATCTGGAGAAGGAGTGCATCAAGAGGTCGAAGGTGGTCAGATAGAAGACAATGGTGTTGGAGGAGATCAAGATACAACTTCGTCGGATGATTCTATAGAACAGAGGGTGACGCGTGCTGCTGCAAAACGTTCTAAGAAGAGAAAATAGCAGGATTTGCAGAAGTCTATGGAATTTCTACGACGTATTCATAGTCAAGTATGGGAGGTGGGAAAAGATCTGGGTGTAGACGCAATATATTTTTTATATGTGGTGGTTTTGTGGAAAGGGTGAGTTTTTTTGGATTAAAGTTTGGTGGAATATATAGAAGATTTCTAAATGGAGGTTAAAGTTTTGTTCGCAATCTTTTTTATTGTATGGAATAATTATAGATGTGGTACTGGAAGAGGAACGGCCGATTACAGAAGAGTGGACTTTAAAGTTTTCTGATTTGGTTGAGGTGGCGAAGATTTTGGTTAATTTGAAAGATTAGTTGTAAGAACGTTATATCATGGAATGGACAAAATGGATGGAGTCTATTTAGGACAAGTATAGGGTTGAGAAGTATTATATAGTATTTGAATAATTCTTTTTTCCTTTTTTTTCTGTTTTTTTTCTCTTTCTATTTTGGGGTTTTCTTTTTCTTGTTTTTAATGTATATTTAATATTATTAAGGTTTGTTTTATCATATATAAGCTAGAAAGTGTTTTTTTTATTTTAGTTTTTTATATATATTTAATATTGCTAAGGTTTGTTTTATCCTATATAAGCTAGAGAGTGATGGATTTTAGAATTTATAGTTGTTAGTATATGGTTGCTTATGTTTGCTTTTCTTTTTTTTCTTTATATATATATACCTTGTATTCAGCTCTGGGAAGTCGGGGGGGGAGGGGGGGAGGTAGGGGGGGGAGGAGGGAGGGAGGGAGGGAGGGGGGGAGGTAGGAGGGGAGGAGGAAGGGGGAAGGGGTTTTTTTTTTAAAGGAAAATTGTATTTTAAAACTTTTCAATAAAAAAAAAAGTTTTCTTGCCAGGGGCAGCAGCTTAAACTAGAAGACCTCCAAGCCCTATGAGTCCATGAAATGCTTTCTGTCATTGTTCAAAATGCAATTTTGGCCTGCCTCCATACATGAATAAGAAATATTTGAGAAGAAATGATATGAAAAACAAATTGGGAAGCTAATCAGTTAAAGAAATTAACAGAAAACAAAACTATTGTCGAAGACTGAAGTTGAATTGTTCTTTATTTAATTATTATTAGTCATAACGGTGAATAATGAACACCATTTATTAAAAGTGGAATTTCCATGAAATGAGTAAGTAGGAAAACGATCAAGTAATGAAACAAAAGAAGATTATTATAATGCAAATACTTTACAGATTATCAGTATTATGTGAAATTTAGAATATAATTTATCATATTTACCTGTAATGAAGACTAGTGTTTTGAGAATATGGTAAGGAAAGCTATGAATATTTTTTCTTGTAGGCTTTCTTTTGAAGGGAGGAGCATAGCACAGTATCATAAATTCAGGATTATCCTCTTTTGGATAAATACTCAATTATTCTGAGACTGATTTATGTTTAATCTGCTTTTTACATGCTAAGATAATATTAGATAAAAATTTAATAAGACGTAATGAGAAAAGGGACGCAGTGGCTCAGTGGGTTAGGACACTGAGCTTGTCGATCAGAAGGTCGGCAGTTTGGCAGGTTGAATCCCAAGTGCCGCGTAACAGAGTGAGCGCCTGTTACTTGTCCCAGCTTCTGCCAACCTAGCAGTTCGAAAGCACGTAAAAATACAAGTAGAAAAATAGGGAACACTATGGTAACAGCATTCTGTGCGCCTTTAGCGTCTAGTCATGCCAGCCACATGACCACAGAGATGTCCTCAGACAAGCGCTGGCTCTTCAGCTTTGAAACGGAGATGAGCACCGGCCCCTAGAGTCGGAAACAACTAGCACGCATGTGCGGGGGAACCTTTACCTTTACCTTTAATGAGAAAAAAAATATATGACCCTATTTGCAAAATCTACTCACTCCATTTTTATCTGATCCTGGCATTTGTATTCCTGCCAACTGAGAATATAACTCAACGATAATTTGTTTTACAGTTTCAGAGATATTTTAGGAAAAGTCATTTTTTAATTCTTTATGCTCCTGAGTACCTATGGAAGCAAAACAATGCTTTCTGGTAATTAGTATTTATGAAGCTTTGGAAACCATAGCAGTACTAATTTGACTTATCCCCTTTTTGTACTTATGTTTAGAATGCATGTGGGTGATCCCAGGAACATTTTCCATCAGAGGAAGCCTTCTAGGTTAGTGAAAAATAGAGAAGGTTATAAAGTGAATACAAGAGAGTATGTGTTCACAATAATCCCACTCCAGCAGATTTCACATATATCTTATTTATTTATTCATCCCAGTATTTATAATGTTGTCTTAGAACAAATGCCTTCCAATATAGAAGATATAGAAAATATGCTGTTTTACAATTAAAATAACGATTGAAACAGTGGAAATCTGGCTTACTGAAAATACTTAAAAACAGACCAAAATGGAAAAGAACTTAAAGTCCATTCTTTAAGTTGAATCTCAACATATCTTTAGGGAAAGAATGGAAACCAATATAGAGCAGCCACCAAAAATGACATCTGAGAAGGACTTTTACAGCCATGCTTAAAATCCAAAATGTTAAAGGATGACAGTCACCAAATGACTTTGTCATACACTACAGTAATCCTCGACTTACGATCCCCACTGAGCCCCAAAATTCTGTTACTAAGCGAAACATTTGTTAAGTGAAGTTTGTCTCATTTTATGACCTTTCTTGCCACAATTGTTAAGTGAATCACTGCAGATGTTAAGTTAGTAACATGGTTGCTAAGTGAATCTGGTTTCCCTATTGACTTTGCTTGTCAGAGGGTCACAAAAAGGTGATCACATATAAAAAATGATCTTAAATATAATTGAGATTTGAATGACTAATCCATGCACTGTATATTCTCTACATATAGATTAACAGCTGGCAAACTAGCATAAGCTGGCAAAATAGATTTCTGGTGCAGATGCCTCTTGAGCTTCTGTAAATAACATTGAGGCCTAAGCCCATGTATGTGACCTTTTAAGAAAAGCACAGGCTATCTCAAGAAGGCTGGAATTTTTAATCCAAATTGGCACAGTTCTCATTTAATGGCACTTTCCTCTCACCTAATTTCAACTTGCTTATCATAAGTAATGAGAAAAGGAAGGAAGGAAGGAAGGAAGGAAGGAAGGAAGGAAGGAAGGAAGGAAGGAAGGAAGGAAGGAAGATCCACATGGTAATGTCTCTTTAAATCAAATTTCCACATACTTTCTGCAAATGCTTCATAAGGGTATTGAACAGAATATTGTAGATCAGATTGATGATCCTCAGTATCAACTGCTTTCTGCATCCTCCCAGAGAGATTGGAACCACCATAAATTCTAGTTTCCTACAAATTATAATGTCCAAATTTCCATTAAATATACACTTATCATCGTTAAGTCCAGTTTGTGACTTCAGTCAGTAGGAAACACAAGGCCTACAGAAGTGATGTATGTAAACCTCTCCTTGTTTACTAGATCAGACTGCATGAGTCAAACCTCTTAAAATATTAACAATCTTCATAAAGCTCTGCAATTTGGTCACCATAAATATTCTGTTTTATTGAAAAACAATGCATTAAGCAACCAATGAAGAGAACTGAAATTGCTTAAAGGGGAAAAAATCCCGGGCAATTTGAGGGATGGGAATCATCCCAGAAAATGCTTTTAAGGTCTTAAACATTTCCTTTTGTCCTGAAAATATTCATAACAATTTTGGAGTTTGATGTCCACACATCTACATGCTGCCAAGGTTGAAAAACAATGGATTAGACTCATCCAGTTCTTTTTTTGCAGGAAATATAGTGCATTATGTGGAAAGATGTTGTTTCTGCATAGATGTAGTCTCCAAACAAACTGGATTTGAACATTCACATCTCATGCCCCATAACTGAGCCCAGAATTTCTGTTGCTAAGCAAAAGAGTTGTTAAGTGAATTTTTGCCCCATTTTACGACCTTTCTTGCCACAGTTGTTAAGGGAATCACTTCGGTTGTTAAGTTAGTAACATGGTTACTCATTGAATCTTCCCCATTGACTTTGCTTGTCAGAAAGTCAAAAAGGTGATCAATGACCCAGGTATACTGCAAATGTCATAAATATGAGTCAGTTGCCAAGCATCCGAATTTTGATCGTGGGATGTTTCAATAATTATGTGAAAAAAAGATCATAAGTCACTTTTGTATTGTAACTTCAAATAGTCACTAAATGAACTGTTGTAAGTTGAAGACCACTTATAACAGCAGTCAAGTTTTAAGTATATTGCTTCAATTTATCTGTAGATATAGATGTATATTTATCTGATAGCACTTAAAATCAAAGTATGCAAGATAGATACATATTCTTTCAAAGTTTAGATCAAGACAATTAAATAAGGCTCACTGATGACCAATTATACATCCCAAAATTGTGCATATGCATATGAAAAAACAGAGCGAGCTTATCTGTGGGATTTTGTGAATATTTGTAAGGAGTTATCTCCACCTGTTTAGAAATACGATAAAAGAATTAAATACCTAATTCCTCTGAGACTGCAAGCAGTAGTAGAACTTCTTTATTCAGCTGACCTTTAAACTATGTAGATAATTCATATTATAGAATAAAACCGCTGTGCTTTTTAAAAAGCACAGTGGGAAAAATGAATTGAGCAAGCTACATTGTTGCTGTGTGTTCTCTACTTGTCTTTCTGTGTTACACATCATAGGCAGGCAAAAGCAAGTTTAGTACCAAATAACTAAGTTCAAAATGCAGCTGAAGAGATCAAGCCTCTATTCTGTTGCTGGCGGGCTATGAACAAAACTTGAATGAGGCTGACAGAATTAAGCACCTTTCTAACTTGCCAACCTTAAGCAGCAGATAAAGGAGTCGAAGTGTGAGAAAATTAAGAATTGCTCTGACTCATTCACATGAGCCACTGGTAAGTCTCAATATTTATATTCATATTAGTTATATATTAAAGATTTAAATTACAGTAATGCAAACTAATACAAACCAAAATCAGAGACAGAAAGGAAAGTAAAAATTAAAAAAGAAAAAAATAGAAAAGAAGAAAAGAAAAGAATGGAATAAAGAAAAACAAAACATCTTCAGTCTTTACTGCATTCTTCATGTGGATGGTATTTAGCTCACCATACCTCTACCAGAAGTCCAAGAGGGGGTGGGAGAGAAAGAGAGAGAGATAAAAAATTCTGCAGATCCTCCAAAATACAGAGAAATTTTTAATTTCTATGGTATGGATCTATGTATGGATATAGTGGAAACAAGAATTATTTTTATGTAGAGATATAGCAAATGTCAGTGTAATTTAGTTTTAATTGGATTTATCTCCAGCACCTTAGCTACAGCCTTCCTTGTCTTTTTCAAGTTTGTTCCCTCCTCAATAATCTTTAAGCGCCTCTTTTGCTTTTCCAGAGATTTGCACACATGGATGCCTTTCCACACTGTCACCTTTGATATTAAAATAGGCCTTTTTTTAAATTCTCCCTGCAATACCATCCAATGCTACAATAATCAAACAAAAGGGAAATGATTGTTTTTTTCATTCCTTTTATAGCCCATGGAAACTTTGTATGAAGGAAGAACTGATAGTTCAGCTTCACATAAATATTTCTATCTTGAAACTTGAAAATGTATTTAAAAAATAAAAGGGATAAAAAATTTCCTATCTAGTATTCTAACATGGTGGGCAAGCAAGGGAAACTTCCACAACTTAAGCAGAAACCAAAAGAATACCACAGAACTGTCAAGAGGCTGAGTACTGGGTCTTTAACGGCTTACTGAAATCAGTGGGCTTCTTCCATGCAATGGTTAGCTAAACCTAACTTATCTCATGTTGGTTAAGTATAATATAGGAAGATCAGGCTTAGGGGCAAAGGTAGTAGTATTGTTCTTGAACTGTGTGGCATTTACTGTAAATGGCTGCAATATTCTAGAACACAGGTGTCAAACTCACCGCGTCACATGACATGTCGTAACATATCGTAACTTTTTTTGCATTGCAGGAGATGGGGTGGGCACGGCCTCCGCATGATGTAACTGGCCCAAGGGTCGGCAATTTCACCCCCATTCTAGAATATAAAATTGTAGATTCTAGAATATAGTCTATGATACTGCAGAATTGGACACATGATACTTTTTAAATACCACTGCTAAGCAAATGCATCAGAACAGTCAGATTATCCACAGCTGAACTGCCTAACAATGTTATTTGCTGAAACTGGACATAATTCCATTTTTATCTTTGATGCAGAACAGAATAATGATGGGGAGGCTGAAGAAAAATGATGATCCAAGGTCAGAATAAAATTGCTCCATTGAAAACATTCTGTTGGCTAATGCACTCTCCAAGTCTCCATGACTGCAGGGTTTTTTTTTTCAAAAAAACAAATCACTGGCTGTGAGAACACTCTAAACAACATGGAATGAAAAGCTGTTTTGGCTCAAGATCAGCACAAATCTTTTGCATAGAATGTATTATATTTTGAGCTTGGTCATTCCAGGTACAGTAGCTGTTTTAGGCTAAGAATGTTTTGAGCTTAAATGGTTTTAAACATTACCAGGTAATGAACTGTAATTTTTCCCTGAGTTTAATCTGTAATACCAAAGCAACAGCAGGCATACATTTTTGAATTGCACTTTCAACAGAAAAAAATGAATTAGAACATCCATCTGATAGCTTTTCATATGCTCCTTTTAAACTCTGTTTACAGTGCACCCTCAAATGGTACAAGTAAATTACATTTCATTTTTTAAGTATAGGGGTGAGGTGGAGGAAGCTTCATGTCTCAGAGAGTCTGAAATATTTGGTATTTGTCTTGAGTATACCAAAACCTCCACCTTGTATTTTTCTTAAATGGGAGGTGGGTGATGCTTTCAAGCAATCTTAAATTATCCCAAGCAAAATCTTTGGCTCAGCTCACCTGTGGAATGCAGATTGGATTGTTCCTCATTTTTGCTTCTCCGGAACAAGTCCAATCCAAATTCCTCAGGTTGGTGTCAAAAATGCTTTGTTTTGTCTCTAATGCATCTATATGCTTTGATCAGGTATGATGAGCATAGAACAGAGATCCCCATCCTTTTTGGCACCAGGGACCAGTGCCAAGGGTGAGGTTTCAGGATGATTCATTATATTTATTCTAAATTTTCTAAATAAACAAACAAATAATGCACTTTATTTCTATTATTATTACATTGTATTAGATTAGACCAGGGACATGGTGGCTCAGTGGGTTAAGATGCTGAGCTTGTCGATCAGATGGTCGGCAGTTTGGCAGGTCGAATCCTGAGTGCTGCATAACAGAGTGAGCGCCTGTTACTCGTCCCAGCTTCTGCCAACCTAGCAGTTCAAAAGCACATAAAAATGCAAGTAGAAAAATAGGGACCACTACTGTGGGAAGGTAACAGCGTTCCATGCACCTTTGGCATCTAGTCATGCTGGCCACATGACCACAGAGACGTCCTCAGACAAGCTCTTCCTCTTCGGCTTTGAAACAGAGATGACCACTGGCTCCTAGAGTTGGAAATGACTAGCACGCATGTGCGGGGGAACCTTTACCTTTACCTTTAGATTAGACCAGTGATTTTCTGCTTCTAAGAAAGTGGGAAGGGGCTTCCAGTTTTGTGCAGTAGCACAACAGCTGAGGGATTGTGGGACTCTGCACCCTAAGGCTGATTTTCTGCCTGTTAGGGGACCCTAAATAAGCCAGAAGTTGCCCCAAAGAGGTGTCAAAGAAGGAAGGAAGTTCTGTGGACCACGGAGAGATGGAGGTTGACCTGATCAGTCTGGGAAAAGGCTTCCAGAAACAAACAGGACAAAGGCTAGCCCAAGCTACAAACAAATGAAGCCCAAAAGCACTATTTTAAGCTGATAGTAAACAACATGATTGGATCTGGGTAAGAACATTGATTTTCTCTATTATACATATTAATTAATTTCCTGTTAAAAAAAACAGGAAGAAAAAAAATAACCTCCAAAAGTGAGGAAGGGGACCTTTCCTCCACCCTTCTGCAGACGGAAGTGGTGAATTAAACATTTTATGGGGGAGAAATACACTCAAATAAAATGAATATAAAACCTAAATCTGGATAAGTTTGTTATTTGTCTAAAATCTCTTAAGATCTTCCTTTTAAACTATGAAAATAGAAGATAACTCTTTATTTTGAAAACTGGAAAAAAATGAACAGGTGCTAACATCTAGTGGTGGATGAAAATTACAGCAACAGTTGCTCTAATATAAGACTAAGGCCTGAGAAAAGTTAATCTGTTCTTATGACTTTCAAAGTTCTAATAATAGAGAACAGCAGTGACCAAAAAAGAGAAAACACTCTGGGCTACATACAAAATGAGAACTATAAACTTTAAAAAAAAATGACCTTTCTGGATTACAAATATTAACTTAACTATGACTCTAAAGCTGTTTGCAGAGAAAGGAAAATCAGAGATCTGCAGAAAGAATGTATCAAGAAAAAACAAATACCTTCCAGGAGGAGATGTATGAGATGTTGCAACTAATTCAAACAACAATGATCTTAAACCACGAGGAAATTAAAGATAATTTTGAAAGCATAAATGAATCCTTCTCCAGTTCAACTTCATGGCAAAAAAACTCGAGGATAATAGTGGAGAGGGAGCAGATAAAGGAGATAACTGAATATACATTGGAGGAAACAGATTTAAAGATAGAACCTAATAATATAAGGAAATATGACTTGACTCAAGTGGAGAAGGACTTACAAGAAACATTGGACATGGAAAAGATAACTTGTACTCTAAGACCACAAAATAAATCTGAGGATAAGAAAAAAAGATTTGACAAAATGGATGGCAGAGCTGTCTGGAGTACCATGAGAAATGGAGAAACAAGAGATGATGAAACTGAGAAAGGAAAAAAAGACAGGATCTTCAATGAATATGAAGAGGCAAAATCTTTTTACAAAGACATGTTGCTTGATTTGCCTCTTATATCTACAAAAACATTTGCAGGATTATGGAAAGACTCTTTGATTCAATGGAATATATTGATTGGGAAAGATGTTTGGCAAAAGAAGAGGGCTAAAGTAAGAATTGGGAATTAGATGATGGGATGTATCAGAGGGAATATTTAAAAATTAAACACTTGTTTGAATATGGTTGAAGAAATAGAAAGATTTTAGCTTAAGAGGGATGAACCCACCAAGTAATATAGCATTCTTTCTTTTCTTTTTTTTACTTTGTTTTTTGATATGAGAAATATAAAAATGTTCGGAGTGGTCAATATAAAGGAAATGTTTTAGATATTTAAATGCAATTGATTTAAGAAAATTCCAATGGATAATTTTAAAAAATGTTTTGAATAGAGTTAAAAGATTAGATGATTGGATTTATTAAACAGAACATCTAAAGATTAAACATATGTTTAATTATGGGTAAAAAGAAAAAGTGGAGATAAATATATTAGTTTAAGAGGGATATGTATTTTAAGTAGTATATTATTTTTTATTCTTTTCTCTCTTTTCTTCTCTCTTCTTTTTTTGTCTTTTTTTAAAAAAAAAACTTTTTAAGACATGAGAAATGTAAAAGTGTTGGGATGGCCTGTACGAGGAAAATAGATTTAAATACTTAAATGTAGTTAACCTTGAGAAAATCTTAACCAGTAAGAATGTTTTGAACATTGTAGGGAAAACAAATTTAAATAAGAATTGTAAACAGGATTTATGACAAGGCAACCAAGATGACCAGATAGAAAAGAAGCATGATACTGATGTAATTATTATTTGTAGAAATTTTAGAATTTTTTTAATATTTAATTGTTACCTATCAATAAGAATTGTATCAATTTAAGTTTGGCAAAGAGAATATTATTGGAAGAAGAGAAAATCAAGCAAAGCTATTATGTGGGCTTTGGAATATAGAAACTGACGCGGTCGCTGCGGACACTTGGAAGACGAACTCCATCTTCCACACCTGATTTTGCATCGCTGGGAGACCCTGGAAAGGGTTGAAAGTCACCCTGTAGGGGCACTCAGCAAGGAGGGGATCCCTGCTTGATCACAGGAGGGTGGTAGCCCTTTCACCCAATCCAGCGCAGCCCTCCAAACCGGCAGACGAAAGACTGGCCATAGCAATATGGCTCATCACTAGGCTGCAGACAGCCAAAGTCAAACTTACCACCAGGCACCTACAAAGCAGCGCTGATGAGACTGGGTGAGATCTGAACCTCTCTTCAATCCTAACTATATAAGCTGCCCAAGATATTTTGTATGTTATTATACCATTGATTAACCCAACCACCACGTTGCTTTTTAAATATTGAAATGTAAAAGTAGAAAATCAATAAAATTAAAAAAAGAAACTGATTGTTAGTGATTACTTTGCAAATATAAGCCCAGACAACATGCTGTTTACCAAATATTAAGGTGTTTATGTTAAAAAAATCAATAAAATATATTAAAAAAAGAAAGTGGGAAGAAAAAGTGACAATCCTAAACTCAGCCTTCCAGCAAAACAAACCAAAGACCTAGCACGTTGAGGAAGTGCTGAGAAAACCATTCAAAAGAGGCAAGAGGGCACTGCGCAAGCCCAGCAGCCTTAGAAAAGGTACGGATGAGAGAGGGATTCCGTTGGAGACACAGTGCTTAAGGGAAATGTAGCTTCTCCCCTTCCCCCTTCCCCATTGCAAGCAGGGTAGGAGCGCACTTGGCTTGCAAACTTGGAGACTTGCGCAAAGGGAGAATGAGCCCAGAAGAGGAGGAGGAAGAAAATGTAGGAGGGAGAGGAAGCAGGAAGAGGAGTCAGAAGAAGAGAACACAAGAAGCAGAGGAGGAAGGACACTGAGCTCAGATGTTGCAAGCACAGCCGCAGGAGAACCTTTGCACTGAGCAAGCTGGCTTCTGCCCTGCCACTCTACCGCCCCTGCCCAGACCTCTGCAGACTCATTGCATGTGTCCAGCTGCGCGCACTAGTTCCTAACTGGCTGTAAACCAGTACTGGTATGTGGACTGGGGGTTGGGGACCCCTGGCATAGAGGACAAAGTCTGTAATGGTGTGTGGGGATGATCTTGGGAGACAAGGGAAAGAGTCAAAACAAGATTAGCAGATTAGCCTGCAAAAGGAATGTGATGATGGAAGCATTCACAGTAAGGACTCTACCTAATTTCTGGAGCTGTAAAGGCAATGGGGTAGAAAAATACTTTCTGTTTATTGTTTACAGTAAAGAAGAATGAGTCCCGCTGGCCATGCATCCTGTCTGGACTACCTCACTAGGCTGTCTGGAAATACATTCCTCCCCCTCCAATTTTTATGTGCTGATGTACAAATATGCATTGTCTAGCATATTTTATATAGCATGATTTTATAATGCTTCTAGTTTTATCTTGATTTTATGTCTAGGTAGTATTAATTTGCCTATTATATATTCTTACAGCTTTGACTTTTTTGTAAAAAACAAAAAAAAATTAGTGGCTCCTGTGGCAGTTTCCACAATGGCATGGTTGGTTTTGCATGTTTTCCCCTTTACATCATATATCTTCTTTATTTTTGAACATTGCATTGTTCTATGCTGGTCTTGGGCCATAATCAAGTTTAAGTTTCAACTAAATTACATTATATGTGTAGATATGCATACAGTTTTTCCCCTCACATTTAAGTGAAGTTCTCCATTGTTTTATTTTAACACACTTGAATTATGGCTTCTCTAAGTACTTTGACCAAAGGTCTCCTAGCCCAGAGTATCAAATGATGTCCTTTAATCATTAAACCCACTCCTGTGTGTTAGAATAAACAGCCCAATCAGCTCTCTGGATTAAAAAAAAGCTGTGATAAGCTAATTCAAAAGACTCCTGACTCATTGGTGATTGACCTTTGTTTGCTGTGATTGAAACCAATTTGGGTTTATTGCTCTTTTTGCAGTGTTCTCATCTGGTCCAAAATGGATGGTTTTATCACTCTGTGATCAGTAGTTGCCCTACCGCAGGTCATGCATGACAAGGGGCACCCACAGACATTGAGTCCAATTTGCATCGCCCTGCTAGGGATTCCACTGTAGCAGCACAAAGTTTAATGTCTGACTCACAGCTTGGTAGCTTTGACTGAAAACTTCAAGGGCTATTATCTTGCTTTAATTTAAAATAAAAGAAGCAGGCATTTCTTCAGGTGCAGTGGAGAACTAAACAAAAGCCTAGTAATCTTTCACTAAAGGTTAAACTCTAAAGATTTGCCTGGAATTAATGTTCAAATATCAACATTACTCACTAATTAAATTCAAAATGGTATTCTACCAATATTTGCAAAGCCATCTTCATCACCAGAAGAGCTACGATAGTCTCTACTGTTTTGAAGCTAAGGAAAAGCAATGTAATTAGTTCTTTCTGATTTCCTAACAATAAAAGAGGCTCCATGGCACAAGAGACAACCAATTTTCACCTTTTTCCTTTTCTTAATCTGGGGATGGTACACACACACAGAGAGAGGGATGGATGTATAGCTATAACTCTTTGGGGCCACTTTTGGACCCAAATGATATTTGAGAGCAAATGATATTTGCATACTTTGACAATAAGAACAATATCCTGACTGAAGAAAAATTTAGGTCCTTGATTTAATTAATATTTATTTATCACTTGAATCAGAGTGGCATAGTGGCCTCCATTCAGTCACCCCAACTCCAACCCAAATAAAGGGATTAAAGGGTGGTAAAAGGGTGGGGGGAGAGATGACTTGAATCAGTCACCTCCTCTAGCTCATCTTGCCTCAAATGCCTTTGTGGAAATAAAAATAGGATGGGAATACTCTGTGAAGTAGCCTAAGTAGCCTAAGTTTTAAGGGGAAAAATATGCAAAAGGATCTAGTCATACATGGATGCTATAACATTGTTCTGTTTAGAACACGGGTGTCAAACGTACCACATCACATGACAGGTCATGCTGTATCATGACTTTTTTTGCACTGCCAGAGCTGAATTGGTTACGGCCTCCATATGATGCAACCGGTCCATGGAACAATTAAAGAATAGCCTAAGGCAGTGTTTTCTCAACCTCAGCAACTTTAATATGTGTGGACTTCAACTCCCAGAATTCCTCTGCCAACATGCTTCCTAAGGACATCTGTGAGTTGAAGTCCACAAATCTTAAAATGGTTGAGGTTGGGAAACTAAGGGTTAGTATTATAGTGTATTCAGTGAATGTTAGCTTTCTTGCCACACCTGCTTTTATTGTATATCTTTTAAGGTATAAAAAAGCAATAAAACAGGAATTTACAAGCTACAGAAGGAAGAGACAACTGCTTTCATAATTTATAAAAAACCTAATAGATATCTATATCTCAGTCTTATTTGAAGGTGAACAAAATGGCTTTAAAAGAGAAACATTACTTTAGATGTTAGAGGGCATTAGGGGAGAGCAGAAGCTAGCATAGATGGCAGAGAGCAACCTCATATCTTGTAAATGGGTGTTTTATGATTGGCTCCACAGGCAGCTTTGTCTGTGACTGACACACATTGGCAGACATTTGTGAGCATATTCTTGGCATGATCCTAAACCTTCAAGCTTGCCTATTGGACTAGGAATTGGTGTCCCACCTCTTACTTAGTTAAAAAATATTATTTTTTCTTTCTTTCCACTTGACTTGTTAAATGCACTGGTCTCACAGTTCAAGGATGGGCAACAACATTAATTTAGAGGAAGAAGCCTGACTGGTTGCCTGCTTCACAGAGCAACCTGAAACATATTCAGGTAATTATTTCTGACAATAGAGAGGCTGATGCTTAACTCTGAGGTGAAACTCACCATCTGCACATCTGGGTGATTAGCTCAGCCAACAGACCACGTAAGATTCTGTTCAAGTATTGTTATTTGAGAGGCAGGAGAGGATGAGAGAAAAGAAAAGAAAAGAAAAGAAAAGAAAAGAAAAGAAAAGAAAAGAAAAGAAAAGAAAAGAAAAGAAAAGAAAAGAAAAGAAAAGGAATTAGAAATTCCACTTCTAATTATATAACAGTACTATGGGCTAAAGGGACGCGGTGGCTCAGTGAGTTAGGATGCTGAGCTTGTCAATCAGAAGGTTGGCAGTTTGGCGGGTCGAATCCTGAGTGCCGCGTAACAGAGTGAGCGCCTGTTACTCGTCCCAGCTTCTGCCAACCTAGCAGTTCAAAAGCATGTAAAAATGCAAGTAGAAAAATAGGGACCACTATGGTGGGAAAGTAACAGCATTCCGTGTGCCTTTGGCGTCTAGCCATGCTGGCCACATGACCACGGAGACGTCCTCGGACAAGCGCTGGCTCTTCAGCTTTGAAACGGAGATGAGCACCGGCCCCTAGAGTTGGAAACGACTAGCACGCCTGTGCAGGGGAACCTTTACCTTTACCTATACCTTTTACTATGGGCTAGGCCCACTTTACTAACGATAAGTGGTTCAAATCTCACACATTTTTCTCTATTAATTAAAACATACATTTTGCTTTATGAGTTGCTTTAAAAGTTGCATTAAGGATAAGCTGCTTTAATGAACTGGTTCCTTAAGGTAGCAGGTCCTTTTTACAGGCTCATGCAGTTCTTCTTTGAAGAACTGATTTATTTATTTATAAAATTAATTGGCCATTCAGCTTACCATAGGGTAACTCTGGAGAGCTTACAGTTACATCTTAATTAAAACATAAAATGTTAAAATCAAACCTCACAACCAAAGACACATGGGGAGGGAAGAGATTGAGTGGGGGAGAGGTGGGATCTATGGTTAATCAACCACTTCCATTGTGCTGATCCCCCACTGGAGCCACAAGCCAACTGGCACGACCATGTCTTTAGGCCCTTATGAAAAGATAGGAAGTTTGGACCCAATCTCACATCAGGGTGCAAGAGGTTCCAGAGGGCAGGAGTAACAGCAAAGAAGGCCCTCCTCCTGGACCCCATCAGACAGAATATTTGGGCTGATGGGACATGCAGCATGCTTCCTCTGCTGGCAGGAGTGGTTTGGGCCAATCCCAGTGGGATGAAATGATTCCTCAAGTAACCTGGACCCATGCCATGAAGAGCTTTAAAGATGATCACCAAGACTTTGAATTGCACTTGGAAGCAGACTGGCAACCAGTGGAGCTCATGAAGTAGTGGTGTCACAGGGACCATTCTTAGGGCCCACAAAATATCCTCACTGGACCAGCTGTAGCTTTCAAAGTGCTTTTCAAGGGTAGCCCCAGTTAGAGAACTCATTACAACAGTCCAGTCATGAGAAGATTAGGGTCTGAATGACTGATCAAAATCATTGATGCTAAGAGATCTAAAATTGGAATTAAAACAACTGGAAAATGTAAAAACTACATTGCCAAGATTGTTGGTTTTTATACTATCTACAATGAAGCAACTCTTGCAAATAAAATGGCATATATATTCTTCAGATATTGTTCAGCAGGCTTCCCAAATTTTGCAAATTTGCAGATGCCATATGATATATTTTTAATTTAAATGACTGTAAACATCTACCACATGTAGTATTCATGACATTTCTAGATAAATGTCCCTACTTTGTGATTCCACATGAGCATTTTCATGGTTCATCCATGTCAGTTTATTCCAACTAAGGCAGGGGTGTCAAACTGCCGGCCCACAGGATGTTTGCATCACGCGGAAGCTGTGCCCACCCCAGCTCCGGCAAAGGGAAAAAAGTCATGATACATCACAACGTGTCACTTGACGCATCAAGGTTGACATTCCTGAACTAAGGTATAGTATATGAGGAATACTGCAGCTCTGTGGAATCTACTAGGTTTTCTATCAGTAGAAATTTTCACATCACCCAAGTTGCAGAGCTCTTCCTCTTGCCTGCAGATGTGAAGTTCCCTGGGTATCATGAGATCCTATTGTTAGTTTTTCTAATTGAGTAATGGCTCACTCTGTCACAAGGGACATTCAGATGTTTCAAAAATCCAACCAAGGCACATGAAAGAAATGATCGATGTGAAACAGGATGGAATACTAGCTGAAGGCTCATGGTTCAAGTTCTTATTGGTCAGCAAGATGAGCTACTGGACATAGAGCAACTGTTGATATGTTAAAAAAATATTTTTGAGTGTTCAAGAAGTAAAAACAGTAGCAGTGTGGAAATAGTTCAGCTTTATATATAAACAGACATATTTGTAAACTTGCTATCCATATTGTTTACAATTCAAGCTTTTAATTCAATGTTGACTCATAAACAAAAACATGTTTTAAAAGATTACCCTTAAAACATGTGGTCAGCCACCCCCACCCCCATCTGCCTAAGCATCTTCCCTATGCTTGAGAGGGTTAATTTCCATGCCTTTTACTTAGCCTCCATGGGCCTTCTTTCCCTTACAGTAGTTGGCTAATGGAAAAATAATAATAATAATAATAATAATAATAATAATAATAATAATAATAATAATAATAATAATAAATAATAATAAATAATAATAATAATAATAATAATAATAATAATAATAATAATAATAATAATAATAATAATAATAATAATAAGAAGAAGAAGAAGAAGAAGAAGAAGTAGTAGTTGGAAGGGACCTTTGAGGTCATCTAGTCCAACCCCCTGCTCAGGCAGGAAACCCTATACCATTTCAGACAAGTGGCTGGCCAGTCTATAAACAACCACACAGGAGAAGGGAAGTTTGTCCAGGATCTCTCCTTCATCAAAGTAATCAGTAGTGATGTATTGCGAGATAGATATAGGGGGACCTGACAGTATTCCTTGTGAGACTATTTTTAATTAAAATATTTGTTATATTCTCTTCCAGATACCTTCAAGGCAACCAGCAGTGTCTGCAAGATGGCACTTGCATCAATCAGCATTATCAAAATATGACTCCTTTTATATGTGTGTTGATGCTGTATGCATGTACAGTGAAGATGTTTTTTTTATTGTAGACCCACGACTATCTTAACTGTTTTGAACCCCATATGAGATTAATTTTAAAACAATAGGTAAAGGTAAAGGTTCCCCCGCATATGTGTGCTAGTCATTTCCAACTCTAGGGGCCAGTGCTCATCTCTGTTTCAAAGCCGAAGAGCCAGTGCTTGTTCGAGGACGTATCCACAGTCATGTGGCCGGCATGACTAGACACCAAAGGCGCATGGAACGCTGTTACCTTCCCACCGTAGTGGTCCCTATTTTTCTACTTGCATTTTTATGTGCTTTCGAACTGCTAGGTTGGCAGAAGCTGGGACGAGTAACAGGCGCTCACTCTGTTACGCGGCACTCGGGATTTGACACGCCAAACTGCCGATCTTGTGATCGACAAGCTCAGTGTCCTAACCCACTGAGCCACCGCGTCCCTCTTTAAAACAATGTCACATATTAAATAGTTTTAAAAGTTTACATTTTAAAATCTAGAAAGGGATGCCAACAGAAAAATGGGTTTCCTGTAGGAAGAAAGAGTGTATGTTTGTGTGTGTGTTTGTATATGTATATGTATTAAATGAGGTAGTTACCTACTGACAAATCTGAAGCATGGTCAGCTTAGTTATATTCCTGCTTTTCTGCATCATTCTATGGAGGTAGTTCCCACTTGACTTCAAAACTCTTACTTCAGAGTGGACACACAAATAGAGTGCAGTGTTAATCATTAAGAGTAGCTTTGAATTGTCAAGGCTGTTCAAGATGAATGTCAGTCAAGAGCAGGAAAAACTGTGAACTATTTCAGCTTATTTATCAAAGTGGCAATTGTTTCTAAAGTAATCACATTTTTTAAAACACAAGCCATTAAATTCATGCATCAGTTCTATAACTTGTTTACAGCTCATTTCTTGAGAAACACTTAAAAGATACAAATTGACAATGAAGCTCAACTTGTTTGTGGTGCACAGAAATAACCATCAGGCACAGTTACGAAAAGAAGTTTGCAAGATAACCCATCTATATGGATTAGATTATATAAATTCACCTGCTAGTTGTCAAGCTGAAAGCCATTCTTCTACATTTTCTATAAGTTTTCAAGCTGAAAGCCATTCATCTATATACAAGTAAATTCCCTAGTCTAAAACAAATGTTCCTGTTTGGCAGGTTCTGTTCCCCCCCCTCCAGCTTTGCCTTAAACATGATGAAGGACTAATGTTTTAATGATGTACATTTTTCCCCTCCCCAATATATATCATTCTTTTCATGAAATACATGAGAATTTTATTTTCATCAGATTCTGTTGAGGAGGAGGAAATTTTAATGCTTCTTCAATGCAGCCTACAGATGAAACCCTTTTGTAATATGTTAACTCACTCTCAGAGTTTCTCAAACTGAATTGGTTTGTCCTTGAATGTAAACACAACTTTGAGCTGATGGAACTAATGGAAACTAAAACTTCCAGTTTGAATGGCTTCTGGACTGATTCACATGGGGCTAAGGGAGGCATCTGTTGAGCCTTCTGCAAAGGTCAATTACTTTTCATATGCAGACTACTAAAATGTGGTGTTTGGCACAGGTCCCAAGAGTTTATTATTTTTTTTAATTTTTTTTTAAAAATGTTTCCCACACATTTATTTTGAAACATGGCCCACGGCTCATTGATATAACATCTGACAGTAATGATGAGCTAGTTGTTGGTCTTGTAAGGTTGTGTCCATGTATATATGTAAAATGACATTAAGCATTGTAATATTTAAACTTGAAGAAAAGATTTATAGCTTTTGCCAGAACATGTCATATAGTATGCTATAGACACTTAATTGTGAGCTGTCCAAGACAAATTATACGTTAATTACACAAACACTTCTTTGTGTATATGATCGTGACAAGAGGTATTAAAGCAACCATAAATGTACGAGGAAGAACCATATTCCTAGTATACATCAAGCAGTTTTGATAGGGAACTCAGCACAGATATATCCATGGTTTGTCAGTTTTATGAATGTATACAAGACAAACAAAAATGTTTTCTATTCTCTGAAAGTATGTTTTATACTGTTTAAATACAGCATGCTTTTATTTTTTATAAAGGAAAAAAATTACAAACTGTGGATAGGTTTCAGAAGTGATGACTGTACAACAATGAAGTCTTTGATTTTAAATGTTACTTGAATAGTCCACAGAAAACCTTATAGGCAGTTTGGTATCCACATGAAACCAACTGAATCATTCCTCATCAGGAATATACTTCTCATGAAATTTTGTTGAACGCTAAAAAACATAATAAAATAACAAAATGACAGTGTTTAAATTTACATTATATACTCTGAAAATCAATGTGGAAATTTATTCTAAAATATATATTTATAAGCAAGGCATAGTTTACACTATGCTATGGTGTATACTAAAATATTACAATTTGTTTCATATATGTCTGCCTCTTTGTACAAAATTGTTATACCCTGCAACAAAAGAAGAAGAATTGAGAATCTGATCTTGGCTAGATTAAACAAAAATTCTATGTAAAGTGTTCATAAACTGAAAGGTCAAATAGTTTATTTTTTTCTAATCGTTGGGATGAATAGTTAACTAGAAACCAATTATGTTTCTTTTCAGTAACTGCTTGCTCACTTGGTCTTTTAAGATAGACTTTGGAGATTATGATGGATGGTAAAGACTCTTTTGAAACAAGTTTAAATTGTGGAAACTTCATGATCACATCTATGTAGTTTTCTTAGTCAGAATATAGAAGCAGTTGGCTATTTCAATTTCCCCGTCTAAACTACAGCCCTGGCATTTCCTGGTTGTTTTCCAGTGAAGTACTTATCTGGTCTGACTCTGCTTAGCTTTTCAAGATCAGCCAAGATCAGCTAGTGACAGCCAGCTAGTTGATTTATGACAGCTACTCTTATTCAAAAGGCAACAGTGCAAACTGCATCTATAATACAATTCCATTATTATGGGTTGAGGTATAGAATTTCAACAATAAGAGGACAATGAAGAATAGATAAAACATTGGATTCTGTTTTATTGCTGGAATTGTATTTGTGTTGCTTTTATTTTATAAAGCCACCCAGAGTTATCTGAAATGGGCTAGTTTATAAATCCAGTTAAAAACCCTTAGGTATGATCAGTAACAAAGTGACACCGTAAGGAATACCCTGTTCAGGTTCAGACTATATCTTCTTGCATAGTTCTATATTTTATTCATCTTCTGTTCATTCTTGATCAGAATTCAGCATTCCATGAACATAAAGCATGCTTATATTTCTTTAAGCTCTAAAGGAAGAGCATGGAGAACAAAGAAAAGTGGTGTATTCTTGGAACTCTCCCAATACTCCTGATATCTTTGTTTCTTTATTTTGAAACCTATGTTGCTTTTCCAGCTGGAATTGATAATGCCTTTTGGATTTTAGATTTATTTGATTTTTTAATGTGCACATGTATGTGTGAGTGAGTGACAGAGAGGGGCAGAGAGAGAGAGTTAGACAGAGAAAGAGATCTTAGCATATGCAGAGAGCTTAGTGTAGTGAGGGCTAGTGACCTGTTTTTGTACCTGTAGTGTAAGGAATAGACTCACAAAGGCAAACTTTTAAGTCTACTTTAAGTCTTTTGAACAATAACACGTTGAATACTTTCTATAAGGATTAAAAAAAGCCCTACTAAAGAACAAGCAACCTTGTCAAATAGGTCTCAAAAGGCTAGCAAATAAGAAAGATAAAAGAAAACAACCCCTTATTTCCACCCTTTTGTAGATATTATAATTCATGAGCTTGATTCAATTAAAAATATTTCACAGCTTTACAAGTGCAGTTTAGGGCAACAAGTTGCACTGAAGCTATGAAAATTGGCTTCACAACTGGCTGTTTCAGCATGAAATAGGAAGTCATTAGGAAAGAAATTCACAATGAGCAAGATTTCTAGTGAGCCAAGATGTGTTTGCTGCATGGATGGTAAGATGAAGACTGTTACTATAGGAATTTGTTGGCAGGAGGCTGGTTTGGAAAGAAACAAATGAATGATACATTTTTATGTGCCTGAATATAAAGTTTCAGTCACATCAGCTCTCAGTCACAACTCAGCTCTCTTTCACCACTCAAGCAGCCAGTAGTGTCAACCTGCTTCTCTCAGGCAGATTTTGACATCCATTGAAATGTATGGTCACACACACACACACACACACACACACACACACACACACACACACACACACACACACATATATATATATATATATATATATATATATATATATATATATATATATATATATATATATATATATATATATATATATATATATATGTTTTCTGAGGTTTTCGCGGGTGTTCGTATGTGGATCTTTGGTTATTCGGGTTTTTCCCCGCGTAGAACTAAAGGTGTAGGGGCGACGTTTCGACGGAATCCCATCCGTCATCATCATCATATATATATATATATACACACACATATACATACACATATACATATATATACTGTATATATATATATATATATATATATATATATATATATATATATATATATATATATATATATATACACACACGCATACACACACACAAGTTTTATTGATTTTTTAATATTTACATATACATGTATTTGTGAAGCAATATGGTGCTTGGGTAGTCAAAATTACAAATAACAAGAAGTAAATAGTTCAGGTCACATCAACAGGGATTCCCTCTCTGATTCCCTTAATTATCACATAGTCAAAATAGTCAAGTTAATACACTTCTAGTTGTAACCTAGTCAATTAACAAAATTTTCACTAATACATATCAATATCCTGTTTTGAAATTTTATCTAATTGCAATAAAATATTCTACAATAGCCTATAGTATACAAAAGAAAACTTAATTTTTGGGTAACCCACAATTCCCTATTTCAATATAGAATAATTCTCTTGTCAACAAAACTTACATTGTTCGTTACAAAACATACTTATGTTTTACCATTAAAGTCTATTTTCATCTTAACAAATCACCAATTATTAGAAGCATACTTTTTATCTTAACCGTTCAAAAATTATTAAAATACTATCTTTTATATATAAAATACTAGATTCTATAATATAGTTCAAAAGTAACAACTAATATATTCTATGTCATCTTAACCTTACATCAATTGTTAAAATACTATCTTTTGATATATCATTCCAATTTCTATAATATAATTCAAAATTATACTGTAAGAGCTTACTTTTGTTTTCCCTTACAGATCTAAAAGCTAAATGTAGAATCAGTTATATTTTTAGAGATTCCCCTTAATCCATTGAAAGATATTTTTATACTCTATCATTAGGAATCCCAAAAAAGAAACAAGTTCAGTTTTTTAAATCTAACTCTTGCCTTCCTTTTGTGCCAATTAGGCTTCCCTTTTGGCATCTTTAAATTCTCAAATGTATCTTCCTTTATTCCTATACCCCTTATCTGAATCCAGGGAATGTATCCAAATGTCAATTTTGCAAGGAAAATGTCCCCTTTGTAGCCATTGTAGTTTTGCTTTGATAGTTCAGTTTTTGATGGTTGATGTAATATAGTTGTCATTAGATCAGTCAAGTCTTTTTGTTCTTCCAATTCTATCTGGGTTAGGTAGAAAGTAGTAGCTGGTGTTATGGTTGTCATTTGATTAGTTGAATTCTCAATATAGTGTATTTGAAGACCTTTAGTGTCTTCTCTCTTAGTATTGCTTTCTTCAGGTGCTGTTGCTTTTTGAGTTGTAAATTTTGTAGTTGCCATTAAAGTTTGGACTTTAAGGTTTTCTGTAGGTTGCTTTTGTTGTTCTTTGAAATCTCCTATTTTAGTGTTAGTTTCCACTTCTTCTATTTGGTTTTGGGTTATCTTTTCTCCATTTAAAGTCAGAATTTCATTTGGTGGTTTTGAGTTGTCAGATTTTTCTTGCAGTTTGGCTTTAATTTGCTCTGTCATTGCCAAAATTGTGTCCAGTATCAGTTTATAGTCAAGTGGTGGGATATATTCATCCATTTCGTTATTGTTTGCAGCTAAGTCTTCCATGAAGGCTATTTTAATAAGAATCAAGGATTATCCACCTCCAAAAGAGTTGTTTTCAGTGCCAGGTGCTCCCACACTTATCTTTAAGAATAATGTCAAGGACAGCTCTGTTATTCAGTCAGCTGTCACAACAGAAAAAAGAAATTTACTTGCTGTACCAAGTTTCTTCACAAGATGTCATCAATAACATATAAAATGCAATGTAAAAACTTTATTTTTTTCCAAATTAATATAGAACTTTTTTATTTATTTATTTTTTATTTTAATCCCATTTATATCCCGCTCTTCTCCGAAGACTCAGGGCGGCTTACAATCTAAGCACAAATCAAATGTGCTTAGCAATAGCCTTCATTCTATGTATATGCCTGCTTATTAGGGCTTTCGCCCCCCCCCCAAGCGGCATTATTACAAAGTCAGCTTATTTCCCCCAACAATCTGGGTCCTCATTTTTTTGTAGCATTAGTCAAATTTTTCCCCTTTATTCACAGCTTAGAGAGAAAATAAGATAGTGGATCCCCAGCAAAAAATAGGAACTTTTTAGTAAATACAGATGAAATTGATTAGATTCTTTGCTGAATTAATTAAATTTCTTTTAAAGCTTTAAGGCTTTAAGATTTGTTCCCAGCGTTTATTCGCCATTTTTTCAAAAGATGGGGAAAGAAATTTTTAGGAAAGTCCCACAGAAGAATGGTTAAGGGAATAGAAAAGGTAAAGGCTCATCCAGGTCCTCCAGTTTGCTTCTTAGTGCTGGGTAGTGCTTTTGGCTTTTGGCAGGGAGCGGCTTAGTGATCGGCCATCTTTATGGCTGGTCTCTTCTTCTTTAGGCCAAAGGAGATTGTCCCAGATTCAAGCGGAAGGCTGCCGCCATTCTGCGATCGCAGGGAAGTCCTCCTCTCGGTAACTGCCCCTCCAGGGCGATTTTTGACCCTTTTCAGGGTCCTCCAAAAAAGAAAGAAATGGACAGCAGGAAGTGGACTGTTCCTGTGCATCTGGAAGTGCCACGTGTGAACCAGAAGCCTCTTTTTTTTGCCTCCAAGAGGCTCCAGGTCTTATTTCCAGGGAGTGTCTTTTCCACAGTTTCACCTCTCAGCGGCAGCACCGACAATCCTGCCAAGGATCCCACTTCTGCGGCTAAAGGAAATGCCTCTGCACCTGACATGCACGGTGTTCCTGTAGCTCAGTTCTCGGCTGCAGAGGCCTTTCTGGAAGGCCTCTGATAGTGAAATACAAGCTGGGGGCACTACAGAAGAAATGGGCTGGTGTGGTGAGGCAGTTGTCAATTCATGGGAGGCCTAGCTTGATTTTTTTAGCCATGCGCCTCAACCCAAGACTAGGAGTTATTTTGGGGGTAGGGCTAATATTAAGCCCACCCCAAAAAATCAAGCTAGGGCTTATTTTCAGGATAGGTCTTACTTTCAGGGAAACATAGTAGTCATACCACTGGTGCTCTTTTTACTTTAGCTGGGATGAAGCTTGCCCAAGTTCAGGCAAATGAATACAAAGTATTTGTCACTAGTGCCTTCATTTTTTTTTATTTTTTTTATTTTTATTTTTTTATTTTTATTAAATTTATTATTTAAAAACATTGGACACAGTACCAGCGAGCTGACAAACCTTTTTCTCTACAATGTTTAAATATATATATATACCTGTATATATGTACATCAAAAATACACTTAAATACACTTAGATTACAAATCGGTGAAATACCACAATATTTAAAACAGTGAGCTAGTCTGTAAAACCTAATAGAGACCTTTCTTTTTATCCATCCAAAGATACAATTTGTTCCAAATTCTATAATAGTCTGATTGATCTTTATTCTTTAATTCCAAAGTTAATTTGTCCATTTCAGCGCAATCCCAAATTTTCCTAATAACCTCTTTTTGTCCTGGGATCTCATTCTTTTTCCATTTTTGCGCAAATGATATTCTAGCTGCTGTGATAATATGGATCGTTAAGTATAGCACATCTTTAGGATATTTCTCTTTCGTGATTCCCAACAAGAAAAGTTCTGGACTAAACTCCAGATCTTGTTTCAAAATTTCTTTCAGCCAAATCCAAATCATTCTCCAAAATTTTTGTGTTTTACTGCAAGACCACCACGTGTGGAAGTATGTGCCTATCTCTTCAGAACACTTCCAACATTTGGGAGATGCTGTTGTGTACATTTTTGCTAAGCGGGCTGGGGGAAGATGCCATCGGTAAAACATTTTAAATAAATTTTCTTTATACGATGAGGCCAGTGTTATCCTTTTATTCCTATCCCAAATTGTTTGCCAAGTATCTAGGTCGATGTTATGTCCTAAATTGTTAGCCCAGGTCAACATGGGGTCTTTCACTTGCTCTTCAAACAGCTTATATCCCAAAAGTAATTTATAAAAATTCCTTATTTGTTTAGAGTCCGGTCCCAATAATATTTTGTCCAATGCTGTTTCAGAGGTATATATCCCCCATTCATTTTTATCCTTCCTAAATCTCGATTGGATTTGTAAGTAGGCCCACCAATCGAGTTTTATACCTTGTAATTCTAGTTCATTCCTAAGTTTCAATTCCCCCTCCTCATTCAGAATATCCTTGTATGAGATTATGTTACCCAAATCAAACAGATTTGGGTAAACTATCGCTTCAAGGGTGGATAGCCAGACCGGTATTTTGGTGTAATTGTGAGATCTAATTTTTTTCCAAGTATTGAGTAGCGCTTGCCTGATCCGGTGTCTTTGAAAATGCGAGAAAAGACCTTGTTTCTCCGTCCATAGGAAAGCATGCCAGCCATATTGCAAATCATGACCCTCTAAAGTTAATAGTCTTCTATTTCTCAAGATTACCCATTCTCTAATCCAGCTCAGGGCCGCGGCGTGGTAATATAATTCCCAGTCTGGCAATCCAAAACCCCCATTTTCCTTCGTGTCTTGTAAATATTTCAATTTAATTCTTGGTTTTTTCCCCTGCCAAATAAAATTTAGTGATAATTTATCCAAATTTCAAAAAAATTTAGAGTCGAGTTGAATTGGGATATTCTGAAACAGAAACAGGATTTTAGGCAGAATATTCATCTTAATGACAGCAATTCTTCCCAATAATGAGAGTTTTAGGTTTCCCCATCTTTCCAGGTCACCTTTTATTTGGTTCACTACATTATCATAATTATCCTTTTTGAGTGAAGTGCATCTAGCCGTAATGTTAATCCCTAGATATTTTATTTTCTTGACTATTTCTATATCCGTGATTTCGGCCAGATTACCTTTTTGTTTATTGGTCATATTTTTAACAATCATCTTGGTCTTATTTCTATTTATTCGCAGTCCGGCAACCTCACCATATTTAGATAATTCTTCCAATAGCTTTGGTCCCGTCTGACATGGATCCTCCATAATAAAAACTAGATCGTCCGCGAAAGCTTGCAATTTAAAGGTTTCCTTTTTAATGGTTAATCCTTTTATCTTTGGGTCATTTCTTATAGTTCTCGTTAATACTTCAAGAGTCAATATAAACAGCAACGGTGATAAGGGGCAGCCTTGCCGTGTTCCCTTTTGAATTTGAAACTTGCTAGATGCTTCCCCATTAATAATTATTTTTGCTTCCTGATTGTCATAAATTGCCCTAATTATATTTATAAATTTTTCTCCCATATTCATAAAGCTAAGCTGTTGGCACAAAAAAGACCATTTAACATTGTCAAATGCCTTATGGGCGTCTAAGAAAAGTAATGCCATCTGTTGTTCGCTATGTAATTCATAGTACTCCAATGTATCTAATATTATTCTAATGTTGTGCTTAGTGTGTCTCTTAGCGAGAAAACCATTTTGATCTGCGTGTATGAAATCATTCAGAAATCGTTTCAATCGTTCCGCTATAATGGATGTAAATATCTTGTAGTCCGAGTTAAGAAGTGATATGGGTCTGTAATTTTGGATTAATGTATGGTCTGTGTTATCTTTCGGAATAAGGGTTATGTTTGCCTCTAGCCAAGATTTAGGCGTCCTTGCGCCTTCTAATACTGCGTTAAATACCTCCACTAGGGGTTGAGCTAGGATATTTTGTAATTCTTTATAAATCTCTGATGGAAGACCGTCGGGTCCCGATGCTTTATTATTCTTTTGTGCATTAATAGCTTTTATCACCTCAGATAGTCGAATTTCCTCGTTTAACATATTTCTGGTATCTTCTGTGACCTTAGGTAGTTTGGCTCTTTGAAAATATTCCTCCATTTTCTCCACACTTGCCTGGCTATCTTCTTTATATAAACGTTCATAAAATTCCTGGGCTATAATTTTTTTTTTTTCCTCCTGGTGGAATATTCTCCCTTCCTCATCTCGTAGTTCGTGAATCCAGTTTTTCCCCTTTTGTTTTCCCAATTTGTATGCGAGCCACCGGCCCGGTTTATTTGCATTTTCAAAAAAATTTTGTTTCGTGTTTCTCAATTGTTGTGCCAATTTCTCTTTGTCTAGAATGTTAAGTTTGTGTTTAATCAGATCCATAGATTGCTTGATATTCTCTTTTTGTGGATCTTGTTGGAGTGTAACTTCTAAGCTCTTATATTCCTCTTCTAATCTTTCCCGTTGTTGTCTTTTCCCCTTATTTTTATATACCATATATGCCCTCGCTACCCCTCTCATCACAGCCTTAGCTGTATCCCAATTGTTTTGTACTGAGGTGTCTATAGCTTTATTTTCCTTAAAGAAAAAACTTAGTTCTCTCTCCATCTTAGATTTAAATTCGTCTTCTTTTAAAATTGCTCTTTGAAGCGTCCATCTGGATATTTTTTTGGAACCTTTCCAGATAAGTTTAATAGGATTGTGATCTGCCCAAGTACCTGTCGCTATATGTACCTCATCTATTTCTGAACTAATTTCTTTCGTCATCCACACCATGTCTATTCTAGACCATGAGTTATGTCGGTTGGAGTAATATGTATATTGTCTAGCCTTACGATTTCTTTCCCTCCAGACATCTTGGATATTTAGTTCCTCAGCCAAGTTAAGAAAAGATCTCGGTAGAGTTCTTCTCTTCTTTTTCCTAAGCGTCTTTCCCATATAATCCAAATTTATATCTAGGATAGCATTAAAATCTCCTATTAAACAAATCTCCTCATAATCAATGCTACATATCTTATTGTGAAGTGTTTTGAAAAATTGT
Organism: Vipera ursinii; assembly: GCF_947247035.1. Classification (NCBI taxonomy): domain Eukaryota; kingdom Metazoa; phylum Chordata; class Lepidosauria; order Squamata; family Viperidae; genus Vipera; species Vipera ursinii. Next base: position 168,884,110 of record NC_139516.1, on the reverse strand, counting down.
TCTTGGTTATGGTTTGGGGCATATATCTCTACCATCATGACCTTCCTGTGATTTATTATAACCTCGACTATCAGTATTCTACCCTCTTTATCGTTATAAATTAGTTTTGCAGTCAATTTTGGGTTTACATATAGTGCCACTCCTCTCTTTTTCTTGTGTCGGTCTAAGGAAACGAATAGGTTCCCTATTCTTGGTTGTACTAACAAATATTTTTGTTGTTCCTTTATATGGACTTCTTGTATTGCCACGATATCCAATTGTTGGTGAATAAGCCTATTAAAAAATTTCCGCCTTTTCACTGGCGAATTCAATCCATTAATATTCACAGACATAATATTACACTCACCTCCCTTCATCTTACTTATTTCTGGTTTTTGTGGATCTCGTGATTCGGGGCTCTCTCTCTTCCTTGTCTCTAGTTCCATGTTTCTCTGTTAACTCACCGGATTTGTTCCTTCTATCCTCTGTAGCTAAGATCTTCCCATCCATTGCCACACGTATTGTATCTCTTTCTCTTACCTCCCTTCCATCTTGATCTTCTAAATCTACTTCCTCTTGGCTATGGAAGTGGCGTTTGTAAAAATCTTCTGCCTTCTCTATCGTGTCCAGTCTATGCCTTCTATCCTGCCACGTAACAAGAATACCCTCTGGAGTTAGCCATCTAAAGTTTACATTTTCTCTTATTAGTTTGGATGTTAAGAATTGATAGCCGCGTCTCAGATCCCTCATCCTTTTAGGTATCTGTTTAAGGATGGTGATTGGTTGGCCCCGAAATTCTAATGGTTCCTCTCTAGATCTATGCAGAAGCTCATCCCGAATTGATTTTTTAACTAACCTTACATGTACTTCTTTTGGGAGGTTGTGCCTTCTCGCATAATTAGTTTGGACCCTGTATGTTTCATCAATTTCCGCCAGCATTTCCTCCTTCCCTACACCGAGTGCCTTTGCCATCAGTTCTGCCATCATGACCAACAGATCTTCCCCTCTTTTTTCTTGAACGTTCTGGAAGCGTAGATAATGAGCAGCCTTTTCTGCTTCCAGAAAAATGACTGTTGTTTCTAATTCCTTATTAGCCTGAAGGAGTGTTTCATTTAAATCATCTACTCTCTTTTCCTCTTTTTCCATTCTAGCTTCCATATCTTGAAGTCTTTGTTCATTTTTGACTAATTGCTGTTGAATCCCTTCAAATTTATCATCTATCGCTTGGATTTTCCCCTTTAATTCACCAGTGTCATTTCTTATTTGGCCTATTTCTCTCTTCATCTCCTCGTGGTTTTTGGCCATTGCCTCGTGTAGGTTTTGCAAAAGGGCATGTAAATCTTTAAAGGAATTCGAGTTAGATCTTTCCCTTTGCAGCATATCCTCTATAGATTTCTGATTGGAGGGACTTGAGGCCATCCCCTGTCCCTGTGCTGCTGCCTTTTTGCCAGCGCTAGGCTTAGTTGCTCCCGAGATACTTGTCATGTTTCCCCAATTTTAACAGCGTTTTATCAATGTATAATACCCTGAGTCTTATATAAACCTTTTAACTCTATGACAAAAGATATATAAAACAGTTACCACCAAATACTTATTACCAACTAAGCAATTTATATAATAAAATTCTATAGTATGAATATAATCAAAGTCACGTTCTTCTTCTTTTTCCCCCCCCCCCGTTTCCGGCGCAGAAATTGGCACCTTTTCCGTCTTCCTCTGCTGTCAAAGACCAGTAGGTGTCCCACTAAACAAACCTCCAGTTACTAAATTGCTATATCAAATGGCCGCCCGTGACAAGTAGAGTAGAATTTCAAAAGTTTCAAAAGTTCACAAATTCAAAATTTACCAGGATAGACCAGACTAGACCAAGCTGATCGCTTTCCACGCCCGACAATCCAGAGTTCAGTCTCTAAGGCTCCAAAGCTCAGACTTTGACTTGTTGTAGCTTTTCTCCAGCTAGGATACAGTCATATAGTCCTCGGCTTTCTTTCCCTTGCTGTTTTTGCCAAACGCCTCCCTCAAGACTTCTATCGCCGCTTATTCCCTCTCCGTGAGGCTCCCACTTCGAACCAGTACCTCTTTCACAAGCGCTTCCTATTTAATATTCGGATACACTCTCCGTCAGCTCCGCTCTACCGTTGTCCCGCTGCTTACGTGCTAGCTCCGTCCCTCTGTCAGATCTTCATGTCGGCCATTACTGGCCTCCTTCTCCACGGTTCGCTTGCATCAGACTTTCTCCGGATCTTCAACACGAACTGCCGCTCATGAAGGTTCTCCGGGCTGCCTGCAACTTCGGATGTCCCTACAGGACCTCCTGAAGCTCCGAAAAGCCCCCGCGAACACTGGGTGAGAGGTTGTGCGAGGAGAGAGCTCCATTCACACAGCCGCCCGCTCTGACAGTTGGCTCCGCCCCGTGCCTTCATTTTTTTATGCAGTGTTCATAATTGGTTTTTTTTAAATCATGGATTTTGGTAAAGTGTCATGGTTCCTGCCAGCATTTGAAGTGCCTTCTAATAAAGTTAACTAATATTAATTTCACTGGAAGCAGTAACACGTTTTGTTATTAATGATTAAAATTTTTGGAAAGGCTTTTTGTTTAACAGGCAACCACATAAGGGGGTGCACTCTCCCATGAGTTATGGATACCTATATAAATAAAGCTGAACCAACCTGAGGGTGAGGGAGGTGCTCTAAAAAGGAAATTGTGTATCAATCATAGGAAAGTAAATCAAAATGGTTGTCAGAAGCCTTAAAAAGAGTAAACAGGGCGTTCCATAAGGACAACAGAAAAAAGAATTGGCAGTGAAAATTGGCACAATAACACATTTTTATCATTGCTTTACCTCAAGCTGGAAAGTAAAAGTTATGGAGTTGCTTTTTGTTTTGTTTTGGTAGGGTTACAAGTTTAAGGTTTTACTGTGACTACACCAGAAATTCCTTGATTAGGTATGGCAAATGAGTCAAGAGAGGAATGCTTGAACTTAGATATGTAATTAAGAGTTCTCCAAAGTCACACCAAAGAGACAAGGACAAGATAATTTAGCTAAGGAAGGAAAGCAGTTGTTAGCATTCCAAGTTTAATCTTTAGTGTATCATAGGGGAAAAGATGGTAAAGCAGACAACATGACCTTCACTGTCATCGATTTTCCTTTCCTCTTTTTAAATTTTTGTCAAATGTAGACATTTTGGGGACAAGAGATTTCTCTAGACATCTGGGTTGTGCGTTCTGCTGATACGCTTCAGTAAGAAAATGACAATCACAACTGGAGAAATGATGCCTTAATATCATGCATGGATGAGAAACATTTTCTTCCCCCTCTTTTTCTTCATTTGAAATAGAGATATTGAGTATTCATAAACAAGAAGACAAATGTGTGCAGTTTTACTCCAAAGCTGCATTACACTGTATACATGACAGTCATATCATATGATTCAACAGATTTTAAAGGGAAATTGGGTACTAATACAGAAGAATTGCAAGAAAGCAACAGAGAGATGAAGCTGAGAAAAATATTCATAGTTCATACCAGCTTTTTTCAAGTTCACATAAAGGTGCTGGTGGCCATTCTACACAATAGGATTGTATTGTTCACAACATTGAACAAGAGGTAGCAATTAAAACCATCCCAAAGAAAAAGAAATGCATGAAAGCAAAATGTCTGTCTGAGGTGAGCTTTGCAAATAGCTGAGGAAAGAAGGGAAGTGAAAGGCAAGGGAGAAAGAGAAAGATACACCCAATTGAATGCAGAATTCCAAAGAATAGCTAGAAGAGATAAGAATGCCTTCTTAAATGAACAGTGCAAAGCAATAGAAGAAAACAATAGAATAGGGAGGACCAGAGATCTCTTCAAGAAAATTAGAGATATGAAGGGAATGTTTCATGCAAAAATGGGCATGATAAAGGACCAAAATGGCAGGGACTTAACAGAGGCAGAAGAGATTAAGAAGAGGTGGCAAATGTCCCTGATAACCATGATGGGGTGGTCACTGACTTTGAGCCAGACATCCTAGAATATGAAGTAAAATGGGCTTTAGGAAATCTGAGCAACAACAAAGCTAGTGGAGGTGACAGTATTCCAGCTGAGCTATTCAAAATCTTAAAAGACGATGCAGTAAAAGCACTACACTCAACTTGCCAGCAAATTTGGAAAACTCAACAGTGGCCACAGGATTGGAAAAGGTCCATTTATATTCCAATTGCAAAGACAATGCCAAAGAAAGTTCAAACTATCGCACCATTGCACTCATTTCACATGCTAGTAAAGTTATGCTTAAATCCTACAAGCAGTAGGAGCTTAAATGGACTCCAGAAGATGGTAGAGGACAGGAAGGCCTGGAGGAATGGTTCTCCATGGGGTTGCAATGGGTCAGACACGACTTCACAACTAACAACAACAATGTAAACGTATCTGAATAAAGAGTGGAAATAATTTAAAAGCATGTTTTTGTGGTACAAAAGCAGCACTGAATAAACAAAAACCAAATAGATGGATTCACCTCAGCTAAGCCTATGAATATACAGAATACATTTCTAAATATACACTTGACACAGAGGCTCCTACTTAATACAAGAATGCACATTTTTTGGCATTAAGAACCTGGTTAGCTTGAATCAGTTGTATAAAAACAAAGGGATATTCTGAACGGCAGCATTGCAACATCACCCTTCTAAACTATACAGAGATATTGTTGTATTTTCCTTCAGCCATTTGTTTTCTAGTGTGGCTGCAAATGAAGCCAGATTAAGAAATCTTTAAGAAAGCAGATGTCAAGCAACTCTGCATTTAGATACTGTTGATTTTATGGTAGGAAAAGCATTAAAAAAAGTGAAATAGTTTCTTACCTCTACTATGCTAGTTGTATGAAGTATACAAACACTCTATTTTCCTATAGGAAATGTGACAGTATTGTTAGAGATGAGGGGAGGGGAGGGGAGGGGAGGGGAGGGGAGGAGAGGACAGGACAGGACAGGACAGGAGAGGAGAGGAGAGGAGAGAGCACACCTTTCTGCCAGAGCAAACGGTAGCCAATGGGAATGAATGCATTTGCACTAGACATGAAGGCATTTGCATATTCCTATTGGTAATAAGGTATTTGCCATCTTTGTCATGACATCCAACCTCTAGAGCATCATTGTACCGAGATTCATATGTCCCTCCCCAATCCCTTAAACCCATCTGTAGCCCAGGTCAAAACCAGTATTTTTTGATGCAGAGAAAGAAAATTCAATGGGAATTTACATTTCTAAAACCTTGACTGAAGTGGATGTCATCCATTCTGGACATTCTAAACTGGCAAGTGGCCCATCCTTACAATGGAGCAAGGAACAAGTATAGACACTCCTTTAGTAACAGTAACGATGAACAAAGCAGGATATGATCAGACTGTCATGGAGAAAATCTATCTTTGTTGTTACTAAAATCAACAATGACTTGATGGGACATAATCAATTAAGGGTATTAACTGCTTGCATTTGTCTACTTGGAGTGTCTGCAAATGAAGAAGATACAGCAACGTGAGGATTTTATATCTCAAATGCTTCTCAGTATTTGAGCATGTATTATGTTAGCTGACTTCAAACAGCCTCAGTCAATAGAAGAAGAGCTTAAACTGATTTCTACTGTTTATTAGCTAACACTGGAAGAGTTTCTTTAAAACAAATAAGAACACACCAACCAACAATCAACAATCACAGGACATCACAGCAAAAGTTGTGGGTGCTCCAACACTGAAGGTTTTTAAGAAGAGATTTGACAACCATTTGTCTGAAATGGTGTAGGTTTCCTGCCTGAGCAGGGGGTAGGACTAGAAGACCTCCAAGGTCACTTCCAATTCTGTTTCCTGATATATTCTGTTAACATGTTCATTACTCTGAACATATTTTGCCCAATCTCAGAACAAAAGTCAATGCAAAATAAAACTTTCAGGTCATAGATATTTGAATTTAAAACAGCCATTTCACACTAAAATTTTTACAACTTAAACTATTTTATATAACACTATGCTGTAGTGTTCAACTATGTCAGGGGTGTCAAACTCGTGACGTCACGTGACGTGACGCGATGTATTGGAACTTCTTCCCCATTGCCGGCAATGGGGTGGGCGCGGTTTTGTAGTGAAGTGTCCGGCCCGCGGGCTGGCAGTTTGACACCCCTGAACTATGTGAAAGGAGGAAGGCAAAAACAAAAAAAAAACCAGATTAAAGATTTTATTTTTATTTTTTTTTATTTTTTATTTTTATTTTAATCCCATTTATATACTGCCCTTCTCCAAAGACTCAGGGCGGCTTACAATTTAAGCACAAACCAATGTGCTTAGCAATAGCCTTCATTCTATGTATATGCCTGTTTATTAGGGCTTTCGCCCCCCCCCCAAGCGGCATTATTACAAAGTCAGCTTATTGCCCCCAACAATCTGGGTCCTCATTTTACCTACCTCGGAAGGATGGAAGGCGGAGTCAACCTTGAGCCTGGTGGGATGCGAACCTGCACTAATTGCAGGCAGCTGGTGTTACTTAAGGAGGCATTAGCCCACTGCGCCACCAAGGCTCCTGAATGTGTATTATAACCATCCTAAAATTTATTCATCTTTTTTGAACCACATTATCTTGTTGATTCCCATTTACCTAGCTTTCTTACTGACCAATCTTATCAACTTCTCATCATCTACTAATTTTTGTTTCCAAAGCAAATAATACTGTTTACATTCATTCTGGATTTTTTCCAGACTGTTCTTTAATCTGGCTCGAGGTCAAAGCCAATATTGATTTGAATTTTATTTCTATCTTCAAAGGAACTTAGCTATTAGGGCTATACACAGACCTGGATTTAAATGTGATATGGAGCAAATGGAAACACACATGTGGTACTTGTGAAAAATCTTAAATAAATTAGGTCTTTTGATCATGGAAGATAACCATACCTGCCCATTTAAAGGGACAGCCATGCCTTTCTGATCCATATTTCTAATGATCCTAATGGAGCTATATTTAACTAATGAAATTGTTTTGAATGATTTAATATTTCATGTTTATGTATTCCTCCTCCCTTTTTTACCATTTTACAAAGAATTCTTACAAGGTTCTAATGAAAATGAAATAAAGGACACGGAGATAGCTGGTGAAATTATTGTATCTACCCTCAACTAATGTATTAGTTTTCACTAGCTTACCAGAAATGAAATGTCATGTACAGCAGCTGATACTTTACTGCTTTTAATTTGTATCACATCTTTGGTGGGAACAGCAAATCAGTGTCATTCTATTAGGCCTCTACATTATGTTCTTGACTGTGATTTCCCATCATAGTAATTTCATATTAAATAGCTAACCAATGGATAAGCCCAATTATATCTGTAGGGATGAAGGATGGATATTTACTGTATGTCTTAAACTTATGTAGAGAAGATACAAGAAATGTAAAAGAAAAGGCAGAATTAAAACACCCTGGAGAAAAATCATGGTATTCTTTTAACCAGTCCATAATAAAAAGTGAGGAACTAACATTGAAATTCAAAAAGTTAAAGCAGAATTGTCAATCCAAATGTTATGATCAGAAGACAATCTGTTATTGTCCCTATCCTCTGTTACTCTCTTCCCTCAGCTCTGTGTTAAGTACCTTCTGTACTCTGTTTTTGACATTCTTTGAAGACACAACTCTTTGCTCAAGCTTTCCCTGATGTTTGATGTTGGATTTGATATTTGTTATATTGATCTATGTAACTTCTGTTGGTATGTTTTGTATTTTATATTATTCATCACCTAGTTTTCTTTTTTTAAAAAAGTAGTTTAGACATATGTTTTAATTAAGTAAATGTAAAACAACCTACTTTTTTGCTATATGATTTGAACTGGAAATATTTTTAAATTAAATGTAGTTAAACTATTTTTTTCTCAGTTAAGAGCCAGTAGGACTGGAAATGAATGACAAATCACAAAACAACATCAATAGTAATTGTTCACCATGGGCTCAGGATACATCCACATGAATGATTTTAATTGCCAATCAAAAGACATTATGTACCTAAAAAAATCATTAAATAGAAAAAGGCAGAATAATAATGATTATTCTGTCTTTTTCTATTTAATGATTTTCTTCTTTTTTTTAATGGTAAGAAGCAGATGAAAAATATTGGAAAGTTGAAGATATAACATCTCACTGGCCATAGCCATAGCCAGTGAAATATTGCAATTATCTAGGTAAACACAAGCTTCTTCTAAGACAGGGGTGTCAAACTGCCAGCCCGTGGGCCGGATGCGTCATGCGGAAGCCGTGCCCACCCCATTGCCGGCAATGGCAAAACCATCCCGATACGTTGTGTGACATCATGTGATGTCACAAGTTTGACATGTCTGTTCTAGGAGAACAGCCAAGAGAAAGATCAGAAACTTTTGTTTGGAACTTTTGTCAATTATGCTAAACATCAAAGACAGCATGTCAAAAATGGTCTATAAGATTCTACATTGACTGCCCTGGGTATTTCTGATATCTATTAGGCACTGTGTCAAGATGAAGAATTGTTTATTCTAGTCTATTGCTGAAACAAATAACAATGATTCATACACGGTAGATTTCATGAAAGAACCTGAATTTACATTTAGTCTGTAACTAAATGAACTCCTAACAATATCACTCGAGTGCTTCATTGCTCTTTGGTTCTTTTTCATGGCAGATCTCCTGATGTATTGAGACTCCAACTTTCAGAATTTCCAGCCAGATGGTCAAATCTGAGGACTATTCTTGCAAATACCTGGAAGGTTGCTGGTTGTAGGAGTCTACACTACTCAAAATATCACCAATTTTGGTAGCTTTCATGAATGCAAAGCAACAGACATAAATCATACATTTCAACAGATTTCAGTGGTTACTTATTGGATAATTTGAGAAACATATGCATTATATAGGCACACTTAGCACACATAGATTTATAGTCACGGAACTCAGATGCCTTTCAAAAAGAGGGGGGAAAGAATAAAAGATTTTAGAAAGACTACTTGAATGTAGAAAGGCTTTTCTTTATGATTCATATCCTATAATATCATTGTTCTAAATTACTATCTAAAGTGCTACCTTCTTTCTTCTCAGAAAGAAAGAATTTAAAATGCACAATGCTTCTTACAAACACATACTTCAAACTCTAAATTGGAAAAAATATATCATAAGAAGGTGAAAACCAGTAGAGAAGATAAAGAATGTTGGGATGAGGTGAAGCTATGACTAGTAAAGGGAAGGGTAGTGCCAGGCAGAAAGACAAAATTAAGGAAAGCCAAGGACAGAAAAGTGGAAAATAAGCTAGGCTGTGTCATAACAGGTTGAGGAGATACTCAAGGAAGAAGGAAAATGTGATTAGGTGCTGATGGGAAAACAAGTTCAGAAGAATGTCTACAGGTAGACCTCAACTCAAGAGTTTGTTTAGCGATCACTCAAAGTTACAATGACACTAAAAGTGACAAGACAATTACACAAAATGTAATTAAGGATACAGAAATATGATATATAAAAAATAAAATACAAATTTAAAGCAGAGGGGAAACAAACAACAGGAATGGAGTTAAATTGTCCATCTGGATGGCTACAGTTATTTTCATTTGGCACCTAGGAACTCAAAGTATCATGCACAAATTACAGGTGTATTCCAAGATAAGAAAGATGCAGCTGAACCTGTGAAGAAGATGGACCTTAAGAGACAAATATGATCATCGGGGTACAATCAGGGGTCCTGGCTAGGACTGGACTAAACATCTTATTTCAGGATTTTATTTTATTTTTTACAAAAAATAGAAGGCAGGGAGACAATTTCTATTTTCCAAAGGGAGGCAAGTCATCTCGTATCCCAAGTCTTAGCACTCCCATATTTGCTTTGCTTGATGTTAATCTGGCAAATTAACTTAAACAGTTCTTTATTGATTACATTGAGGACCTGTTCAAACATATTATTTAGTTTGACAAGCACTTTGCAGGTAAAATGCTTTATATTTATTCAACACATAAAACTCGATGCCTGTACAGGTCACCTAGCATCCAAACAATGTCAATTTTTCAGGTATTTAGTAATACATCTATTATATTCAATTTCATTTGTTCTGCAAGGATGTATGTATGCACACACAAACGCACAAGCTCCTTTTGTAATATATGTGCTTATCTGCTTTTTTTTAGAGCCAGTAAATGAACCATTAGCACATACTCCGAAAAGGATGTATATTCCAAAGTGTTTGTTAGTCTGTAAAATGGAAATTAGCTTGCACTGTTTATTGTTATCAACCAAATGAAGTTCTCCCGCATCCCTAGCAAGCATCCCTGATTTCCTATACATTGGAGGATTGAAAGCATCACATATTTCTGTTTGTTGCTGGATAGACTTTGAAGCAGGAAAACTATCTCTGTTGTGGGAAGCACATTACCAGAAAGTGTCTATATTCTGACTATATTCCAAGATGCTACCTTAATAATTCTTAGTTAAGACTTGATTAAGACTTCATTATTAAATTTCCACCTGTCTTAAACTGTGAATTTAATTGTAGATTACCACACATAATATGCACATACAAAAGGAGTGTTACCTACTGTACTTTGGAAGACCACAGTACTGCTTTTGTCATTCTGTCTGCGCATGTGCACATGCACACACACACACACACACTTGTGGATGGCTTTACCTGATTACCTTAATTCTTTAATCTTTTGCATATATGATGTCAGTAATTAATTTCAGGATCAAAGTGCTGCAGTATGAACAAAGAATCAGTGTGATATAATTATTAAGATATTGGACTAGAATCAAGGAAAGTATTCGTGTCTGTACATAGTTCAATCTAAATCTTTGCAGATTTATTAATAAGGGATTCCAGGGAACTCAGGGTTTTCTGCTTGACTGATTAACTCCATATAACCTTGAAATCAGTCCTGAAGAGAAAATGTGACGATAGTAGAAGACCTACTGCCATTCGGTTATCAGCCATTATAGTGATTTTTTTGCAAAGACCTATAGCTGCTTTCAAGAGAGTTGCTACAAGATCAGAGTAGTTTTAAGGCAACTGCATTAACAGCTTTGCCTTTTTATCCCTTAGGAAATGGAAAAAGGTTGCCCATGTAGAAATTAGCCGCATTAAATTCAACGGGGCATAATTTGTAAAGACCAGGTCTGGCTAATCTTTCCCCTTTTTCCTTGTACACCACCAACTAGATTCTTCTTTTCTTCCTAAGGCACAGTAAATCTCATTGGTGCCTATGACTATAGGACATTTAGATTCCTATGTACTAGCCTGGCAACAGTTAATATTCTGAACTGCAAAACACTAAAGTTATTAAAAGATTTTCTTATAAGAATTATTCAAAAATGAGATCTATTATAAAATGTAAGGATTAATTTATTAATCAGAGCTTTCTGAACTCTCGCATTAAGCAGCTTTGTTATGCTAATTCTGTTATAAATGAATAATGGACTTATCCTCCCATTATTACCTATCATTTAAAAAGGGCCCATTTAGAAAATGAAGATGTCCTTTTTGCTTGCAAATTATTTCAGAGCACAAGTTTGTTTTAAAATGAAAAGCAACACACATATCCTATCTTTCTTCCTCACCATTCATATTCATCAGTCATTGTCCTGGTCAGATTTGTCTGATCTGGAGCATTTTTTCCAGAGACAAACCTTCTATGGAAATTAACCACAAAAGAACCAAGATTTGTTTTAGCCTACTTCATTCATCTAAATCTTATTTAAGGGAAATGCAGTCAAGACTGACATGCTTGAGCTAAAAAAAAAAAAAGGCTGGCAGCCTGATGATTTCCAAAGAATACTAACACTCAAATACAGGATACTGCACACTAAGAACTTCATTCAAACATGATTTCCAAATATGATGCAAAATGTGGTGCTTTTTTAGGGATTTTGTGCAAGCATTCCACTAATATTGAAGATGGAAGTAGGATCGATTATATTCTGTGTATAAAAACAAAGCTGTCCATAGCTTAATGTTAGTTATTGCCTGTATTGTTTATTGATAAATATGAGATACGAAGGTGAAAAATCACCCCCTAGAGCAGACATGTCAAACACAAGGCCCGGGGGCCGGATCCGGCCCGTGAAGTGGTTTCATGTGGCCCGTGAAGCCATCCTGGAAACAGTGAGGGAACGGCCCCCACTGCCTTGGCCCTGGCCCAGAGACCGTCCTTCTGCCAGAGACCCTCAGATCTGTCCCACTCCTGCCCAGGCCCCCATAGGCACCCTTGATGCAAACGATGTAGAGCTGGCCACGCCCACCCAGTAAGCCATACACACTCTAGCCACGCCCACCCGGCCCCCTGAGGGCAACCGCAATGCTGATGCAGCCCTCAATGAAATTGAGTTTGACACCCCTGCCCTAGAGAACACACTTGCCCACACTGCTGATTGTGTACTCATTGCCAGGCTTTGCCAAGTAAATTGTAACGCTGCTGGGATACCCCTAAAAACAGCTTCTTGGACCCAGAGCAGCTTCTGTGTAAGATTATTCTTATGCTCAGTGGTTGTTTTCTTGCAGGATTCATTCGTGGTTGGTTTCTTACGCAAAGTTACTGAAAAATTTTATATGTGTCATCTCAACTGTAGTAGAACCTTCTAGGCTGCAAATAAAGACTTTGTGCCTTCTGTTACTAAATGGCCATTTCCTTACTAGTGGTTTGTAGCAACATTCAACCATTCCTAGTTAAGGCTGATAGCAACAAATATGGTGCACAGTAGATGTAAAGGGAATATTTAGCAAATTGCCAGAATCTTGCCAGAAGATTGCTATCATCGTAGAAATTGGCAAAATAGAGATAAGATACAATAAACAGAGGATGGGGCATTAAAAGAGACATATTACTTGCCACAGGTAAAGAGGAAGATGGAACAGACATCAAGGATCTCAAAGGGGAAGCAGGATAGGAACACAATCTTAGGAACCAGAATAAGAAGAGAACAATGGGGCTACTGTAGAAAAGGGAGCAGGGAAAGGCTAATTAAAAAGAAGTGCAAGTAGAGCTGAGCAGTGTAAAAATATAGAATTAGGTGGGATACAAAACAGCAGTGTAGCCAGAGAGAAAAACAACTGCTTTTGCAAAAAAAGAAATATCCAAAGGAGATAGTTAGGAAAAGAGTATGAAGGGGAATCAGAGAAAGAGTTTGAAGAAACTCTTCAAAAACGAGTTGGAAAAAAGGAGAAAAGGGGGAGGGTTTGTTGTTTTCCTTAAAACAGAAAAAAAGGTAGAATGACAATATAAATGCAAAGGCAGAAGGGAGATCATGGAAACATTTCTCCTTAGAGAAGGTCTGTCTGTAGCAATTCTCCTTTCTTTTGTTAGAGAGAAGGAAACCAATCTAGGAGCAATTGTCATTGTATATGATCCTCAATTCTTCATCCTTTGAACACTGTTCCCAACCGTGGTCCACTTTCAGATGTGTGGACTTCAAGTACAGAATCGATGGCTGGGGAATTCTGGGAGTTGAAATCCACACATCTGAAAGGGGCCAAGGTTGGGAAATACTGATTTAGAACATGGCAATGTCGATAGGCAACTGACTGGTGCTACTGCTTACACTGGAGACAAAGCTTTTCCAGCAAGGGTGGGGGAGAGAAAACACTAAAGTGAGGATATTTCTACTTTTGATAGTCAGACTCATGTATTGATTTTGTCACCAGTCTCAAGAAAGTTACTGATCATGTATTCCGTGTTTGTACATTCATGCAAATAACAGTGGGGATGCAGGAACACAAAACTGAGTGCCAGTTTGCACATGATAGCTACTTGCAAGAGTGCATCTCTAGGAACATTTCTTTTGTAATTCCCCTCAGATGCTTTATGAAAGAGGAGTTATGTTTTTATAATATGAGATTTGTATAATTGCAGTGGCATACCAAGGGAGTAGGTGTGGGGACAGGTTGCTTCTGCTTCTTTGGAGGTTGGTGGTGCAGTACAATAACAACCAAAGAAATTATACATATTCTGGCAAGATTAAACCAAGAAAGTGGTCACAGAATTATTGACCATCAACTACTGAACACGGCAACCTTAAAGGATCTCCAAGAAACATTGTTCCTGTCACAAGGTATATTGACTTCTCATTGTCATTTTCAAGTTTTTGGATCTAAAGGCATATGTTCTTTTAACTGTGCATTTTCTGAATGGCAGCTTTTGTTTTATTTTGCTCAGTACTAAGCTGTATTTCTACCTACAGGATGCCAAGCATTGGCCCTGTTTGAATGCCTGACCTCTTTCTGGCTGATGCAGCAGAAAACCTATTTAAGTCTGGACAGCAATAAAAACAAACAAAACAAAATTGCATTCAGCGTCTGTTTTGTGAGGCTTCAAGCTTAACTTGTACTTTACACTGCCTTCTTTGGAGGAAAAATAATTGTCTCCTGATAGATGAAACAGTAGCACCTGTCACCACTTTTTATATCTTTTTTTATTACAGGAAGTAAAGCTCACCGTGGTTTAATACTGCCAACATTTTCCTGCTTATGAAAGATGACTGATGTATGTTGCATTTTAGGCTTTTCATTACAGAACAAGCCTTTTCTAGATTTATTTTGCAGAATGGAATTATTGTACTTTTTACAAAAAAAATACACGACAGAATAATTATTATGCTGTGAAAACAATTTAGTTGTTGGGACACACATGAAAAATGAGATGGACAAAGATGGGGAAAGAAAGATTTTGTGCACACATTAGTGGTGTCAGCTGTTAACTGCTTTTCCACCCATAAATGAATTTATGATGGTATTGGATTTTTTTATTAAGTAATGCTGTCAAAGGTTTCTTCAGAGTGTGAAAGGTGCTTTTTACATAAATGTGTTCATTTGGTTCTATCTTGGGGCTGTAAATCAGATGAAATTTTATTCAGTACTTGCAGAAAAGTGCCAGCCAAAGATGGATGTTCACTCCCTTCTGTATAATACTGCAGTGTATATCAAGCTTACCCAACTTGATGTTTCAGTACTTCCAGTACTTGAGGGCCTGTCACAAAGAACAGGGGATTTGACTTATTCTGTAGGGCACCAGAGGGCAGGACAAGAAGTAATGGGTGGAAACTTATTAAAAAGAGATCTAACCAAGAAGTAAGGAGAAATTTTCTGACAGTGAGAACAATTAACCAATGGAATAATTTGACTCCTGGGGTTGTTGGTGCTCCATTCACTGGAAGTGTTGAAAAATAGGCTGGACAGCCATTTGACTGGGGTGATAAAAGGCTCCTGCCTTGAGTAGGGTGTTGGATTATTAGACCTTCTGCTCTCAGGAAGCTGTTCTATAATTTTAGTGAGCAAATGATAACATGCAATCTGTTTTAAAAACTGTATTCTGAAAATGTATCTCAAGCACTGGACTTCCAAAATCAATATTTCTCTTTTCTGAATGCTTTGATTAGGTTAGTATTTCTCAACCTTGGCAACATTAAGATCTGCAGACTTCTGTTCACACAATTCCCCAGCCTTAAAGCTGTCAAGGTTGAGAAACACTGAATTTGATAATGGCTTTTTAAAAATCAGTTTTAATTAAATTAATTTAAAATAACTTAAGTGCCACTGCAGAGATAAGCAAGATATAGCCTGTTCTCCCTCCCTCCCACTCTGGTATCTTTTATCTTGTCTTGGATCAAGTCAGCAAGTCTTTGTTGCCCTCCAGTTACATTGGTTTGGTTACCATAACTATTCTCCTATATATCAGAATGATCCATCTTTGGATATCAAATGGTCAAATTTCCTACCATTTCAAAGCAGAAATTTGCAGAAGACCTAGGACTCCTAAGTATGAACTTTCCTGTGATTCCCCAGAAAGTAAAAATCACTTTTCAAGGCCACTTGGCTGTTAGATCACCATTTCTGGGCAGTAACTTCACATACTATTTTTTAAAAAATAAATGGCCCTTCAGGTCGTATGATTTATGTTTTGTATCTTGTTAGTTGACAGTTTTCACTAGTGCATGAGGGAAAATGAAAATATTGCTTTTCTACTGCCAGCACATATGAGAAAGCCGTAGTAAAACATCTTGGTCTTCATTTTCTGATTCTTGGTGTCTTCTTTCATTTTAATTTCAAGCAAGATATTTTCACCCCAATTCTTTCAAACTCTACTGTGATGTTATAGATCTACTTTGTATTTTTGTTCTTCCTAAGAGTTGGAGAGTTTGTCAGAACTGTACTCTGTGCCTTTCGCTTTCTTAGATCTGTGTTGTTGCTTGTTATGCAGGTATTGGTGTTCAAATGTGCACATTTATGTTAATGTTAAAGGACTTGCCTGCACGCAGCCACCTTTATAGTGTATTTATGTGAACATGTGGCTGCATGTATACATGGCAGGTAGCAGGCAGGCAGACAGACAGACAATTATAAGTGCAAATAATGATAAGGACCATAGAAGAGACACTCAAGCATGCTGGTCTAGCTCATATATTGAACAATTTGAAATCAGCAAGGAATTTGTAAACCTACATCTGGAGCCTTCTTCAAGCATTATTAATTCATATAAATTCTATATATAAGGAGAAGTAGAGATGAATATGCTTATTCTGTCCTTTCTCCAGCAGCATTCTGGTCACCCTGCATTGGGAATAGAATAGAATAGAATAGAATAGAATAGAATAGAATAGAATAGAATAGAATAGAATAGAATAGAATAGAATAGAATAGAATAGAATAGAATAGAATAGAATAAACAAAGTTAAAACAGACCTTGGAGGTTTTCTAGTGCAATCCCCTGCTCAGGAAGGAAACTCTATACCATTTCAGGCAAATGGCTGTCCAATGTCTTCTTAAAAATATCCAGTGCTGGAGCATTCACAACTTCTGGAAGCAAGTTGTTCCACAGATTAATTGTTCTAACTGTCAGGAAATTTCTCCTTAGTTCTAGGTTGCTTCTCTCCTTGATTAGTTTCCATCCATTGCTTCTTGTCCTGCCTTCAGGTGCTTTGGAGAACAGCTTGACTCCCCCTTCTTTGTGGCAACTCCTGAGATATTGGAACACTGCTATCATGTCACCCCTAGTCCTTCTCTTCATTAAACTAGACATACCCAATTCCAGAAACTGTTCTTTATATGTTTTAGCCTACACTTCCCTGATCATCTTCGTTGCTGTTCTCTGCAATAATAATGACCAATTTTATACAATGATTTTTAAGGGAGTTAGACAATGCACACAGGTGGCATCATTTTAAGAATCCAATTCTTTAGACTTTATTGCTATTCAGTCATTGATGGTGCACCAAAAATATAGAATCGCGGAATTCAGTGGGAGCATCCACTTAATCCGAATGCTCAATAAACAATCCAATTCAAAGTATACTCAACAGGCAGAGAGCCAGTTTGGTATGTTCTCCACCCTGATCATATATATCATATATGATCCTTAATATATAATGGCTGTCTAGCATCTGACTGAACATATCCAATGAAGGGAAATTCATCACACTTCCCAAGGTAATTGAACTGCTTTCCATGCTTTGTAAGGTTGCCTTTACTCAGCAAGAAACAATCACTCAATCACCCACAATGGGCAATCAGCAACTCTCCGGACACACCTTTAGCAATCAGCTGGTAAGAGTGTAAATCACTGTGTCCTTCATGTTGCTATCACTTCTGACATAGTGCCTTCTTATTTGACTGTGTGAATCAATCCTGATTCGATTTGAATTGGAGATTCAGAAAGGTTATGTTTCAATGAGAGGATGCAATTCATGATTTAATGTCAATCTGATTTGAGCTGAGTCACTGCAGATTTAAATTACAAGAGAGAAATTTGGTTATATCTTCAAAATACTTAAAGCTATCTCACATTCTGGAAGCATGGGATGCACACAGGAAGGATGATAGAAAATTAACCCTTCCAAGTTATCTTCAAGAGCTTTATCACAATATTTTTTGAAATACAGTATTTCTCCTGCCTCTGTTTTAGAGCAGAGACAATAGAAATGAGCACAAGAATCACATAGCAAGTCAAAAACAAATACTTACAGAATGAATTTTAAGGGATGGTGTGTGTGTGTGTGTGTAAACTCTGAAAATCAATCAAAGTTTAGAAAATGAAGAAGTTAGAGATTAAATGCCTATCTACTTTTACCAAGTAACTATTTTTTCTTTCCTTTTCCTTTTTTAAAAAATATTTATAAATAACTAATAATGATAATATTATGATACAGTGAAATTTTTGTATGAAGTTTCTGGGGTTCCAGGAAGGCCTCTATTGCCAAGGATAATTTCATCAGTGATCCGGGTGCTTTGGAAGTTGGGCATTAGGCATTTACATCTTACTGAGTGGTATAGTTTATTTATTTATTTATTTATTATTTGGATTTATATACTGCCCCTCTCCTGAAGGACTCGGGGCAGTGTACAGGGCAATTAAAACACTATATACAACACATAATATACAAAAAATAAAATAAATTAAACCAAGTAGCCCTAAACAATAAAACACGTTCTAAAATGTAAAATTTAAAATTTAAAATCTAAAATCCCAGTCCCTCAGTCCAGGCCGGCAAGTTCAAATAGCCAAGTCTTCAGGTCGCGGCAGAAAGAGTGAAGGTCGGGAGCCATCCGGAGCTCAACAGGGAGCTGGTTCCATAAAGCCGGAGCACCCACAGAGAATG
Organism: Vipera ursinii; assembly: GCF_947247035.1. Lineage (NCBI taxonomy): Eukaryota > Metazoa > Chordata > Lepidosauria > Squamata > Viperidae > Vipera > Vipera ursinii. The sequence continues at coordinate 168,865,522 of NC_139516.1, read as the reverse complement.
CTTTCCCCCTGGGGGCCGCCAGTTGACATTTCCTGACCAATGGCACCCTGAGGAGGCCCTCTCTGTGGGAGCGCACAGGACGATGGGAAGTTAACACCGACAATACTCCCGTAAATAATCTGGACCTATGCCATCTCTATTTTATGTGATGTGAGGAAAGCTAGCTAGCTGAATGACAAGCTTGACCTAGCAGGAATGGATGGTGTCAGGGTTATGGTTTGATGATAATACTCTGTTAGTTAATTAGCAAAGCCATAAGAAGCCTGTCTCTATGGTAGGCTATACAGAGAGAGGATGGAATCTATCCACCGATTTTTAACAAAACATTGTTCAGGTAGTGTTTATAATTGTTAATCTTTATACATTCACACTTTGTGAAAGGACGTAAACATGCTCTACTCATGCAGAAATGAAAATGTTAACCTTGAGACCATATACAGAATGTTGGTACCTGGGCCAAGTTTCTAGTTGTGTTGACAGGCTCAATATAGAGTTATAATATTCTATTAGTACAAGTGACAATCAAATTAAGATCTGTAGATGTCTCCATTAAAGATATTCAGAAAGCTCAAAGTAATATTAGCTTCACTAGTACAAAAGAGCTCTGATAAGCAGAATCTGACAAAATGATAAGTTTCATTGACTAAACTGCTCAAAACGATTTCAAAGAGCCCATCATACTATTTATTCACCCTTTCAGGAGTCTACATAATTGGTAGTGAAGTTGTATCCCTGTATATTGATGTGTTAAAATCCCCCAAGCAGCAGGAAAACTACTGAATTATCAAAAGTCCTTTAGAATCACCTGATTCAACTAATTACTGTACTTCCAAGCAAGTCCCGATTTTGCTCTGTGAATCTTTTCCAAAAAGGTGATTCAAAGCTTTGTCAAATGTGATCACCCCGTCAGAGTTTCATATGGCTCCATCCTTACTGAGCATAGAGCAATGGAGACCATAAATATGAACCCATTCACCATTCATGTGGCTGATGTTATTCCCAGGTTTTTTTTTCCTATCCCAAAGGAGCCAAGTAGTCTTGAAAGTTCAGCCAATAGCACTTCTATTCATTCTATAGAATGCAAGCCTTTGATTTTAAACTCCAAGCTGCTACTCCTTGCTGTTAAAATGTTAGTTTTTCTGTATTCACAAGAAATAAAATTAGGGTATACTATACAATGTCTGATGAGAAGCCATCTGATATATTTGCAAATACTTTTATAGAAATTTAACATAGCAATTAGCAACATAGAATAGAATAGAATAGAATAGAATAGAATAGAATAGAATAGAATAGAATAGAATAGAATAGAATAGAATAGAATAGAATAGAATAGAATAGAATAGAAATAGCTGGAAGGGACCTTGGAGGTCTTCTAGTCCAGCCCCTTGCTCAAGGAGGAGAACCTATATCATATCAGACAAGTAGCTGTCTAATCTCTTCTTTAAAACCTCCAGTGAGGGAACTCCCATGATTTATGAAGGCAAGCTGGTTAATTTTCTTCACTGTTAGGAAGTTTCTCCTTAATTCCAGCTTGCTTCTCTCTTTGGTCAGTTTCCAAACATTGTTTCTTATCCTGCCCTTTGGTGCTTTGAAGAATAGTTTGATTCTCACTTCTTTATAGCAGCCCCTCAAATACTAGAATACTGCTATCATGTTGCCCCTGTTTCTTCTTTTCTTTAGACTAGCCAAACCCAAGTCCTGCGAACGTTCTTCATACGTTTTAGTCTCTTAGGCCTTTGATCCTTTTAGATGCTCTTCTCTGAACTTTTTCCAAAGTCTTAACATCTTTTTTGGAGTATGGTGACCAAAATTGGTTGTGTTATGGCAGATGATTTTTTTTAATTAGCTGGTTGAGTGTTGAGATTTATAAAGTATCAGGAACTTTATAAAGTTTGCAGTAAACAATCTCTTGTGTGTACGTGGTGTTTCACACCTTTGAAATGCTGAGCAAATTAGCTAATGAATTTAGCAATACATTATAGTTTAGTGTAGTGTGAGAGATCACAGTGAAGAAAGACTGCCAACAGGCCAAAGCCATTAGACATATATTTTGTATGCATGTTAAATATCTATTAGAGCAGGGCTTTTCACCCATTTAGGATATGGCAACATCCAAGTACCACCAGTCTCCTAGCAAGATGTCAAAAACTTGATGACCAAAAAAAAGGGAGGGGGGAAAGTGATGAAGTACAAGTAGTCCTCGATTTACAACAGTTCACTTAGTGACTCTTTGAAGTTACAATGGCACTGAAAAAAGTGCCCCCCAAGCCACAGTCGAGCAAGACACCTGCCTGCCTGTCCGGTGGCGCTCTTCCTCCTGTCCGAGGTTTTCATTGTTGTGAGCATTTTTGTTCAGGATTGGCAGCAAGGGTGGGGTGGGGGGTGTTTGGTTTTTATGCGCCCTGTCTGCTAGGTGGTTGCAGCAGGTCACTGAGCCCTGACAGCCCTGCAGCTCCAGCCATCTCTCGGTCAGGCTTGTGTGGTGCTGCCACCAGTTCAGCTCATTCCCCTCCCCCACTACCACTTTTCTAGGATGGTCACGTACCACCTGCCAGGTACCAATGTACCACAAGTGGTACCCGTACCACTGGTTGAAAAGCCCTGTATTAGAGAATGGACCAGGAACTCCATGATGTTGTCAAATGTTGCTAGGGAATAATAAAACAGCTTAAGCAATGAATGGATCAGATTTTTTTTAAAAAAATCTGCCAAACTTACCATTTACTTTAAGAAAGGGAAAGGAAGGCTCGCCAGCTGTATATTCTATTAACTCATATTAGAAATCCATCCAGCTTTATCCTACTTCATGACTTATGCATATATTATGCATGTCGTACTGGAAAATATTATCCAGAAAATGAAGCCAAGTTGGAAAAAACACAACCTGATGCCAGGACCCCATTAGCCTTCTAAAGCTCTGAGTGGGGAAACCATCCAAAGCAGCCACCATATCACAATTTTTAATATTAAATTCTTCTGAAAGAATCAAATGGGTTCTAGATTTTTAATCTATGTATTGAGTGAAAAAGTAAGTATTCCTTGAATTATGGATATAGGAGGAAGTATATCTTTAGGAATTCTTACATAAGAGCATTGGTGGAGCAGTGGGCTAATGCCTCCTTAAGTAACACCAGTTGCCTGCAATTAGTGGAGGTTCGCATCCCACCAGGCTCAAGGTTGACTCAGCCTTCCATCCTTCCGAGGTAGGTAAAATGAGGACCCAGATTGTTGGGGGCAATTAAGCTGACTTTGTAATAATGCCGCTTGGGGATGTGTGAAAGCCCTAATAAGCAGGCATATACATAGAATGAAGGCTACTGCTAAGCTTGTAAGCCACCCTGAGTCTTCAGAGAAGGGCGGGATATAAATGGAATTAAAATAAAATAAAAATAAAAATAAATTGACTTGATTGTTTGACAATACACAGACTGAAGCATGTCGGTCTCTCCAGCATGTTTAAGTTTCTTTCCATTAATACCACATGTGATAAAATGACCTCTGAATTCAAATCAAAAATGCTCTCTGAATCTGGATGAACCATATTGATACATATAATTAAATCATTCCCCCTCATTATTCTTGAAATGAAAGGCACTTGACAGTGAAAGCTAATGTTGATATTGTCAGATTGATTCTTATTTTTAGAAGAGTCTATATTTTTACAGACTTTGCCTCATAATATTTCAAAAGATTTTCTGCTTTTTTTATCCTACAAATACTTATGAATTCCCTTGGCTAAGTTCAGTTCCTTCTGTGATTGATATTCTACAGTTTGGAGATTTTATCTATTCTGTTATCCGTTATAGGCAGCTTGTGCAATAATATAATTTAAAGTTAAGAAATCCAAGTCTGTCTTTTTTTCAGTCTTGCAAAATTTTGAATCTTACTCTCAGGTTTTTTCCTGCTTCATATAACTTTGTTAATTTTTTTCTCTGCCCATCCCACAATCCTTTGTCTAGGATTGGAATTAGATTAGGTACCATTTGGGACAAGAAATTCATCTTGGATAATATATTCATTTGTACTGCTACAATAGGTCCTAGCCAAGTATATTTTAAATTTTCCTCTTTCAAGATTTTGTTTTATCTCTTAACTCATTTTATTGTAATTCTTCTGAAATATGTCTACATTGCTTCTAAGTATTTAGTGATTTCTGAGAGTAAAGATTGAACTGAAACCACAAGTATTTTTATTTTGTGTAATTCCTCAGGATATAGGTCAGTGTTCTCAACTCTGGCAACTTTAAAATTAAGGGACTTCAACCAATGGTGGAATTCAGCCAACTCAAACCAGTTTGGTAGAACCAATAGATAATTTTTTGTTGACTTTGGTGAACCAGCTGATGCCCTAGCCCAGGGGTAGGCAACCTCGGCTCTTTTATGATTTGTGGACTTCACCTCCCAGAATTACTGAGAGTTGAAGTCCACAAGTCATAAAAGAGCCGAGGTTGCCTACCCCTGCCCTAGCCCTTTTTCCCAAGGCCCAGAATGGACCACCAGAAGTGTGTGGATGCCACTTCCGGAAGTCCGTTCTGAGCCTTGGAGGCCTGGGGGAGGCCTCCTCGGTTCAGAACAGACTTCTGGAAGTTGTGTCCACGCAGAAAACCAGTTGTTCAGGCATTTGAATCCCACCCCTGACTTCAACTCCCAGAATTCTCTGTCCAACAAGCAGATATTGGGGGTGGGATGTAGCATGAAAATTGCAGAAGATTGCTGAATGTGCTGCATACCCTCCCCTGGATCTTTTATGAGAATATAAGTATATTCTGACTAAAAATATATAACTTTATTTACAACCTTTAGGGGGAAAAATTAAATCCTAGGACCAATTATAAAATATTATTTAATATACTGAAATCCTAGGCAGTTAATGATGAGTACCGGTAGTTATGTTAATAAAATACCAGATACCTTCATGCTCTTGTCTAACCTTATTGTGTTTATATTTTTCCAGCATGTAGATGGACTCAGATGGACTCAGGGAAATGTTGCTACTGGGGGTCACAAGGTGAAAATGAATCTGTCTGTGAATTGGCAGAGAAATGCATACTCTGAGCAATTGCCAATTTATATCATTGGCACTACATTAGCTGCAGATCAAATAAAGGTCTCAAATGGCTAATCATTTTCAGAATAGCTATCAAGTGACAGTTCTGACACGTCCCTCTTCCTAAAAAATACAGTGCCTAAAAGAAAAAGGAGACACAATGAAATAATGGTAAAAGGCCTTTTTGATCAGTGTCAGTTTTATTGAGAGATAAAATGAAATGAATATTTAGAACTACCAAAAGAAGGTACTCATAGATCAACATATTCAGCTTTCTTCAAAGGTAAATATTTTCCATTTTATAAGGATGACTATTTCTTAGAAAGCACATTCTTATTATAGCACCGATGATATACTGTATGAGAGACATTAAACTTAACTATTCTGCTGGGTCACAGTGGATCAATCATAAGAATCACTCAAAGGGTCTCTCTGGTGCTGCTTATCCTCCAAAAGGACATTCAGAAGGAATATAGATTTGGGCTTCCTTTGCATGCCATTTCTTCCCTGAAGCAACATTCTGAGTTTGGCTAACATAAATTAAATGGAAGGAACTCAATTTCAGAAAATGATCATTGGTTAGAAACTGTTGAGAATATTACTAGCTCTAGTTGTAGGTTTTGGCAGGGGTCTGTTTTCCGAGCTTGCTTCCTCCATGACCATTGGAACAGAACTAACTATTGGTCAGAAAGCCAAAATTTCTTTACTAAGGCTTCCTCTAATAAACAACTTGTTTGTTCATTTTGTTAGTTTATTTATCAAATTTATACAAATTTATAAAGTAACTCTGGACAGTATACAATAAAATCAATGTTTTATAGAGATCACTTAAAAACATTAAACATAAATAAAAACAAGATAACAAGAGAGAATCCATCAGGATTTCATACATGATGCAGCCAGCATACTACCTTCCTATTGCCAGGAGATCCTTAGACCTATTGAAAAAAATAACATGTTTTTGGAAGGTCACAAAGGTAGGGGCTAACCTCACCTTGGGGGAAAGGATGATGTTCCAAAAGGCAGGTGTCACAGCAGAAAAAGGTCCTATCTTCTAGGTTCTACCAGATAGAACACTTAGCAGATGGAACCAGCAATATTCCTTTCTTGCCAAACCTGAGGGGATGAGCAGATGTAATTGAAAGGATAGTTCCTCAGATACCTCATACCTGAGGGGCTTAAAGCTAAACCTGAGGGGATGAATAGATGTAATTTGGAGGGCTGGTCCCTCAGATAGCTGATACCATATAAGGATTTAAAAGTAAAAAAAGCAGCACCTTGAATTAGACCCAAAAGCAAACTGGTAACTACATAGCTCATGGAGCAGTGGGGTAACATGTAACTTCTAGAGGCATACTTGACTGCCCGTGCCATTGCATATCACCAGCTGAAGCTTCTGGATATTTTGGTTTCTGAAAATGAGAATCTTTGTAAATATGTTTGACAGAAGCTTTCAGGTTATTTATTTGTTGTTTTATTTATTTACCCTCTAGGCAATCCAATTGCTTCTTTAAAAGAACAATCCTCTCAAGGGAACAATGAAAAACAATTTTCCACATCAAGCCCAACCTAGAAGGCTTCACTAGTCACTTGCACAAGGATCTGCAAGAGAACTTGGGCTGACAGATATTGGGAAGAAAAGCTTTGCATGTGCAAAGTTGTAATTATATTTTAATTTCTCTGTCTAAAATCACATCATGACTTTCTTTCTATAATCTATCCTTGCTAATCATCAAAAACATAAATGGCATTTTATGTAAAAAGTTTATAAGATTGAATATTAAATTTTAAAATCCTCTATATCAGACATGTCAAACACAAGGCCCGGGGGCCGGATACGGCCTGCAAAGTGGTTACATGTGGCCCCCGAAGCCATCCTGGGAACAGTGAGGGAATGGCCCCTACTGCCTTGGCCCTGGCCCAGAGACCCTCCTTCTGCCAGAGACCCTCAGATCTGTCCCACTCCTGCCCAGGCCCCCATAGGGACCCTTGATGCGAACGATGTAGAGCTGGCCATACCCAACCTGTAGGCCATACGCACTCTAGCCACACCCACCCAGTAGGCCACGCCCTCCCTGGCCATACCCACCCGGCCCCTTAAAGGCAACCGCAATGCTGATGCGGCCCTCAATGAAATTGAGTTTGACACCCCTGCTCTATATCAATATATATTTGAGTCCAAATTTTAGCATGATATATATATATATATATATATATATATATATATATATATATATATATATATATATATATATATATATATATATATATTATAATATATTCTTTAACCTGTTCTTCCTCTATTTTAAATTTCAACAAAAGCAAACAAAAGAAGTACACAATTGTAGTTCAAATTCTACCTTGCTTTGCTTCAAGCAAGTCTTATTGCTCCAATAAGTCTTTTTGTCCATTTTGAATCTTTCCAGTAGTCTGAAAAAATGATATACAGTAAGGTCTTATATGTTACTGCAACTATTTAAATAATATAATAACTACATTGAGTTGCTCAGTTTTTACAATCTTTTACCTCATCATAGTGGTGGAAGCTTGGAACAGTCACTTCAAGTTCCCATGCATCCCAGGGATAGACAAAATTTCAGAGATATTTCTTTTTGACAAAGCTTTGATCAGATCACTGCTTCAGTGCAGACTGATGAAATAGGATGCTAAATCTGGTGGATTCAAAGTATTTAGTTTTTCTAAATGTTTTGCAGATTTAAAGAATTTCCTCAAATGTACAGTGCATGGGAGAGGCTGAAAAATGATAGTATTGACATTAATCCTGTCCCAAGAAATTAGGCCAATGAATTTTCTCAAATCATTAAATTCTGTCTACCAGAATAATTTGAGTGCTCCAACACCAGAGGTTTTAAAGAAGAGATTGGAGAATAAGTTGTCTGAAATGGTATAGGGTCTCTTGCATGAGCAGGGGGTTGGACTAGAAGACATCCAAGACCTTCCAACTCTGTTATTCTACTGTTCTGTTACTTGGGAATGGGAAAATTCATACCTGGCTTCATTCACCTATTCTGATTTAATTTAGTACAATTACTATAAACTCTAACTTTGCTCTCTCCTCCATTAATGGAAGATACATTTCTGTGCTGAACCTCTTAATATTTTCTTCTCAGAAAGCAGTGTTGACAAATTACACACCAAAAGGTGAAATAAATATTTTTAAAATGTTCCTTAGCTACATTTCTGACTCACTTTACCTCTTTATTTTTGACAGTTTAAGTATGACCATTAGTGCAGTTGAGAAAAAAATATTATCCTGTATTATTGTTCTATTATTTTTCAGTTTGATGAAACAGAATTTGCTTATGACGTTTCTTTGATAGGAGAAATGAATATCATAAAATTGTCCTATATGGAATGTAATATTGTTGCGCTTCAGATATAAGAAGGCTAAGAAATCTTTTCTGTCATTATACAATGTCTTCATTTTCACTATATAATTCACAGCTGGTTTAAAAGCCCAAAAAGTATTTTTCACAAATTTACAGATGCTTAAGTGATTGATCTGCAAGCATCTTGGGCAGAATACAGTGATTACTAGAAATTGGTATGGATTTGTAAACAACTATTGTCAAATTAATATTTTTAATGTTTTGTGTAAGTAACTTCCTTAGTAGTTCCAAAGGGGCTTTTTCAAAAGGCAACTGGACTTTCTTTGTTTCTGCATGAAGACATTTCACATCTCATTCAGTTAGCAAGCTAGTTAAGTGTAGTCTAGAAGGAATATTTATTAAGTGAGATGATAGATAGCTAGAAGACCATATTCATAAAGTACTCATCAGACTGAACTGAAAAATTGATTGGAGCACTACAGGATTTAGGGTTTGGGCACCTCAATATTTTCAAATGTTTAGATCAGGGGTGTTAAACTGCTGGCCCGTGGGCCGGATGCGTCACGGCGAAACCGCGCTCACCCCGTTGCTGGCAGTGGAAAAAAAGTCACGATACATCACGACATGTCATGTGACATTGTGAGTTTGACAGCCCTGGTTTAGATGATAAAAATGGGGAAGGACAGCTAATAAACAGAAGAAAGAAACAAGAATCTTGATAGGTTGGAAAACTGGGCTGAAAATAACAGAATTAAATTCAATAGAAACAAATGCAAGGGGTTTATTATTATTATTAAGGAAACAAAAATGAAAGGAATATATAGAGGCCTGGCAATAATGATTGGGAAAAGGGACTTGTAATTAGCTGATGTGCAATGTGATCAGGATGCCAAAAAAGCAAATATAAGTTCAGGTTAAATCAATAAATGTATAATTTCCATATTAAAGAAAATATTTTTTTTCTGTTTTATGCATTGGTCAGACCCCACTTTGAATATTATACACAGTTTTGGAAACCACATTTTAAGAAAACTTCAGTGAAACTAAAATAAGTACCCCCCAAAAGGGCAGTAAGAATAGTGAAGGAACTGGATCCTATAACTATAAAATGAAAAAAACTTGCTAAATTCAACTTTGAGAAAACAACTGAGAATGAATATGATACTTCTCAACTACCTAACAGGTCAAGAACTGTCCCATACAAGAACATCTTAAGTCATGCAAAGACAAACTGCAGTTGAGAACTAGAAAAATGTCCTAACTCATAAGGTATCAAGGAGAGTGGATGGGTTTCTCATTACTGAATATATGAAACAGAGGATGGGCAGGTATGGGGTGGATTTGATGGCCTAAACAACCTTTTCTGACTCTGATTTGATTCTCCTCTTTGAAATTTCTCCAGAGTCTGCTATGTTCTTGCTTTGCATTCTGCAATTAAATGTCAAGGGCATTTATTATGAAGCAACTTTGTCTATTTGGTCTTTTCAGTCTGAGATATGCAGGCAATCAAAATGGTTTCAGGGTGAATAAAAGACATATGTCAGAAGACAATTCCGGCTATAGCCTCAGCCACAATGAAGCAAGTTCAGATATGTAAGAATTTCCCAAGAAGCTTTGAAACCTCTTATAAATAATGTAAGGAAAAAACAGAAGCTTCTTTCATTAAAGATAAAATTGTAAGATAAGATTTTAGACTCTCTTGTAGCAGAATTTTCTCTCCTCCAAATTCTGCAGCCATATAATAATGTCAAGGAGATAGATAGATAGATAGATAGATAGATAGATAGATAGATAGATAGATAGATAGATAGATAGACAGACAGACAGACAGACAGACAGACAGACAGACAGACAGACAGACAGACAGACAGATAGATAGATAGATAGATAGATTTATCAGTACCTGTTTATTTCTGTCAATTTAGTTTAAATTTCTCCAAGAGAAATATATGGTTTTCTTCAAATACTGTTCTTGGGTTCAGACAGATGGCCATCTTGACTGTGTGATAGTTCTGGCTAAGATCCATGCCATGCTGTCATGTCTGACTAAGCACATGGTAAATATAACTGTTTTGAAGTTCTTCATTTTAGAAAAGTCTGTTATGATTATGCCTCTTAGTCCTGTTTCCGTTCACTACGTGCAAATGCTTCCTCTCAAGAGAACAGCCTTTGGAGGGCAGTTGCCTTTAGGATATGGTACACTAAACATAACACAAATGAGAGATGGAGAGGAAAAGAAGAAAATGTACAACTAATTGTGATGCTGTAAACTCTTGTCAGATCAAAGTTAGAGGGTGTTGTCCTTAGGAAAAGGATTCAGGCTAGCAAATGGTGTAGTTTTCAAAAGAACTGCTTGAAAAATAGTGCGAAACAAGCAAATGTCAGATTGCATATCTTGCAAATGTCTTACACAGAAAAGTTTTGTGAAGCAAGGAAGTGGCAAGCGAAAATGGAAAAATTAGCAGGACTGTATTAGGAAAGGAAAAGTAAGGCTTTGAAGTTCAAACTTTATCAAATTAATTTAAAGGAAAAAACCCAAACAAATCCTAATTCACAGTGAGGAAAAAACTTTCAACATGAGCAAGTAGCTTTCTCAGTCTGAAATCCAAAGTCAGAAAATAAGTTTTTGTGTGAACAATTCAACATTAATTGACCAGCAAAGACTTGATGATCCATCCTAATGACATTTTTCTATTCTTCTTGGCAGTATTTCAGAGGACTCTTTTTCATCTGTGGGGATCAACCTTTCATCTGTGGGGATCAATCAGCCTGCAACCTTGGGGATGTTTGGTGGCTTGAGAGGACTCCTCCTACCTTTTAACTCAGGGTTAACTCAGGGTTACCTCAGGGTTACCTCAGAGTTAACTCAGGGTTAACTCAGGGTTAACTCCCAGAATGACATCCACAAATCTTAAAGTTGCCAAGTTGGGGGGGTGGGGGCTGTTTTAACTTATCTTTCATCCTTACTTTAATCTGTGTGTCATACAATATTAATATTGTTTTAACTATACCTATGTGATTTTATTATTTTTTTCATCCATAAACTGCCTATGGTCGCTTGCATAATGGTGCCTAAATTTGATAAAGAAATACATACAAATAAATAATATATTATCACCTGAGCCTGGTATCTTCTAGTGCAGGGGTAAGCAACCTTGGTTCTTTTATGACTCATGGACTTCAACTCCCAGAATTCCTGAGTCAGCTATGCTGACTCAGGAATTCTGGGAATTGAAGTCCATGAGTCATAAAAGAACCAAGGTTGCCTACCCCTGTTCTAGTGCAAAGCATTTGTTCTTCCCTTAAGCTTCTCCATCTGATTCTTGTTTACCTGGTTGGTAAACTGAACATAAAGGCTGCTCTTCATGACTGTTTTAAGAAAGACTGAAGCAGAATCTTCATTATTTGTTTACCCTTAGATAAAACCTTATCAGATTAATATTTTGAAAAGCTTTTCCTCTCTTTGCATGAAAAGTAACCTTAGAGCTGAAAAGTGAATCTTAACACTCTTTTAAGTTTACTTGCTACAATTTGTACTTCCATTGGAGAAGATCCTTGCCAATGTTTTCATTTATTTTCTAAATTTCTAGCTCTATTTTTTCAATTATCCTCTATATTATTCCACAGTTCTGACATATTATTATTATTATTATTATTATTAGTTTTTATAAACCGCCCTTCTCCCGAGGGACTCGGGGCGGTGTACAGAGGAAGGGAAGGTATACAGACCGAACAATAAAATAATAAGAAACACTAATGCACACAAACTGGGACCCCAATTAACGCTATCATGCCAGGCCAGCCTGCTGGAACAAAAAAGTTTTTAAGTCGCGACGGAAGGTACGGAGGTCAGGGGCCATCCGGATTTCGGTAGGTAAGGTGTTCCAGAGGGCTGGCGCACCCACTGAGAATGCCCTCCCCCTGGGGGCCACCAGCCGACATTCCTTGAGCGGTGGCACCCTGAGGAGGCCCTCTCTGTGGGAGCGCACAGGACGGTGGGGTGCTGACATCGGCAGAAGGTGCTCCCGTAGGTAGTCCGGACCCATGCCATGTAGGGCTTTGAATGTCATTGTTAGCACCTTGAACTTCACACGGAAGGCAACCGGAAGCCAGTGCAGCGCACGGAGGAGAGGTGTGATATGGGAGTATCGGGAGGCTCCCAAGAGTGTCCGTGTCACAAATCATCTGAGCCATAAGGCTTAGCAGGTTGTGCGAAAGTATTCCTTAAACAGAGCATTCTTGCAAACCAGGCAACAATCTGGTCTTATTTAATTACATTGAAGCAGATATAGTCCCAAGCATACGAACATTGCCCTAAGTTTTTAATGTTTATTTTCTCAAGGTGAAGGCTTTTCCCCAACAGGAAATAAATTCCATCATCTTCAGAAATGAGATCTCATCATCTAAATGTGTTGTCTTTTGTATCTGATCCTATGCAGAATTACTTGGAAGCAAATGCCGCTCAACACTCGAGACTTTAATTCTGAATGTACAAGCATATGGTTTAAGTTTAGATCAACCACTATATTTGCTCAAAGCATCAGGCAACATATCTTCTAAAAGGTTCTCTATGGACATCTCAAGGGGACTTTTCACATTAACTGAGAGAATATATGTCCATGCACAGAAGACATTGGTCCAGCATTGCTGCCAAAGCTGGTTGTGAAGTAAATACAAATTGGTTTATCACAAACTGAGAAATCCTCCAACAGCTAAGTACATGAAGGAATGTGATCTTTAATATTACTGTTTGTGACTTTTGCAGAACTTAAATACACAACAATTACTTTGACCCCCTTACAGATTATCTGAAAGTTACTTGCTTTGGGGAACAGGGGAAGAAATTTCTGTAAAACAGGGGTGTCAAACTCAATTTCATTGAGGGCTGCATCAGCATTGCGGTTGCCCTCAAGGGGCCAGGTGGGAATGGCCAGGGTGGGCGTGGCCTACTGGGTGGGCGTAGCTAGAGTGCGTATGACCTATGCATCAAGGGTGCCTATGAGGGCCTGGGAAGGAGTGGGGCAGATCTGAGGGTCTCTGGCAGGAGGAGGGTCTCTGGGCCAGGGCCAAGGCAGTGGGGGCCGTTCCCTCACTGTTTCCAGGATGGCTTCGCGGGCCACATGAAACCACTTCGCGGGCTGGATCCGGCCCCCAGGCCTTGTGTTTGACATGTCTGCTGCAAAAGGTCAAATGTACTTGGATTATTTATGCTCTGTTGTTTGTATCAACTAGATGTGTTTGACCAATTCTCTCAACTTTCCCCACCAATAATTTTCATTGCCTGAGATTATTGTGGTTGTAGTCCAATACATCTAGAAGGTCCCAGTTTTGAGAAAGCTATGTTTGAAGGTGAAGTTTTGCTCACTCTCATCCTACATTCGAACTACAGATATTCACCACTATTGCAAATCTATGTTTAGCTTTCTCCACTCTCAGATAACTCATTCATGCTATCTTTTTATAGCTACAATTTTTTCTTTATTCAACAAATCTTCTCTTAGTCGCTATGCATACATTTCTCCTCTGGAAGGGCGGCCTTCTTTAATATTTTTGGAAGTTTTTGAATAGTTAAAATTACTCCAAAGGCTGTATTTTAAAATGACAACAAATATTCAGATTCTGTTTAGGCCTTATCTGATGCTAGTAAACATGGTCAAAATGGAAGGGAGGGGTGGAGGGGGGCAAATCTCTGAGCCTTATGCTTAAAATAAGCCATGAATGGAAGAAACAGCATGCTGACAAATTTGTTTCTTCTAACCTTTACATGCTGATAAGCATTTTGTATTTTGAAAAGGGATTAAATTGGAAAGAATATACATGAATATTCCATTTAGTATTTTCTGTTCATTGGGAAATTGGCAAATCTAGCAGGAGGAATGGTTGCCTCAAATGAAAAAAATCATTTGCTAAAAAGGGCTATGCTACAAAATAGAGGGAAAATGCCGATACCATTAGTCTGAATCTAAATGTACTATTTCCACAGATGTACAATATTTTTCTAAATCCTTGAGTTTGATCAGTGCTGAACCTTATCTGAAATTTCAGAGAAAGATAAATTAAACATACCATCATTTAAATTGGAATAATTAAAAAGAAAGACATTTGGAACATCTTCTATTCACCTAATAAGAGTAAAATCATTGATTTTCCCCCACCCCTTACTTTGAGATAATTATGCTAAGATTAATAGCAGAAATAGAAAATTTGGAGTTACTTTATTCCCTTAACTAAATTTTGGAATAATTTCACAGCCTTCTGTTTATTGGCTGTCCATATTTTTGCCAAGATAGTCTCACTTCCTGGTTTGATCAAGTCCAGATCATCTGTGTGTTCTTTCCAGTGAATTTCATGTATTTCCTGTCCCAATTATTACTGGTTCTTAATTGTTTCTGTGTTTATATATTCTGCTAAGCCATAATGAGCTTATGTGTTCAAAGAATTCAGCCAATTGTAGCTTATTCAGTAATTAATAATTAAACAAAATATGGTGTAGCAGAATTTGTGAAACCATTATGAAGAACTATTTAGTTTTGCCTCCAGAGTTTCAGTTTCCAGTAGCATATTATTATTATTATTATTATTATTATTATTATTATTATTATTATTATTATTATTATTATTATTATTATTGATTTTATTTATATACCGCCCTTCTCCTGAAGGACTCAAGGCTGTGAACAGGGCAGATATATAAAAAATACAAAAATACAAAAGTTAAAAGAAAATTAAACATATGCCCAACTAAAAACAGTAAATACATATATTAAAAAATGACAATAAAAACCCAACCCATCCTCCATCAGGCCAGGCCGGCTTGTTCAAATAAGAGTGTCTTCAGATCGCGACTGAAGGAGCGAAGGTCGGGCGCCATCCGGAGCTCAACCAGCAACCGATTCCATAGCTCCGGGGCGCCCACAGAGAAGGACCTCCCCCTGGGGGCCACCAATCGACATTCTCTGATCGATGGCACCCTGAGGAGGCCCTCTCTGTGGGAGTGCACAGGGCGGAGGGAAGTTGATGCCGGCAGCAGGTGCTCCCTAAGGTACTCTGGACCCATGCCATGTAGGGCCTTAAACACCATTACCAGTACCTTGAATCTCACCCGGAAGACAACTGGTAACCAATGCATATGAAGCTGAACTGTCATCTCATTTTGATTTTTCTTTTTTAGACTGCCTTACTTACTTTAATTGATTTCCACCATTTCTGGCTCAGGTGATCCATTATAGAACTTGAGGATTATTTTTCCCAACACAAAAGAGGTGGGATACTTCAGACTAAGTGGATCTGAGCCAGCAAAAAAGAAAGTGTTGATTAATTCTTTTCTTCTAAGTTATTTGCCCACTCAAAGTTGCCTCTTCAGAAACTATTTCCTATACAAAAGAGAAGAGATATGCAATTGTCTGTTCCTCTATAGGAGTAAAGTACTGAGACAGAGATTTTGAGTAGGATGGCAAAATGTAGTATGTGCTATGACCCCTTAACTTAGATATTGGTTCACCCAGATAGAGATATATTTCCATATAAAGCAGATAGAAACTATCTGTTTATTATGATTACTAAACAGTTACATGTGTGCATTTTTTTCTTATCTTTCTTTTTGCAGTTCCTTTTTCAAATAGCCACTTATACTTCACAAGAGAAAGAAATGTGAAAGTATAATACTGTTCAGTAGATTAATATGTCGGTGGAATCACAAACCAGTTGAATATAAGTCCTTAATCCTTTTTTTATATTGCCACATTTTTCTTTGATACCGTGCCAGATTTTATGAAAGTTTTGATGAATGACCTGCTTGAACAATTTCCCAAACACTGCTTCTCTTGAAAATGGCTACTGCTAATCTCTCTAAGAAAAAATGACAGAGTATTAGATTAGCATTTGCCCTGATTAAATCCCTAGTTGGGGGATTTCAACTTTGGACAACATAGTTTCTTTACAATGTTATGTACACTTAGCTGAGAGTCTCACTGAACCCCTTGGAGTTTAGTTTTTAAAAAGTTTATAGGTTACCTTTTGCTTTTTCAGTCTATTCCTGCCCCCACCCAAAAAATACCTGTATAATAATAATGCAAGAACAAAAATAGCTTCTAGTTCAATGTGAATTTTTAGTTCCTTCTTTTTTGGCCCTTTTGAGCTGTATTTTCTTATAACCCTGAGAACTGAAATGAAGGCTTGCAGCCTACTTTACCAGTTCAGTAAACATTAGATTATTTCTAGTTTCAAATGTACAATTAATGTCACATCATTATCCAGTTTTAGCATTTTTCTGTGAATCAGATGTTAAGGGAAAAAATCTGTAATATGTACCTTATAGTTTTTGACATTAAGGGACGCGGTGGCTCAGTGGGTTAGGACGCTGAGCTTGTCGATCAGAAGGTCGGCAGTTTGGCGGGTCAAATCCTGAGTGCCACGTAACAGAGTGAGCGCCTGTTACTCATCCCAGCTTCTGCCAACCTAGCAGTTCGAAAGCACATAAAAATGCAAGTAGAAAAATAGGGTCCACTACGGTGGGAAGGTAACAGCGTTCCGTGTGCCTTTGGCATCTAGTCATACCGGCCACATGACCACGGAGACGTCCTTGGACAAGCACTGGCTCTTCGGCTTTGAAACGGAGATGAGCACCGGCCCCTAGAGTTGGAAATGACTAGCACGCATGTGATGGAACCTTTACCTTTACCTTTAGTGTTTGACATTAATAAACAAAATACTTATTCCATCTAATGACATTGAAGATGCTTAAATAGATTTCAGTGGCAATTATTAGCAGTTCTCAGCAGTGTTCAAGGATCTGTGTTAAAAATTTAAGATGGTACTTATGATAGGCTATTCAAAGCCCCAACTTTTATACATGCACATAGATATGAGGGGCAGAATGATATGTTTATGCTGCCATGACAGCTATCTTGGTATTTTTTATTCTGGGGGCATAGACATTGCTTGTATATCACAATCTTAATCTTGCTTAATTAACAGCAAGAGTAGAGTTTTGCCTGAATTGATTTAATTGAACTGAATACTTCACCTTTCTGCATAAATCAGTGAGTTTAAATATGTTTTCCATTGGGTAGATTCCTCTAGATTAACAGTGTGGATATTTATCTTTGTTGTGATGCCAGCATGCATTCATAATAATGACAAAAAAACTTCTTAGATTGGAAATACACATTATTTTGTGTCAAGCAAGATCAGCACTGGGAAACACATAGCTTTTGCCATGTAAAAGCAAAGGCAAATATTTTACCCCTTTCCTGTCCTAGATAGGAAAAAAAACAAGCCTTGTTCTTCTAAAATCAGAGATAGAACTCTGGGGAAATGTAGAAAGAAATTACTGTGCCTCAACCAGGAAAAAGTGGATGATACGATCTCCCCAACAGCTCTGACAAATGATTAGAATTACTGGTCCAGAGCAGAGGGGAGGGGAAGCAGAGAACTTTTCTCCATAATCTAGGTTATATCTAACAAATACATATACTGCATTACATCTTAATTTTACCTAGTGTACTTGAGTCCAATATTATTTATATCTCCATAGAGCCATGGTGACTATAAATACTCAAGCTCTTAAAGGATACAGTTATTGATTATTTTTATTGATCGATTTCATGTCACACTACAGTCTTGTGACTTTCAGCAATTTACATGATACACAAAAAATTAAAATATCCTTGGTATGATTAAAACAAGAATAAACTGAATATAAAATTAACCAACATACAATGTAACAATAAAACTAACAAAGAACATTTTTAAAAGTGTTAAAAATAGAACAGTAGATATACATCACTAGAAAAGTTCAAAACCTGAAAGCCATTGAAGCAATTGAAGAGGGTTAGCCAGATCTTCATGGGGAGATCATCCCCCATATTTTAGCTCTGACACCCATTAACATTTGGCAATGTGAGGCTACATTTTAAGGAGTTTTTTTCCCTCTATACAGGTATATACAAGATCTACACAGGTTGGGGGAGACAGTTTTGCAGGGACCTATAGAAGGCTTTATAAGTTAAAAATCAGCATTTTAAATATATCAGATTGGACATGATCTTTCTTTCAAAGATCATAAATTTTCCTTGGAAATTCATTGAACTCAGTGAAACTCTAAGTCTGAAAGATTTCTATACATCAATCCATCTTGTCATCTTTGTGTCTTTTAATTTAAACCAAGGGTAGGCAACCTTGGCTCTTTTATGACTTGTGGACTTCAACTCCCAGACTTCCTGAGCCAGCATGGTTGGCTCAGGAATTCTGGGAGTTGAAGTCCACAAGTTATAAAAGAGTCAAGGTTGCCTATCCCTGGTTTAACCAATACGCCCCTGGAGTTGTAATGTAAATTTGACAGTTATCTTGTCCTTGCAACATTGCGTATTTACAATTCAATGATTTTAAGATTTATTTAGTTTATATAGTTTATGAGTTTTATACAGTTTTCTTTTTAAATAGTTTTTTTTAAAAAATTTCTTGCGTGTTTGAGCTATTTCTCAAAGGTGAGAAAGGCAGGCAGGTATCTCTACTTACAGTACATACCTCAGTGCTCAGGTCAGGAGGCAGCACTATAATTATTTAATTATTTTGTTTTTATTTTTTTATTCCCCAGAATAAAAGGCACTAGAGTATTGCATATCTGGCAAGTAGAGAAAACACTAGATGAGAGACCTGCTTGGAAATTAGGCAACAGGAACTACAAAAACTGGTCCCAGGATGTGAAGGGCTAGAAGGCTTCTAGGAAAAGAGATCCCCGCCTTTTGTATTATGTGTTCAGTCCTGATTTGCTATGATCCCTCTTCCCTTAAACAGCATCATTTCGTAGTGTTGATACCAAATGAGTGTTAATAAACAACAATAATTTATATGAAAATGAGCTGGTATTTTACATTATCTGCTTCTACAAAATGTTGCCTGTACACTCTGCAGTTGAAAGATTTTTCAGTAATAGTATATGAATAGGAAACACAGTCTTCTACATCTATTGACTGATGTTTTTATAAATGTTTTAATTATTATGCCTAGCAGCTATCTGCATGAATTTATTGGTTTCCTCATCATTCCTTCACAAAATAAATGTGCATTTTAACAACATCTAAAATGACGTTGATATTGGACTTGAAGTATTTTTTTTCTCAAACTCACCCTTCTTATATCTTTACATAGTGCAGTATTTATTTATTTTTATTTTTTGAGCAAGAACAGTTTTGGGGAAAAAACTCATCACTTATTCTTTTGTATTGTTCATTTTCAGTATTGTAAGATATTCATGACCAGTTTGGGGAAAACCCATATAATTTTATTTCAGTATTCAAAATGTATTAAATGTTTCACACTTAGAAAATGTAGTTTAAGAGATGGTACTTGCTTATTGCCAGCAAGCCTGATTATGCCTATCATGTGTTGAATTTAGTCTAAAACAGGAGTGTCAAACTGCCAGCCCGCGGGCCAGATGCATCTTGCCAAAACCGCGCCCACCCCATTGCAGGCAATGGAAAAAAAGTTGAGCTATGTCGTGACACATCACATGATGTTGTGAGTTTGACACCCCTGGTCTAAAAGATGGTTGGAAAATATATTTACAGTAATGGTGCTTCCCAAGTTTATATCTGAAGGAAAACAATGGTTTTGATGTGATGACTCCTCCCTGCCAGCTGTGCTGCATATCCTCCTGCCAAGATGGGGCTTGTTGTAGCTTGCAAATGTGATGCCATTTCCAGCAGGATTATTTTAATATAGCATCTATTGAAACAGTGGGAAAGTCTGAAAATTTTGAATTTTGAATCCATAAGTGTTTCAAGGAACTGGAATGAATAACTCTGCTTAGATTTACATTCTGGAACTTAACAGCAGTATCTAAATGTTAACCTTATATTATTTGCTTACCAGTCTTGTGTACAGGCAACCAAAACATATGGTTGTGCTGCCATATACATGATTAATTTTATTACCTTTAAAATAAGCCTTTTAACATATCCCGGTGAATTAAAGAAAAGATCTTGGGAACCACAATCTGAGATAGATAAAACAAACATTGTTTGTATTTAATAGCAAAATTGCTTCTATATTCTAGAAAGACCTGCATATAAGGGACAAATTAAATACATTTTTTTTGTAATGGAGTTGTGATATATTTATTTAAGTGTATTTAAAAAAATACTGGAAAAAGGTACAGTGTAACTCTACTACCTCTACCTGATATGTCCTTTATTAAATGTGATAAACATGTGTTATTTTCTTACATGTAGTGAGAGTGTTTCAAAACTCTGGCTCTCCAAAACAGGCAGAGGCATGGGATGGGCTCTAGGCAAACAAACTGAACCAGTGTCACTTAGAGGATATGCACACATATGTAAGGCTTGCTTGACTCTGCATGTGAAATTCACTATTTCATTACTTTGTCTATCCTAGATTTAAGGAGTACCACATTAATCAACTACACTATTACTGAATAAAACTTAACATTAAAGGAATTTATATTTTCATTTTGGTTAATGATCTTTTGGTATTATGCACTGATTTCCTATTTGTTGCTTATATTTTTTTATCTTTATTAAAAACTAAAATCCCATAGACGTCCAAAGCCAGGCAAATTCTGTTTAGAGATCCAGCAGGCTTAGAATGGTGAACAGGGAGTTGGTCAACTCAGCATTTCATGATCAATAAATAAATAACTACATCCAGTTTTATACTACTGGCTAAGCATGCCACAGCCATTTGGATCACAACTCGTGGTCATGTTTTAATCAATTCTATCAATAGGTTCACTATGTAGCAGGTTTTTCTGACTCCCTGTTCTTCTACAATATCAACATTCATCTAACAAGAATAAAACCAACCAATGATCCTACATGGATTTCTTCTATAATATAATATCATGCATTATGAAATCAACTTATGACTGGCAGCAGTGAAGAGGACTTATTATCATCTGAAATTTTCATTTTATTTATTCATTATTTTTTATTTATTAAATTTCTATGCCAACTATCTCCTCCCTCCCCACACACAGTGATTCTGGGCTCCTCTCATTTTAATGAGAAAATGAAATAAACTAAGTTATGTAATATCAGCATATAGTTTACAACAATTACATTGAAGTAAGTTGAGACCAAGTAAGGTTTAAATATCTCACTTTTTATTCAGTTATGAAAATGGAAAAGAAATTTGATAAATATAACAGGCAGAAATAAAATTATATGGAAAAATAGTATTAGGGAAGTTGCATAGAATATTAATCAGTCTATAAAAAGATATACTAGTGTACAATATCGGTTAAATAAAGCATAAATTGAAGGAGAATATATGCAAAACTCAAATGATTAAAAAAGATTTTTTTCTGAATATATATTTTGAATAAATATTTGATGAGAAATTGTCAGATTGCGGACACAGATAATGACATATAGCATTGATAAAGCATATTCCCACAGAATTACTTTCAGTACTCCATTGCTAAATCATAAGGATAAATATTTTAAATAAATAAGTTTGATTCAGAATTTTAAAATTCTACCTATATCAGTGCAGAACAATAAAAATGATCTGGCATTTATTCATAACAAAAGAAAAAAAGACTTCCCTGTGATCATGGAAGGGTGGCAGCCCTCTGCTTGAATCCAGGACAACCTCCTTTTGCCTGAAGAAGAAGAGACCGACCATAAAGATGGCCGATCACTAAGCCTCTCCCTGCCAAAAGCCAAAAGCACTACCCAGCACTAAGAAGCAATCTGGAGGACCTGGGTGAGCCTTTACTTTTCCTATTCCCTTAACCATCTTCCTGTGGGACTTTCCTGAAAATCTTTTTCCCCATCTTTTGAAAAAACAATGAATATCTATGCTGGGAACAAATCTTAAAGCCTTAAAGCTTTAAAAGAAATTTAATTAATTCAGCAAAGAATCTAAGCAATTTCATCTGTATTTACTAAAAAGCTCCTATTTTTTGCTGGGGATCCACTATCCTATTTTCTCTCTAAGCTGTGAATTAAGGGAAAAAATTCGACTAATGTTACAAAAGTTTTATATTAATTTGCAAAAAAAAAGAAAAGAAAAGAAAAGAAAGTTTTTACATTGCATTTTATAATGTTATTGATGACATCTTGTGGTGAAACCTGGTACAGCAAGTAAATTTCTTTTTTCTGTTCTGAGAGCTGACTGAATAACAGAGCTGTCCTTGACATTATTCTTAAAGATAAGTGTGGGAACCCCTGGCACTGAAAACAACTCTTTTGGAGGTGGATAATCTTTGATTCTTATTAAAATAGCCTCCATGGAAGACTTAGCTGCAAACAATAACAAAATGGATGAATATATCCCACCACTTGACTATAAACTGATACTGGACACAATTTTGGCAATGACAGAACAAATTAAAGCCAAACTGCAAGAAAAATCTGACAACTCAAAACCACCAAATGAAATTCTGACTTTAAATGGAGAAAATATAACCCAAAAACAAATAGAAGTGGAAACTAATACTAAAATAGGAGATTTCAAAGAAAAACAAAAGCAACCTGTAGAAAACCTTAAAGTCCAAACTTTAATGGCAACTACAAAACTTACAACTCAAAAAGCAACAGCACCTGAAGAAAGCAATACTAAGAGAGAAGACACTAAAGGTCTTCAAATACATTATATTGAAAATTCAACTAATCAAATGACAACCATAATACCAGCTACTACTTTCTACCTAACCCAGATAGAATTGAAAGAACAAAAAGACTTGACTGATCTAATGACAACTATATTACATCAATCATCAAAACTGAACTATCAAAGCAAAACTACAATGGCTACAAAGGGGACATTTTCCTTGCAAAATTGACATTTTGACATTCCCTGGATTCAAATAAGGGGTATAGGAAGAAAGGAAATACATTTGAGAATTTAAAGATGCCAAAAGGGAAGCCTAATTGGCACAAAAAGAAGGCAAGAGTTAGATTTTAAAAACTGAACTTGTTTCTTTTTTTGGGATTCCTAAAGATAGAGTATAAAATACCTTTCAATGGATTAAGGGGAATCTCTAAAAAATACAACTGATTCTACATTTAGCTTTTAGATCTGTAAGGGAAAACAAAAGTAAGCTCTTACAATATAATTTTGAACTACAGTGTATTATAGAAATTGGAATGATATATCAAAAGATAGTATTTTAACAACTGATGTACAGTTAAGAATATTAGAATATTTTAGCTGTTACTTTTGAACTATATTATAGAATCTAGAATTTTATATATAAAAGATAGTATTTTAATAATTGTTGAATGGTTAAGATAAAAAATATACTTCTAATAATTGGTGATTTGTTAAGATGAAAACTAGACTTTAATGATAAAACTTAAGAATGTTTTGTAACAAACAATGTACGTTTTGTAGACAAGATAATTATTCTTTACTGAAATAGAGAATTGTGGGTTACCCAAAAATTAAGCTTTCTTTTGTATACTATAGGCCAGGGGTAGGCAACCCCGGCTCTTTTATGACTCATGGACTTCAACTCCCAGAATTCCTGAGTCAGCATAGCTGAAGTCCATGAGTCAGCATAGAGTTGAAGTCCATGAGTCATAAAAGAGCCGAGGTTGCCTACCCCTGCTATAGGCTATTCTAGAATATTTTATTGCAATTAGATAAAATTTAAAAACAGGATATTGATATATATTAGTGAAAATATATTGAAAATTTTGTTAATTGACTAGGTAGAAGTAGAAGTGTATTAACTTGACTATTTTGACTATGTGATAACTAAGGGAATCAGAGAGGGAATTCCTGTTGATGTGACCTGAACTATTTACTACTTGTTATTTGTTATTTTGACTACCCAACCACCATATTGCTTCACAAATACATGTATATGTAAATATTAAAAATCAATAAAACTTGTACAACAACAAAAAGAAACAACAGATGGAAAAAACTTACCAAAGAGAGAAGCAACCTAGAACTAAGGAGAAATTTCCTGACAGTTAGAGCAATTAATCATTGGAACAACTTGCCTCCAGAAGCTGTTAATGCTCCAGTACTGGAAGTTTTTAAGAAAAGACTGGACAGCCATTTGTCTGAAATGGTATAGAGTTTCCTGCCTCAGCAGAGGGTTTGACTAGATGACCTGCAAGATCCCTTCCAACTTGTGTGTGTGTGTGTGTGTGTGTGTGTGTGTGTGTGTATGGTGGCAATAGAGGTCTCTTTTATACAAGATGAAGAAAAACCTTTTTTGATTTTAGTCCAACATTAATATATCTGCCTTTTGCACCAAGTCACAGTTGATAGATGTAGATTTTAATCATTAATCTGCTCATTCTTACTTTATGGCTAGTTGTTACAGCTTATATTTATCTGTATTTTTTCCTCTCTATGATAGATTTATCTGTATAGTGTGTCTTGCCAAATATATATTCTTTTCTGTTTAGATTGACTGGTATTTGGCTGTATTTAGATAAGCTGTTTTCATAAACCGACTCTTTTTAATTTGCAATACATTATCATTCCCACTGATGTATTTTTTTAGTGAGACATTATTTCTATCTGTTCCTCAGGCCTTTCAAAAACTGAACTTATCACTGCTTACTTCAATGACAACTGATCCCTTACTAAGATGCATAAATATGCAGTGATAATCAATGTGTGCTACAGTAGCAAATAGGCTAGATGGAAAGATGGTTGCTAATTATGGGAATTAACCTTTAGTGCTAATAAAGGTTAAAGCTGAGCTGAATCATCAGAAAATGTTTTCCCTGCTGCAGAGTTGAATGCTCCTTTGAGCTTTGGAAGAAACATTCACAAAATCACTGTTTGATTCATTATCCCATAATTCATTTTAACCATCCGTTTTCACAGACAGAACAGGTAAAGGTTGAACAAAAAGTACATTCTTAATACACCTACAAAATAGAATTAGGCAGCAATCTTAAATGGACTGAGACTTATTTCTGAGTAGAACTGTATAATATTACCCTGTTAGGCTTAGCTTTAGCCAGCTTGTTGACTGAGATATATACTAGCTTCATACATCATACTGGTTTCACATGTAGTTTGTTTTGGCTAGGTCATATAAGTTGTAATTTTCCAGATAACCCATTGTGGCTTGTACAAACAATGGTTAAGTACAAGATGCTGAGTTCAATATACGTTTCTTAATCTTAATAATAATATAATAATAATGAAGTTGGAAGTGACCTTGGAGGTCATCTAGTCCAATCCCCTGCTCAGGCAAGAAACCCTATACCATTTCAGACAAATGGCTGTCCAGTCTCTTCTTAAAAACTTCCAGTATTGGAGCATTCACAACTTCTGGAGGCAGGATTTTTTTTTTAAAATTCCATTTATATCCCGCCCTTCTCCGAAGACTCAGGGCGGCTTACAAGCTTAGCAGTAGCCTTCATTCTATGTATATGCCTGCTTATTAGGGCTTTCACACACCCCCCAAGCGGCATTATTACAAAGTCAGCTTAATTGCCCCCAACAATCTGGGTCCTCAATGTTCCATTGATTAATTGTTCTAACTGTCAGGAAGTTTCTCCTTAGTTCTAGGTTGCTTCTCTCCTTGATTAGTTTCCACTTCTAGCATAAGAATAAGAGTGATTTACCTAATTTGGTAACCATATCACTTGGATCCATTGAAAAATGACATTCTCCACCATGAAACTCAGGTACAGCACAATCAGCTTGTTATAAAATCAAAATAATTTCATCTTTAAAAGATACATATTAAGATTTATATATGTCTATGCTGTAGACTTTTTCAAAACTATATTATGTAATCAGTAAATCCACCTAACCAAAGCAATGTTAAATACATGAGAGAAAAATTGAATTAGTTCTCTGTGATAATGGGGTACCTGATTTCATGTTTTATCATATAGCTCATCGAGGCCAGATTATGAGTTTTCTGATTAATATTATGTTTTGTCACACAATCAGCTCGATGTTCACACTGGCTTTGGCATTTTTATCTACTACTGAGTCATTCCCAAGGACCTGGGATAGACAAATGTTGATGCTATCATCGCAGGATGTAAGCCAGGGGTCTTCAAACTTGGCCCTTTTATGACTTATGGACTTCAACTGCCAGAATTCCTCAGCCAGCATGCCTGGCTGAGGAATTCTGGGAGTTGAAGTGCACAAGTCATAAAAGGGCCAAGTTTGAAGACCCCTGATGTAAGCTGTTTCACGTGCACTTACTATTGGTATTACCTTTGTTTCCTTTTGCCACAGTCATTGTATTTCTATTTGTAGATCTTTGTATTTTGTTACCTTGTCCAGTTATTTCTCAGCTATTTTGCTGTCTCCAGGTACCGCCATGTCCATTACCCAGACTTTTTCTGTCTTATTTATTGACAATTGTTAAATCTGGTATTATATGTCAGGTGCCTGTCAGTTTGAATTCTAAAGTCACAGAGTATTTTAGCATTTTCCTTTTCTATTACTTTTTTTCTATTGTATGGTCCCACTGGTTCTTGCATGCAGGCAAATTATATTTCTAACGTATCTTCCAATGCAAAACTGTTGCTACTCTGTTGTGCTATTGTTTGTAGTCAGTCTGTGCGATCTACTTGCAGAAGCTGATCCTTATTGTTCCTTTGAAGTCAGTCTTGACTTGCTTGGACAAATATTTCTTGGCAAGATATCAGGAGTGGTTTACAATTGCTTGCTTCCTGAGGTTGAGAGAGAATTGCCATTTCAAAGCATGATAATTTAAGCCTAGTTATTTGTGTCTCAAATGAGAACAACTGAATGATCACTGAATTAGCTATTTGTTTGGCTGTAGATGGTACTTTCAAGAGTCTTCACCAGAAGTGAAGTTCAAGTTCAAAAGTACCAATGTTCTTTCTATCCTGCTTCTTCAAAAGATGTTTGATGTTCCCTCTCATTTCTTGAGGGCTTCTGTCTGGTGCAAAAATGCGTTGTCTGAGCTACCCAGAAACATGGCATTGCCCTATATCATGGGTTGGCAACCCATGGCTCTGGAGCCCCATGCAGCTCTCTCTTGTGGCTCCCAGTCATCCTCCGCCATTTGCAGAGAGAGAGAGAGAGAGAGACAGACAGACAGACAGAGAGAGGCACTTGTGCTTCCTCTCTCTCTCTCTCTCTCTCTCTCTCTCTCTCTCTCTCTCTCTCTCTCTCTCTGTGTGTGTGTGTGTGTGTGTGTGTGTGTGTGTGTGTGTGTGCAAAAGAAAGAGAGTGGTCTCACACTGATCTCCGAGAAGCTGACAAGCTTATTGGGTGGGGCTCCTGCCTTTGCTGCATCTCCACAGGAAGCAGGAAGCAGGGCAGGAGAGCCAGCCCAATAAGAATGTGTGTCAGCTTGTCTAAGAACAGTGTGAAGCCAGCTTGCCAGGTGAACAGAAGATCAGAGAGAGGGAGAGAGAGGGGGAGAGAGAGAGAGAGGGAGGGAGAGAGAGAGAGAGAGAACTCATGCACAGCAGCCTCTATTTTTTTTTAATTAAACTCTTCAATCAAGCTCCCCCCCTCATGTGCACGTGCATGAGTTTTGTGGCTTCCAGTGTTTTTTTCCCTCTTGGAAATGGGTCCAAGTGGCTCTTTGAGTGTTTAAGGTTGCCGACCCCTGCCCTATGTGAATAGGAAATAATCTTTTTTATAACTCCAAAAACGTCAATGCATTTTAAATGTAGATTTTTGAATTCATTGAAGAGTTCCAGAACGAGATTAAACTATCATGAATCCTGCTATCTGGGGTTTGGTTTAAAAAAAAAACAACCTTCACACTGCTTTGGAAAATAGCCCTCCTTGTATCACAGCAGGCAAAACACTGTGGGTTAGAACATTATTTTTATAATTCACATGAAAGGTGGATGCAGTAACAAGTATGCTTTTGTCTCTGACAAAAACTGAAATGTCAGATTTCTCTTGATTTCTGCTCTTTTTTCCCAAAGAAGATGAATATAAGCATGCTCCCCTGATTCATAGTATATGAATCAGTTCTTACATATTCTCATCATAATTGGCACCACTCTAGCTTTTCCAGTGTCCAGAAATTAGCATAAGACTTGGGAGTAAAAAAAGAACAAAACTGTAGTTAAGTCTGCAACAACCAGCATTCTTGAATAAAGAAAAGATCACAGGCAATAAAGAGATTCTGAAAGTATAACCTGACCTCAGAATAGCAAAGGGTTCAAAACAGCCAAGACTTTCTATATCCATGATGGCGAACCTATGGCACGAGTGCCACAGGTGGCACACAGAGCCCTCTCTGTGGGCAAGCATGCCGTTGCCCTAGTCCTAGGCCTTCATCTGGGTTTTATAAAACCTTTTCCCTTTAGGCCTCTGCCACCATGTACCCCCCAAAAAAGGTTCAATTAATCAACTTCTCGTGGAGAAAAAAAAGTGTTCGCAAAGTTGGAATTGATTGATTGAACTTTTTAGTCCCACCAAGTCTGCAGCTACCACTGCAGCCACGCTCACCCAATTGGCCATGCCCACCCAATTGGCCACACCCACCCAAAGGGCCATGCTCACCCGGCACCCGATGATACATAAGTGGGCTTTGGGTTGCAATTTGGGCACTCGGTTTCTAAAAGGTTCGCCATCACTGTTCTATATCATCCAACCAAGGGAGAAAAAAAACTAAACAATTAAACAGTTAGCTGCTAGGAACCC
Organism: Vipera ursinii; assembly: GCF_947247035.1. Lineage (NCBI taxonomy): Eukaryota > Metazoa > Chordata > Lepidosauria > Squamata > Viperidae > Vipera > Vipera ursinii. The sequence continues at coordinate 168,836,525 of NC_139516.1, read as the reverse complement.
AAAACTTTTGTTATTGACTTGCAGAAAGCATATAAACACTAGTTTGGTTAAGAACTTAATATAGAAAATCAATTGGATCTGGCAATACCTTTCTGTGGGACAAGTAGTTGAACAGGAAAGATTCCTGCCTCCCAGCTTTTTAATAGTAACTGCAATAAAAGGACTGTTATTTTAAGGGCAGGGTGGCTGTTGAAGTTGGCTCTTTTTATGGAAGAAATGGGGGTTCTTTAGACAAAGCAAATTTATGAGTTCATAATTAATTTGCAGTTCTATAGCATCAGAAACAAACAGCAAAAAGCCTGTACTATTTCCACTTTTTATTGATTCTCAATAAAAAGTAATATCCAAATCTTAGACAGAGCTGAATCTGTTATTAAGCAAAGTGTAGCAATTGCTTCAGGTGACAGACATGGAGAAAATAATAGCGACAGTTGAAGGTCTGTTTCTCCTGAACCTAGCAACTATTAATCTTCAGTAAAAAGGTAAAGGTTCCCCCGCACATGCGTGCTAGTCTTTTCCGACTCTAGGGGCCGGTGCTCATCTCCGTTTCAAAGCCGAAGAGCCAGTGCTTGTCCGAGGACATCTCCGTGGTCATGTGGCCGGCATGACTAGACGCCAAAGGCGCACGGAACGCTGTTACCTTCCCACCGTAGTGGTCCCTATTTTTCTACTTGCATTTTTTACGTGCTTTCGAACTGCTAGGTTGGCAGAAGCTGGGACGAGTAACAGGCGCTCACTCTGTTACGTGGCACTCGGGATTCGACCCGCCAAACTGCCGACCACCATCCTGATTTGAATGTCAAGTTGAATTCCAATAGTGTTGAAAGAATTCTTTATCACTACCTGTAAATTTTTGTTATTCTTAAGAGTAGTTTTCAAGTTCTTTGGTTAAACTCAGATATGTATTCACACCTGCACTGATTTGTAGCTTGGATTACCAACCTCGTTTTGTAAAATAAATATGAGACAATGAAAAGTTAGCATTGGGAAAAGAAAGACAGCTGAAGATATATCCTAAGTATGATGATTATGATCTGATATTTTTCTCCTCGAATACAACACAATTCAGGCACCACTCTTCATGGTTACTAGAGAAATGGCCTCTTTTCATTTCTGTACAGAAATAGGTCTATCTGGAAATGAACATGATAAATCATGTCTCTTTTTTCAGCGTATACCTTGTCTGAATAGTTAAACTTAGCTATATACTGATGGCCTTCCTTGTGCAAAAAGCAACACATATATTTGTATAGCATATTTTGAATATGATATACAATGAGATACTTTTAGCAATCACATTACTGTTTATGTTCACGAATGCTACCTTACATTATCTTCTAACTGTTCTGAAGTCAGGCTAGTTGAAGAGGATGTGCATGCTTTATGATTACAATTTCTTTCCTTGGAAGCCAAACACTGATTTTCAAAACAGTTCTGGAAAATAGTGCTTCTTTGGTTTATATTCTTTTGATTTTTTTCCCCTTAGATGGTTTAGTGTTTGTAAGTGATATAGAAATAACAGGAGACTTCTACTATGTAAAGAGAGTCATGATCACAAAGCATATTCACAGAGTACCATTAGAAGAACAGGTTTCAAACCTATTGTACAAGTAAGACAGAAATGTACAGAACTCAATTTCCCTTATTGCTAACCCAGTAGGACAGAGCGCAAAACAGATTAAATTAATGGAGAGACAGTTTACCCATTTATTCTCAAATAAGAGCAAGATTAATTTTGTCAGGTCCCCCATTTGGCTCACACAAAGAAAGCAACAAAAGCGTTTTAATCAAGTGACAAGTCACATCGCAGAACATCATTCCAGAAAATGTTTGTTTTCATGTAGGATGTTTCAGGGAAGAAGCTGGCATTCGTTTCATAAACATAGCTTATGTTTCATCCCCCATTATTTTTTACCATCAAGATTATAGGTTCAATCATGTCATTCCTGCTGATTTAGGTACAGAAACACCATATGTAAGAGCTTAATGTAGCTTCCTTCCAGAATCCAATAGAACTGACTTGTCAACAAGTTTTAATAATATGATATCAGAGACCGACAGAAATATGGGATGGCGGGAGAGCGGTACTACATGGAATTTGCATCCATAAGTTATGTGTCTCTATTCTAGGAGAAAACATATGGTTGCCAGCCTTTGAGCATTGATCTTGTTGTTTCCTCTAAAACAGGTTGCAATAGCAAGTAACTGCTGTTATTGTTTTCTAAAATATGGCTGGTAGTCACATAAAAGGTATCTTGCCCTTACTACCGAACAGAAGCAAAAATGTTATCAATAAAAATGTAACAGATATCATCCCCTAATATCACCATAGAGATTGGTGCCTAGTTACATTTAAAATCTGTCTGAAATCTACATCTCTTTTTCAGATTCTCTTTCTGAAGTACAACAATATTCATATCAATATCAGCACTGTGGCCTCATACTGTTGTGTAATTATTTTACTACTTCTCTGATAATTTTATTTCTGCCATTATTATATTTTTATCATTTTTATTTTGAGAGAAAAATCTGCCAGAGATGAAGGATTTATTCAAGTAAATACAAAATCTAACATCTTGAAGAATTTGGTCTGCTTTTTCTTAAGGATGGGCTTTCACATAGCTAGTTCATTTAGAACAACAGTACAATGATATCCTGGAACCTACAGTATTTATTTACTTAGGTAGGAACAGTCTTCATTCCAGCTGTTATTAAAAATGCTACTCCTTAAAGACATTTCTTTCTTTTTTTTGCAAATCTGTACTTGCATTTCTTTATGATGAAATATTTTTGTGCTGCAGAAACAATTGCATTGCCAACAATTCTTAAAGGATGGCAAGAAGATGAGCGTTTTAATATATTAAATATCCATTGTTGAATCAGAATAGATTGTCAAAACTAGTTTTAGAATTTACTAATTGTACCAATACATTTCATTCTATTTTCTAATTCTATGGGTTCAAAACTACATTTCATAAAATCCAAATGGAATTCCCAGTATCAGTATATTTAATCAATCATCTGCATGTACTTTTTTGTAAATGGCTCAAGCATTTTTTAATAAAGCATAAAAGCTCTGATTTCAGAATAATTTGCTATCAAGATGTTCATCTAAGATCAGTTATTAGCTCGAATTAGTTATTTCCAATTTACTTCATCATTTATTTATTTAGAAATTATAATACTTTCTTCAGAATTTATTGTCCACTTACACTGTTTGCAAATTCTTCTTCCTTGGTCCACTTTCTTGCTTAGATTCTTATCTTACCTTCCCTCATTGTTTTCCTTCCATCCTAGGAATTATTCTTGATTTTCATTCTTCTAATGTGAGTTTCATTCAGCTGTCTGGAAAGTTTTTCCTTCTTTAAATTATATGACAAGCATCTCATACAACAAAGTGTGATGTTCTAACCCAGCTTTGATAGGATTTGTGGTGTCAGGTAGACTACAGTACACATGGTGAAGAATTTGCTACCTAAGGATCATTTTTTGCTTTCATTTTTTATTCATGTCTATATAGCACAATTTCCATTGTATTCTTTATGATACTGATACTTTATGTCCTAAGAATTAAAATATATGGTCATTAGCTTGGAAATACATCATAACTCTATTTGTACAATCACACATACACACACACACATTTTACTAAACCCTTAGAATATTGTGACTCCTCAAAATCATGATATTGTGTTTTCCATCCTCTAATCACCGCTGGACAGCTGCTTTTCCCAGCATGTCTGCCACCTCTGTGCTGATCTGGCTCATGGATAAAGAAGAACACCACATGCTGGTCTCTGTACTCACCACAGGTAGCACCTTACATTAAAGATGAATGTTCCTGCATTCTGCTCGATTTTATACAAGACTGGTGTGGGCAAATTGCCAAAATAGCTTCCATTAGAGCTCCATTTTAGAGGGAACAACTTGCTTGATTGACTTTCTTTCCTCCAGTACAATGAAGGGAAAACCATTGCAGTGGAATAGCTTAGGCTATTTTAACCAGCAGTGCCTCAGTCAATTTTGCATTTCCCATATCTGTAAATTGAATGGGAAAACTACAATGATTCAACAGCACATTCAGCTTAAAAATAGCTCTCTGTCAGGCACTAGCAGTCTTTATAAGGGCTGCACACTCACACAAGTTATTCACAAGTAATCCTTAGTGTTATTTAACAAAATGCCCTCAGATTAGGCCCCAAGTTGTTGGACTTGACCAGACTGAGATGATACATCTTAGATATGCACAAATAATTCTTGGGTTTTTATATAGGAATAAAACATGGATGAAAAATTAATGAGATGTCACTAATGTTCTACTACTTGGACAGTTTTACTATTATATCTGTGGGTGTTTACATTAGTGGAAGTTAGAACACCATGACTGTCAGAGCAGTTTTTGGAGGAAAGGAAGCAGCCACAGCTGGACCTGACAAAGAAGATTTCATGGGTCTTTCCAGGTCTCCAAACCCAATAATACAAGATAATATACTGGTTATGATCCAAAAACTTTGTCTTAATTAAAATTTTACAGAGGACCTCAGAGGAGCTTGTACCTTGTGTTTCAGAACCTTTTCATTCCAGAAGTAGCAAAGACTTGAAGTGTAAGTTAAAGAATTATATCTTGGAAAGTTAGACTGTTCAGGTGACCCTGTTGTCTATAATGTACATCAGTAATGATTTGTCCCATATAGCCATTTACTGTGTATTGAAGATAGTGTATAAAGCAACAACATGTATGCATGTATGCTTGGAAAGAGGGATCATGCAGCAAGAAGATAATCCATAATTTGGATTTCTTCTCAGTACACAATACTTTTCACATTAAAACAAAGATCATTTGCAGAATCTCAGAAGCATGTCTGATGCCTTCTGGCATGAGAAAAAAAATCACAAATTATGGAACCATTGTATCTGTCTATACCAAAATTGCTGGCTACAACCAGATATGCTAACCTGCCAAGGAACAAACAGCTAAAAAATGCAATATCTAAATAAATTCTGAAAGTATTCTTGAAATTCAAGAGTTGTCTGATGCATAGAACATGAAGTGAAGATGTTTATTTGAGCTGCCCGATGTGAATCAATTAACTGCAAGAACAGCACATGTTGATCTGTTCTTGTGTACTTAAAAATGGTAAAAACAGTTCAATATGTTTACATTAGATTCAGGAAATATTTTTTTCAGAAAAAGTAACTGGCAGGCATAAACAACCAGACCCACATGTCAAGAGTTCAATTGTTCAAGCTTATACACAGGAATCTTTTCAGACTGACAGTTTGAACCTGGAGACTATATGAGGTTCAAGGGCATTCAAGGAAGGGAGGTTGGTCTTCACCCTGTTGTGCCCACCAAGGGATTCTAGACTAATTCCTCATTTGACTCCTCCTTCGCACTCGGCCAGTCTCTTTCATACAGTAACAATGGTTTAACATTATAGCCTTAAATTCTGTGAAATATTACACTTTAAAACAAAATTTGCTTCGATAGGCTGTCTTACATTCTAATGTACCATCTTGGAGTAGTTTCAGAAAGTACTGAATAAGAGGGTATGAAAAAACAAGGATTACTTCGCATATGCTGACAGAGTCTACAACAGCTACCTGCAATTCTGGTATCTCCTTTTTCAGGCAGTTTCTCAAACCACCTGCTAAAACAAGGGAAAAAAGCATCTGTATATAATTTGTTGATTTTAAAAATGCTGTTTCCAGAGGAGGCAGAGGAGGAGAGGACCTGGAGCTTATGGAGCGAAGGATGAGGCTGTCGGCAGGCCCAGAGGAAGAGAGAGAGAGGCTTTTGGAGGAGTTGGTGGCGGCGGCAGCAGCGTGCTCCAGGGGTGAAAAGAAGCAAGGCCTCTTAAAGGAAAAGGAAGAGTCAGGATCAGAAAAAGGAAAGAAGGCGAGGTTGTCAGAATACAAGCGAATTTGAGGGCTAATCCACATGGAGCCCCATTTCCATCTGTCCTGTTTGCCATCGTTCACTCCCTAGAGACTAAAATGGACAATGTGAAATTTGAGCGGGCCCCGAACAAGAAGTATATATTGGAGGTGGTGACCCTTTGAGAGCTGTATGCAACGAAATTTCATTTTGATGTATGCCCATTGGTGTACATTCAAAGTGACAATAAAGTTATCATCGTCATCATCATCATCTGAGGATTTGGAAACCAACATGTTGACATAAAATCATTTTTCCTCACTGAATTATAAACAAGCATATTAAATTATGAGACAAATATTAAATGAAACCACAAAAGCTATTATTAACATGGCACAATCTACGTTATGGAGGAATTTTCTCAAATGACAACCCAAACACTTTGAAACAAGTGCTTTTGTCTTTAAACTGTTTGGAAGATCAAATGAACCACCCACTCCCACAATAGCAAGTTGGCAAAGCATTCTTGTAAGACAATAAAATATTATGTTGCTACCTTTTGTATTGGGAGGGAAAATAATTTAAAGTTTCACTGGCAGGCATTTTCTTCTTTTTCTTATATATTTTTAATATTACAGTTAAAAAGATAAAAACTAATACAAACTTAAAAAAATGAAAGTGTAAAAATAAAAAATAGAAAGCAGAAAAAATAAAAAAAATAAGAATATAACAGAAAAAAAGAAAAGAAATATATAAAGAAATGACTTTTCCCTTCATCACAAGTGTAAAAAAAATAGTAACTTATATCTTCTCTTAAAATACAACAGTACATGCAGTACAGTCTTCATCCTAGAACATGATTTCTTTTCATTTCTTTCTTTGGTCATTTTCACAACATTCTTCAAAGCTTTAATAAGTCTCTTTTATAATTTCCAGTATAGGAAAGCTATACAAGTCACTCTTTGATTTGTTATTTGTACATCCCTTTTAATTATTAACACATCAGCTGGTTTCATTGGTATGTTCACTGCAGCATCTTTTTTCTATATAATTCTTATAGCCTGTCATTTTTAAATCCACTTTCGGATCAGTCTCAATCTTGTTAGATAAAACTTATTCCCCTTCCATAACATCTTTTAAGCATAATCTAACTATAGACCCAGACACTCTTTAACATTAATGTCTCGGCCCATTGTTCAAAACAACCCTTCAATATGACCAATGTTAAAAAAAAATGTTGCTCCGTTCTATATTAGTAAGTCAAATTTAAGTGTTCTTCTCCTTTAATTATAATCTTCACTCCTTCTGCTTCGCTCTAGTCTAGTATCTAAACTTCAAAGTTTTATCCTATCAGTTAAAATCTGAAACAAAAGCATTTCCCTTGGGAAGAATTTTTCAAATCCATTTGGACCCCTAGTTCATTTGTAACTTCCCCAGATCAAAATTCTTATCATCTTTTTGCTGTTTGTTCCAAAATAATTTTAACTCTTTATACTTGCATTTAAAGCTTTCTTCACTAAGAATGGAAGGAACTTCATCTGGTGCAGTAAAAGCTGTCAATCCTAATTGCTGAAAGTCAGTTAAAAAGCAATTTCCAAATGTTATTAGAAAAGTATGTGAACTCAGTGTCCTTTTGAAGGCATTGACTATGGTTTGAACGAAACAATGGCTATTCCTTCATCTCTGTGAGCTCTAAATCTGTCAGAGCCTGCTGTCTTGTGGTTGCTTCACAAGAAGCAGTTCTCTGGAGCATTTGTGCAATTTTTCTCTTCAATCCAGCTCTAAGAAAAACAGACAGCTAAGTGATTTGTATCTTCCTGGCATAGCCAGAAACAGAAGAAACCAACGAAGCATAAGGAGTGTAAAATAGGAAAATCATTTTTTTTAAAAAAAATTATGAAGGCAAATTACTAGATATAAAAAGAAGTTAACTAAGGAAAGGAGAAAGCAAGAAAAGCAAAAGAAGGCAAATTTAAAACAGAATTTCAAATAAAGTCAATATAGTCTAATTACATTGTTTGCATAAGAATGTGTGTTTTAAATCCATTCATACTTCATTACAGAGAGGATATTTCAAGACAGCCTTCTGTTTAGATTTTTTTAAGACTTTCTTGATTTATTTCCTACTTCTCTTTGGTCCTCCTGACCCCTTTGGAGCACTTCCTCATAATTTCATAGGAAAAGAAGATATGTGAAAGCCATTCTCTTTGGGGAGACTGACTGTGCTTGTCCAAGCAAGCAAACTGTTCTAATGCTGATGTCATCAATCTAGCCAGCAAATCGTTGAGTTATCTAAAGGCTGAACTCACTTTCTAATGATTTTGCAGTTGAATCTAAAAGTGCTAACTAGTTTTCACCAGCTGTACTATTGCATAAATAGGATTTTGTGGAAAAGACTTTGGGATAACAAGAAATGAAACTGTTTAGTCAGGATTCTGAGCGTGGTATCACTTATCAGACAGTAAGCTTTCTCTAAACTTAGGCAGCAGGTATCAAAAACAAAGTTTCATTTGGCCTTTGAGTATTAAGTTTCTTATTTCTTATTCGTGCCCTGTTTAATGGGAAATCCAATCCCCGTTTTGTGGAAGGGCTGCTTTGTTGTTGTTAGTTGCGAAGTCGTGTCCGACTTATCGTGACCCCATGGACAACGTTCATCCAGACCTTCCTGTCCTCTACCATCTTCTGGAGTCCATTTAGGCTCACACCTATTGCTTCAGTGACTCCATCCAGCCACCTCATTCTCTGTCATAAGGCTGGTGTGTGTGTGTGTGTGTGTGTGTGTGTGTGTGTGTGTGTCTGTGTGTGTGTGTAGTAACATGCTGGAAGTAATACTCTGAGTGGGAACAAGATAAACACTTGTCAGGAACAGGAAAAATACCCTCTATATTGCCATTAGAGAAAATTAAAAATCAGTGGCCAAGTTACAGGTTTTCTGGGAGTCCAACACAACAATTTCAGAGGCTTAGGGTGATGTACCTCTGCTCTATCAGGTAAACATGAGATCACGTCCAAATTGAAAAGGATGAAGCTGGGTGGGAAAATAAAAGGAACATTAAAAAAGGAAAAAGCTCAAGGTGAATCAGCCCACTATGCATCTGCTCCATAATCGTAGTTTCCTTTTGCAGTAAGGAGCGGTGAGATAATGAGACACAATATATACTGTAGAGGAAATAAATAATGACTAGGTAATCATGTGCTACATAAATTAATAGTCAACTGCTTTTCCAAGCAACATTTATGACTTCAAATAGCCACACATAACAACCGAAAAACAATGTGCACTTTTTCTCTTCAGGTGTTTTCTCTGAGTGCAAGTAACAGGGTATGAATAAATATTGGGGCCATGACTGCTTTTCCTGTACCCTTGTGGACAATGTGCTCCTATACATTTCAGTCACTGGGAAAATATCTAAATGGGGTGGCGGTTTGTTAGTTGTCTCCACTGTTTCCGTCTTTTGCATTAGCAAGTGGGTCTTTTATTCAAATTTGCTAGCTTTCTCCCTTGCCTTGTAATACTATGCTTTATATTGACTGCTTTTAATTTACTGTTAATGTTATTGCTGCTATTCATTTTTTGATAATTTATACTCTATTCTGAAGTGATACATGAGAAGCATTATAATATTCTACCTATGTATCTGTCTCTTTCTTTATACATCAATCATGTACTATGCCAGGAAAGTAAATATAGGAGTTACAACATTTCTTAGAAGAAAGGAAATGATCTGTTTAGAAAGAGTGGCACAATCTTTCTCCTTCCACAACATACAGCCCCACATATACACTCTGTTCTCTTTGGCAACGTGAACTTTTTTTTAACTTTCTGAATCAAAAAGTTGTGATTTAAATAAATGAATTTCCCTGTTATTTTTGAAGGTAGTCTCATTGAATCCGATTTTGAATGTTTTTGGCTCACATTTTGAAAGTAGAATATTATGCTTTCTTATCTGTGGATAAGAATTCAGACATTTGAATCTGGAACTGACAGTTCATTCAAAGGTTTGTGTGTGTACAGTATGTGCATGCACATGTGCAATTATATGCATGCATATGCATTGAAGCTAAAAGAAAAGCATCATTGTCAGAAAATATTCTATTCTAAATTAAGATCAAAAATAAAATGAGATGTAACTAATCCAACTAGACCCCGATTTACTGAGACAGAAATCCCACCCTAAAGAGAAGAATCAGGGGTCCCTGGTGCTCTCTTGAGTTTGCTTGTTTTCTTGCAGACATTTCATTACTGAACATCATTGGTGCTACTGTGTTTCCATGAAAATAAGACCCACCCTGAAAATAAGCCCTAGCCTGATTTTTTGGGGTAGGCCTAATATAGACCCTACCCCAGTGGTGGGATTAAGCCAGTTCACACCAGTTCGGCAGAACCACTATCTAACTTTTTGTTGCCCAGACCCAGAATGGACTTCCAGAAGCGGCATCCACACAGAGAACCAGTTGTTCACATATTTGAATCCCACCACTGCCCTACCCAAAAAATAAACCAGTGACAAGCACGCGGGGGCTGACGGTGCCTGGTAGAAGTCACAGACTGACGGCCCCTTGGCACAGCACAGGGGTGCTTGGAGATGAAGCAAATTGGTCAGTTTCTATGCACCCCATTCACAAGCAGACGAAGCTTCCAGTGTCCCTCTGGGTGAAAAGTGTTTGGGAACCTATGGGGTGATTGGGGCAGCTCCACCCCCTCTCCCACCTGCCTCACCTCATGGCGGCGGCATGGAGGGCCAGGCAGCTTCCTGCTGCAAGCGGCCACAGAAGTGGGCTGGCAGCCAAACGGGCTCCTGTGTGGTGAGGCAGGGGAAAAAAATAAGACATCCCTTGAAAATAAAACCTACTGCCTCTTTTGAAGGCAAAAAAAATATAACACCAAATCTTATTTCCATGGAGTATTAAGGAGTGTGGTTTGCTGCCAGTTTATATTCTGGTGGCTTGACCTGTTAGTGTTGGTGGGGGTAGTCTTAGAGGTTCTTTGGTTGGGCTGTTTGCTGTTGGCTCTTTGGCAGTTTTCTGATTGGGGTATTGTTTACTTGATTGTTGGACTAATGTTAACCTTGTAGTTCATCTATGATGATCTGGGTACTGATTGCTGGTAGAGAAATGATTGGGTCTTTTTGTTCCTTTTTGGGCTGGTTGATTGTCTCTTTTGCATAGTCTATAGATGTTGTTAATGTCTATGTGTCTATTGATGGCTAATTCATCTTAATGCCAGGCTTCTAGGAATTCTCTGACATTTTGGACTTGGTCTGGTCTAGAATTGTCACATTTTCCCAATTGAAACTATGATTAAATCTGTCTATAAGTTGTGAGATTAAAGAATTTCCATCCTGTCTTCTGACTGCTAGTTGGTGTTCATGAATGCATTCTGTCACTCTTTTCCCCATTTGTCCTACATAGTGATTGTTGCAATTGTTACACTGTATGTTGTAGATGACTCCTGTTTGTTTGTTTTTTTTCTTATGGGGTTGCTTGGTCTTTTGGTTTACTTAGGATGTTTTGAACGGCTTTAGTTGCTTTATGTGCTATGCTGATTCCATGAGGTTGTAGGAGTCTGTTGTTTTCTGAAATATTCTTGATGTACTGCAATGTAATTCTTTTTAGGGTTTGTGTTGGTTGTGCTGTATTGTTTTGGGTGATCAGCGACCTTTTGATAAAGTTGCCTGGATATCAGAGAAGAATCAATAGGAGCAAATGCCAAATATTGATTATTTGTAATCATAATTATGTTTCTTACCAAGGCTCTTATCCGACACATCCAAAATTATTCAGAATTTCCTCTGGCCCCTATCAGCCTATTTAATTGCATGATCCCTTGCTGAACAGGTAAGAATTAGCTCTACCTTATACACCAGATGAAATCTCTATTTACTTATAAATATACAGTAACCTATTGACTAGAAGAATATTGGGCAAGTCTGTGCCTGTTCTTTCTTAATAACAGACAAGAAAGAGTTAATCATGAGACTGATGGAAACAATATAGGAGATTAATCTAGCAGAAAGAAATTCGCTTATTCTAGTATTCTAGTAACTAAAAGCATATTAAATTGATTATGCAATTTCACTTTCAATGGCAAAAGACTTAAGACTGGCTCAATATATGCTGTGTTTACTGCGGACAAAGGTGCAGATTCCACATGGCTATGAACTCACCATGCTCCAGACAGTGGTGTTTAGGATAAGATAAAAAATACTTATATGTAGGATCCAAACTAGGGAGTAAATAGATTCTAAGGCAGCAATCAAAGAGCAGGATCTAAGATATAAGACAAATTGCTCAGACAGAAATAAGATCTAAGACCAAGGTTTTGTGGTAGATGCTTGGATCTTCAATCAATTTCCGTGGATTTTATTAGACTCCATTTAAAGAGATTTTGTTTCAATGTAAGTTCAGTTCAGTGTATAAATGTTCAAGCCTGGTAGGGTTAGTGTGTTTTCCATTTGGCAGGCATAACCTTAAAATCAAATATTGACTGGTATCTTTTTTGGTATCTTATTTTTTTAAAAAAAATAATTATACAGTTTTAATAAGAGTTATCATTCAAACTTTCATATATTGTGACCTTGTAAACTGTGTGCTTCTATCTTCCTTTGTTTATGTACAGACTTGATAGCCTAAATTTATGTTATTTTTCTGATCTCAGCAAACAGCTTCAATCTAGCATTTTCAAATCTATAATATGTGAATCACATATCTCATGATATATTTCTAGAGTGAAATTTGAAATATTCATCATTGATTCTACATTAAGCAAATGTTCTTGAAAAAATATTTGTTACAAAGAAGTATTGCAAATTGAAAACCCAATCTTTCTAATTGTAGAAAAAGTTAAGTTCACTTCCATGTAAGCTTAAATACAAGGTAATCATTCTTCCGGATGCTAAGAAAATGTTTACAGTTAATGAGTCTTTCTTGTTTCTGCAGATATCTGATTGATCTACCCAGAACTAAAGCAGACTGATATAATCACTTTGTTGCTTTTTATTGATATTATAATCCTCATTCCTCACCACCACCATCCCACAAATGTTTTCTCAATACAGAAGGAAAGACTGAGACCGTAGACCTTTAGCCTACAACCCTTTGGAAACCATCAGGATATTCCACTTGCAAATTCCATGAAAGCTCTTTCATTAGCTGAAGATAGCAAGGTATTTACAACAAAAGTGAATGTTGCAGAATGCATTTCCTTCACAATCTTATTCAGTTCATAGCTTATGCTTAGAGATAAAGACATTTGGGATCTGATGGTGGGGTGGGGGCACTGCTAGACTCAGTGTTCCACCTGATTTTTACTTACCTACTTTTGATTATTTTAATTCCAAAAAAAAATCTAGTCTCAAATAGGCACTTTTGTTCTCATAGACATCTTGCAAGCATTCTTTGAATATGAAAATAAAGTGAAGTGCAGTGCTTTGGAAATATAACCATTTGCATAGGAAAATGAAAAATGTAGGGAGAATTGTCAGTGGATGGGGTGGAGGAAGCAACTTTACAGTATGGTTGGTCTTTCATAACTAGTCATTCCTGATATGGCAGACATTTGATGAAACTGTCTACGTTTGCTTTCAAAATTCATGGTGCTAAGAAACCGGGGTGGGTGGGTACATTTTTATTCAACCTAGTTGAATTTCAAAATTTTCCAAGCTGAAAAGATAGATTGTGATGCTACATACGTATATTCAGGCTTCCTGAATCCACTGAACTGCATAATAACTAAGCAGTTTAATCCTGCTTAGGACTGCAGCTACAATAAATTTAATTGTATTTGTGTGCATGGGTAGATTGTTGGTATCACTGTTGCGCCATTCATATACAAAGTAGTTCACCTGAAAGTCTGAACTCCAATGTTTGTTCTGTTTAAACAATAGGCAAACACTACAGCAAAATATCTGGCAAACTCAACATAATTCTTTTATTTTTCCTTATGCAATTGTGTCCGATTCTTGAAGACTGCCTGGATAGGTCCTTGCAGTTTCCTTGGCAGGGTTTTCCAGAAGTGTTTGCCATTGCTTCCTTTCAAGGATTGAGAGAAAATGACTAGCTCAAGGTCACCCAGCTGGCTTTGCACCCAAGGCAGGACTAGAATTTGGCCTCCCATCTCTAGCCTAAAGCATTAACCATTACATAAAACTGGCTCTCTTTGTTCATTACATTTGTTCATTTAGGTATCCTAAAACATCTGAGAGTGCCTTCTGGGATTTCTTTTCTATGTCAGATCAAGAATACTTTTGAATATCTCCCAACTATTCAGAATGTGTGTATGTGCAGCATAGCAAAGGATGCTCATAAATTCCATTGGTTCTAATGCATATGACAGATTCCCAATCCAACCCAGGCACTCATTCATGATCCAAGTAGCTTGAGCTTTTGCGAGGTACGTCAGGGTATCTGTTTTTTCAATATCATAAAACATTACAAATCACATGATTATTCACAATTAATTAAAATATCATTGCTAGCTCAGTTTTAGTAAAAATAAAAATGTAATGTATTATCCCAATTAAACATTTATCTTATTTATTAATAGTGAGTGAGATTTACACACACTTTCTTCCAGCATTAAATTTATTCTCAGGGAGCTATTCCATTAAAAAGAAATTCAGAGTCTCTATTTGGCTTTTGTCTGCATCTCAATGTCTCATCTTTTTTAGATGAGAGTGCTTTAATTCACAATCCCTTTTAAAAGTAATGAATTAGTCTATGTCATCAAACCTATGAAACTAGAATCTAAACCTTACAATGTGACTCAAGTACAAAAATGTCTTTACAGGATAGAAAATCACTTTTGAAAAGAAAAAAAGCAAGAGAAAAAACACCCTTTTATCAAAAAATATATTACTCTTTAAAGAAAAGTGTGGAACAATTGAGGATATGTACAGTATGCAATGGCAAAAAAAATGCTCTTAAGAGTTTTGCCTCCAAGTAAATCCTATTTCAGTGTAAATGTCAGTATTCATGAATGTGTCTGTCTGGGTTCTTGTTAATTATGCATAACAGGGTCAGTGTTTGGCACCCAGTTGAGAAAATGTGGCCAAAGATGTTTTGTGCAGCTGTCAAATGTTCGTTAGCCCATTGGTAGAATAATTAGATACAATGGGTGAATAGGAGACTTAAAGATCTCTGGAATGTGCAACCACACAATTTAACTAGCTTTCTTACTCTTCTGACTACTAACATAGCAAATGCTTCTGATCCCAATACATCTGTTTAGGTTTCTAGATAGATACAGTAAGGAATGTTTGTACAAGTGCAACTTTTTGGAAATTGAAATTCTGTAGGTAAAATGGAACATCTAGGCATATCAAAATCTGCCCTTTTCATAATGTTACAATATTTGCAACATGAACACATTAAAATAGGATGAAATTGCTTTCAAACAGCATGAATAACAGCAAAGCTGCTAGAAAATATGAAAATATTCAGATACTTTTGTTTTCTCTTTTGTCCAAAAATCAACCAGGGTATAATTTCTATGCACTTATGCTACACCTTTTTACTTTACTTTACCTGCATCAGGGACATTTTTCAGAAATTAGTATTATTTAATCATAGCCCTGAGGCGTCATTGTTTTTAAGTGGTAAGTCTATTAGTAATGTTTTATTTTGTACTGCTGCTTTAATTTTTTACCCTAAGCACTTGGGTCTTTGGAATGTATTCCTAGAATTACACAGTATAGTGGTTTGAATGGATCTTGGAGATCATCTAGCCCAGGGGTCCCCAACCCCCGGGCCATGGACTGGTCCCAGTCTGTGGCCTGTTTGGAATTGGGCAGCACAAGTGACAGGTGAGTGAGCAAAGCTGCATCTGCACATGCACAGGATATAGGTCGCAGGCAAAACCATTCTTCCTCCAGTCCATGAAAAAATTGTCTTCCCTGAAACTGGTCCCTGGTGCTAGAATGATTGGGGACCTCTGAACTAGTTCATCTCCCTGTTCACTGTAAGAATCTACTATTATTGTATCCCTGACAGTCTGTTCCACTAAATAATAGTTCTGTTAGGAAATTACATCTCATGTCCACCCAAGATCTATTTCTCTCTTGTCTTATAACAATTCTGTCTTGTTTTCATGATAAGTTTCATTACTTAGGATATCCAGGTAATGAATGTTTAAGTAGCATTAAAAAGCCCTAATAAAACTAGGAGGAATATACTGTATGCCAAGCTGAGACTCTGGTAAAAATCTGCATTATAGGACTGATATGTTATCCTACCATTCAGGAATTATTTCATTAGACAGCTGTTGGTTTGCCTGGTAATTTAGATCCTTGCCTTATGCTCTGCCAACCCTCAGTGTTATGAAAATTATAATTTTGGCCACTTAAAATATACTTAACCTATGTGTATGTTGCTCTAGACTAGCACCAGCCTGGTTGGGATGGGTCACAAGTTTTTTTTTTTTATTCAGAACCACACAATATGAGTATTTATCAAATCAAATCTTTATTATGGCTTTTTATTTAAAGCTTTATTTCAAAGCAGTATAATAAGATCTTATTATAATTTGAAATAGTAATCAAAGAATATTCAGGAATATAATTCAAGAAAACAAACATATTAAAATAAAGTAAAAAATCTTAGACCCCTTCTGCCAGGAAAGGAATCTCAGAAATGAAGGTGAGCAGAAGCTTTTAAAGCTAAAAATATGCAGCACCCTCCTGGTTAGGATCTGCATCAAAATTATGTCCTGTGGAGGTTTCTGACTAGCTAATATAGTCTCTGAACCATAATTAAGCACACCTGCTTTTCAATGTTTTTCACCTACATGATTTTACTAAGGACCAGGAGACAAGTTTGTCTTATCTTGGAATGTGTTACTGTCCTGAGAACATCAAAGTTTATGGTTAAGGATTCCGCCAAGAATGGAACCATCTAGGTCAGGGAGTCTGTTTATATCATGTGTTGATATGCCTGTCTCAGAGTTACAGAGTATCTGTTTTCAATGTTAAATAGGTTAAATATGAGAAAGCTCATTCTACTCTATACTGGTATCTCACCAAATACATGGCAAAACATAGCATGGCCCAAGTATGAACCAAATGCTTGCTTAATTCTGCATTAATAATTTTATATAAAATTTATTATATAAAAATATAAAATCATGTAAAGGTTCCCCCGCACATGCGTGCTAGTCATTTCCGACTCTAGGGGCCGGTGCTCATCTCCGTTTCAAAGCCAAAGAGCCAGCGCTTGTCCGAGGACGTCTCCGTGGTCATGTGGCCAGCATGACTAGATGCCAAAGGTGCATGGAACTCTGTTACGTTCCCACCGTAGTGGTCCCTATTTTTCTACTTGCAATTTTACATGCTTTCGAACTGTTAGGTGGGCAGAAGCTGGGACGAGTAACAGGCGCTCACTCTGTTACACGGCACTCGGGATTTGACCCACCAAACTGCCAACCTTCTGATCGACAAGCTCAGCGTCCTAACCCACTGAGCCACTGCGTCCTTATATAAAAACATGTAGAGTTATACATATCATGCACCTAAAGAAAAGTGGTACATACCACTTTTCAATTCCTCCTCCTCATTTTTGGGGTGGAACACCAGCCCTACTATGTGTAATATTTTTTCCATACTCCAACCTACATAGCCTACAGCTCCTAATTTATCAGTGTCAAAGTTAGCTAAATTGTTTTTTCTACATTCAGACCGTTTTAGGAAGAATCTATTTATGATGTCCTATAGATGGATGGTCACATCTACACTTGAGTAGGTCCTTTTTCTTCCTTCCTTCCTATCAACCAAAATTTATAATCCAAATTTACTGCATGTCTCTTCATTGTTCGCTTAAAAAACATGCTAGTTATTTATTGAGATCTAGTGTTGCAGTTCTGAATCTGATACTTATTAATTTTCAAATTGTTCTTCCAGATATGTCTCCAGCATTGACTTTTACCAGGAACTAGCTCTTATTATACTTTATAATCTTTTTTTAGAAATTCTTTTGATATTATTTTTTGTTCAGTGAGAAGAGCTAAATATGGATTCTGCTGAATAAAACTGAATCTTCTACGTGTGTAGACTACTCTTATCTGACCTGAAAACAGAATAGGATAGTTACATCCACAATGTCAACAGGGTCCTATAAAGATTAAGGGGGGGTACCCTCCAAGCAACAAGGACTCTGAGTGATTTCAAGGATTCCAAAGACTCGAAAAATCAATTTTGCTGAAACTCTCCTTGCTTAATTTAATACCTTATAGTATTTGACATCCCTCTGGCCTGGTGTTGGTAGAAAATAATAGTTTTGTAGATGTAACTGTCATACTTACAAAGAAAAATACATATGTAGAATACTCAGGTGCAGAACTTATATTCTTCACATTAAAAGTGAAAAGCTTCTGTTAATTACGGTTTAAGTGCTAAACTAAAAAAATTGTTTTTATTTCATAGTATTTGAGAACTAATTGAAGCAGATGAGCCATTGGATCTAAAATTTCAGTGCTTGCAAACATGTCTCTGTCATTGTTTCATCAATGTTTTTTAAACCTGTAGTTTTTCCTTGAGGCTCAAAGTATGATAAAAGAAATCATATTATAATTTTTAGTGACATATAGATATAAGGAATAAAAATGCTGTTTATAGTGAACAATTTTAGGTCAAAATTGCATATCCAAATAATATCACTTTTATGAAAGGATTCTAATAATAATATCTTCATTTGAACTGGATTTTAAACAAAATTAATACAAAAAGAGATACAATTAATTGAAGTGATTTAAAGATCTTGAAAATTTATTGTAACCTCATAAAAATTTTAAATGTAATGCACAAAAAACTTACTCCATTCCATACAAATTACCAGACTATTTTGGCCTTCACTGTACCAGAAGATTTACTAAGCAATCAGTGTAATTGCATGGAAGCCACAGTGCCAAACTGTTTCCATTTTGTTAACATTAGTGTGTTCAGATGTGTAGGCAGCATAAGAAAATGACTCCTTTTACTTCTTGAGAAAAAAGATTTCCTGGGAGGAATTTCTTGATCATATCTTCCCTTTGTATTTAATTGAGGTGTAAGAAGCCATAAGAGCTGAAGACTGCTGGAGAAGTGATAAAAATTAAATACTTAGACATCTCTC
The DNA here is from genome assembly GCF_947247035.1 of Vipera ursinii. Lineage (NCBI taxonomy): Eukaryota > Metazoa > Chordata > Lepidosauria > Squamata > Viperidae > Vipera > Vipera ursinii. The sequence continues at coordinate 168,817,546 of NC_139516.1, read as the reverse complement.
TTAGCTATCTTTTAAGTAACAAAAGCATAAGAATGTCAGATCTTGTCTATCAAGATTTTGTCAGAAATCCTTTATTACAAATCATTTTTATCTAATTGAATTAGAGCAGGATTTTTTTAAATGAAAATAAATTTTCAGCACAGCAGTACTTCAAGTTACCTGCTAATTGCAGAGGCTAATTCTACTTACCCCCATCCTCTCTGTTCCTAAAGAGGGATCAAAACATATAAAGGTAACTAATTAAATTTGAGAAACCCCAGAGTATTGAGAGAGTTAGTTATTATAATTTTTGTTTTATATCTTAGCAAATTAGTCTGAAGGATAATGATGATGGTTATTCGTTTCATTTAGTATGAAAAAAGAACTGAATGAACTGGGGCCTTTTAGTTTAAGGAGGGTTCTGCACTAAGTAATGAATGGGCATAACTACATCCAGTTTTCATTATCACATTCTTTCTCATTTTTTCAATCATGTGGGAGTTCAGGAATGCTGTCTCTGTGTTTTAGGTTCAACAACCAAACTGATTTTAAATGAAAGCCCTCCAAAACATCATAAGTAAATCAGGGGGGGGGGGAAATAGAGCCATCAACAATGCATAGTGTAAGGACTGTGCCAACCACTATGTAGAGCAGACTTGCATATCACCTATAAACACCATGGACACCAAATAGTAGTCAGAAGACATGATAAAAATTCTTTAATCTCAAACACAAACTTAAGCATAGTTTCAACTGTGAGCATCCAAAAGTGCTAGGGAATTCCTGGAAGTTTGCAATCAGACAAATCAGTCATCAGTATATGCACAGAAATAAACCATATTTGCATACCATTCCAAAGAGACAATAAAAATGCTAAGAAGAAAATAAAAGCATCAGAGCAGTAGCCAAACTCAGATAAGCAGATATTAGTGCCAGAGAAACTATCAAGCAGAAACCTATACAACCAAATTCAGAAGCACCAAAGACTTCACAGGACAATCCTGAGCTGCTCATAGGCCAGATCATAGAATCGTAGGGCTGGAAGGGACCTTGGAGGTCTTCTAATCCAACCTGCTGCTCAGACCTTATACCATCCTGGACAAATGGTTGTCCAGTCTACTCTTGAAAACTTCCAGCTTCTACATTCCAGAAATAGTCCAACTTGTTCTAGGTAGCCTAGGGGCAATCTGACTGTATCTTATTCCTACGTCCACTGCACAAATCATGAACCATTGAGTCTTCTGGTAGTATGTTTGCTCTTTTCATTAGTGAGATCCCTTATTCTCCTGGCCTTTTCTAGATGAACAGTACAGCTACAAGCTCAACCCAAGAGTATGAATATGAAGAGTAAGAATGTGTTATAGCAGCACACTGACCGAGAGTGAAGTCAAATATATCAGATATTGGGTGCTATCCCAATTGTCGTATTCTCATATTATGAGTTCCTAAAATTATTAATGGGGGGAGTTGTTCAGTTCAGTTTTATCTTTTGCTAGTAGTAGATAAAGAGTCCATGATGCTACCTGGGACTTCAAACTAAAGTCCTTGTTCATAATCACAGTAGGGTTCCAAAGTCCCAGAAAGGGTATTCTGAATGGTAGAAAACAAGCTTACAATCTACACCTGAGCTGGTATCTGGATACCAAGACACATGTGTTTGATGCTGCTTACAGCTGCATCATCCTTCCTTTCATCTTCTCATTGTATCACCCTGGCCAATCTGAGCAGTTCTGTTTCTCTGCTGCTGTACTTGTTATACACAATGTCATAACACTTGTGACAATGTGTACAACATGAGATGACATTTGACTAGTTTATGAACTGGCCACATGACTGTTACAAATCACAATCTAATTCTTATCGATCTTAGAGTAATTTTAGACTCCAAAAGTGTATGTGTACATACTTATGAATTTAATAAGTGATTAACATTTTTTTAATTTTGATTTATATACCGCCCTTTCCCGAAGGACTCAGGGTGGTTTACCGGGTATTTAAAACAAGAAATACAAAAGTTAAAAACAATTTAAAAAATTACATCAATCCCTGAAAAAAGTAAAAACCCCAATTAAATTAAAATTAAAATTCTCAGCCTGGGCCAGAGAGCTTGAAGAGCCAGGTCTTCAGGTCCCGGCGGAATGAACGGAGGTCGGGGGCAGTCCTGAGCTCTATCTATTTTACCTGGTATCATTTGAATATAATTTAAAAAAAAAACACTTCCTCCTCCTACTTCCTATTTTGATTACATTTAGACATAAAATTTAACAATGTTTATTTTGATTTACAGACTGTATTTCATCACAATTTAGAAGCAACACTATCATTTTACTTAACAAGCTTAGAAGAGCAATGTTTGACCTCATTATTATCTTAGCAATATTTATTTTTGTTTACTGCTGACATGGCTGCAGCTTTATGCTGGTCTTTGACCAAAATAAAGATTTGTTTTATCTTTCATTAATTTTAAAATTAGGAAGGCCAGTTTGTCATGAACATGGTTACAGATGTATTTGAGAGAGAGAGAGAGAGAGAGAGAGAGAGAGAGAGAGAGAGAGAGAGAGAGAGAGAGATCCTCTTTTTGTATAGCAAGTAAGTTCTGAGATTCACAATGTAAATATTGCACAGAGACTCAGTCATTCAATGGAGGATTTACTATTTCTAGGCATACTTACTGTGGAAAAAATATCCAGGCCCAAGTCCAATTCATATTATCCTATAGCCCTAGTTGGCAGATAAATTGTATGACTAACTCATTTTTAAAGCATAGAAACAAACAGGTTGTAAGAACATATTGTGACAAATATCCTCTATTTAGATGTGTCCTATCAAAGAGCAGTTCTTACCAAGCATGAGAGTAAAGTTAGTTTCTTCATGCTGTTGACTTCTTCGTGACTTATGGGAGCTTAAAGGCTAGCATCGTAAATTAAGTGACTATGCAGAGTATTATTTCTTGACACATATTTGACATACATGTGCATTTTGCTTCTGGATTTCAACAAGCTAATTTCAATATGAAAATCAAGATATTAAGTATTCTGTAATTAGAATTTATGTGTAACTTATGATAAATGCTTAACAAATAGACTGTGCTTCACCCTAAACCTATATAAAAGAAGAGGTCTCACCCGGGAGCAGTTATTGCTTGAACATGAGCCAAATTCCAAACACTCCCTGTATCTTTTCACTTAGTCTAGTGGTGTGCTTATATCACAGAGTCAATCTTTTCCCCCTATGTCAGTCTAAACCTCTAATGAGGTAGCTCATTAAAATCTTTTCCATTCCTTCTACCTTAGACATTGGCTTTATGAAGGAAAACTATATCTAGGAAGGAGGAACAAAATAAATTCATGAAAAAATTATACTTAGGGTCATTACAATCTATAGCTGTTGGGATGCTGAAAAGAATATTAGCCATTTTCTATTTAAACTAAAAAAAAATCATGTGAGACGTCAAGCTACAGTTGTAAATTGGATAGCTACCATATAGTTATATCATGTCTGTTCTTTTTCAATCCATGTCTGGCTAATTCAAAGTATGGCTTAAACTTTTAAAAATGTAATTTCCTGGGGACCATCTTATCTAAAATAATGACCTCCTCATTACGGTCCTGCCAGTATTTTAGATATACCCCATGAAATGTCTCCACTACTTTTAAGCCAAGCATTTATTTCACTATGATATCACCTCATTGATGAAAAAGCAAGATCAAAGTTAAGGAGAGCAAAGCAGACCCTACATATAAATTAGGGGAAGAAAAGGGGACCACCTGACAATTTCCTCTTGTGCAAATTGCCTCCCCAATATGGCTACTCTTTTTTTTAAAGTTAATCTGCATAGTGCTAGAATACAGAACAATTTCTTCTTCCATCTTCAGATAATAATTTCGTAACCAAAGGAAGATCTAGAGTGAGTGAAAGAAGCTTGTAGGGTACACAGATTTTTCTTTTTGAGAACAAAATTAAAGCAAAAGCTTTAAATATTCTCATAAACAAGCCAAACAACAACATCCATATTTATGAAACAAATAACCAAATAATGAAGTTACACAGCAAAATAAAATAACAAAATTTTAAACAATATAAAATATTAAAATAGAAGAAAAAGGGAAATAGGGAAAATAGGAAATTAGCTACTGATCTTATCCTTAGTATGGGAAAAATAAATATGTAAGTTGTTTATTATAGAATACTGTACTTAAACAATCTAAACCATTAGCCTTCTAATTGCATAGCAATTGCATAAAATTTGGCTCCTTTCCTAGATGTTTCAGGAGATGCATCAGCCTCCACAAGCACATTCAATTTTTTAAATATATAAAACTGTGATTCTTATAAACGTCCTACTCACATTTCTTTCAAAGAAGATAAAATAAAATGCTGTGGAACCAGTGGGTTTTTTCAGGATGGCACCCCACTGATGGAATGTCCTCCCTACAGAGGCTATATGGATCTCTTTACATTGTGATTTTTTTGTTTGCAAGTGTAGACAATGTATAGGTTTTCTTAACCTTCACTTGCACAAAATCCAAAGGTGATCTACATCAAGAGTTAGGCCTTTGAGAAGTTCTCCCCTGTCTCAAAGTTCGATCCATCACAATTGTTCAGCTGTGATTATCTTATGCAAACAAAAGCTAGAAACAGAGATTCCCCATTTTCTATTGAACAAGGGATTGCTTTTATTTCTAAGTGTTCTCCTTCTATACACAAAGAAATAGGAAGGGTGGAGTTTTAAAGAGACAAGAGGATTGGATATGAAGTCTTGGTAGATTGGATTTTGCAGCTGATTTTTTTTTATTTGACATTTTACAACATGATGACAAGCATTCTCATTCATTAATGTTCCCAGCTTAAAATATTGTGCAAATTACAGAAGCAGAAGTTAATAAATGTTAGCACCATATGCCAGACTAAGGTCTAGTATGGATGCACTGAAGCAAGAAAAAGTTTCTTATTGCCTATGTGATGTTCGATCCAAACCGTGAATGAGCTATTCTAAGCTTAAAAAAAGGATGGGAATCCCAAAAGTGCTTCTTCTTGTATTTTTTTCTCTTGAAGATGTGAAAAACATAAGATGCTTCTTGGATGAGAAGCAAAATGTCTTCAAAAGAAAAATCACAGAAACTCCAGTTGCCTTTTGAAAAAACACCTTTGGGACAACCATTCTATGACTGAGAATCTCCATAGACAAATGGATGGGAAGCTTTGCCCTATCCAGATTCTAATAATACAACAATGGTGAGAAATTATGGGACTGATAGTTCTCAAAATTGAGTTCCATATGAATTTCCACATTATTGGGAAATTTGGAAATTGATTGGTGAGTTTTTATCTCCTTTTCCCTTCTCCAATCAGCAAATGTTGCCATTAAAACTGGAGCTATATCTGATTAACCTAGCAATAGTCTTAATTTGGCAAGAATCGACATCTCAACCATCCCTTTGATATTTGGATACCTGGGCCCTTTCACTTTTCATCAATAAGCAGTGTGTTTGTCTTGCCAGTGAAGATATTACTTTGAGTTGCTATATGCAAATTACCAGCCTTTAAATTATTGTTCCTAATTTTGGATTTTTATGTCACACATGGATGAGCAAATATGCACAGGAAACTAAATAAATGGGAGATGGAAGAAAGGAGAAACACAGAATATCGAAAAAAGAGGCAGGGAGAGCGGTGCAAAATCAAATATAAAATGCCTGGAATAGAGCCAGTGGGAATGGGGAGGGTGCATATTAAAGATTATATTTGAATTTGCTTTGCAGAAGGATTAAATGCTCACTGTGGACTAGGAGAGAATCCATTTCTCATGGTGAATTTATATCAGTCCACAGGGAGCCTTATCAAGGCGCAGCTGACTAATGAAGATCATTTTCAGTTGATTTCATTAGTATTTAAGTTATAGCATAAAGCACTTTCCCTTGGGTGCCCTGAAAGTTAGTGATTTACATATATTTGCCAGGAAAATTTTGGTCTGGCTAATGTAAAAGTGATTTGTTAGCCGAATGCAGATTTCTTTTCATCTGCCTCACCTAATTTCACCTATTCAGAAAAACAAGTATTAACTATTCATGTAATATTTTCTCTTCCATTATAGCCGAAAATTAAAGTAAAATCAAGATGTTGCTGCCAGATGCCTCAGCCCTTACACATCATTCTCTATTTCTCTGCAAGCAGTTCTAAGCTGGGTTGCAATAGTGTATTTATAGTAGAAAGACTCATATATCTTTTTAAGAAACAGTGTCCTTTAAGCACTGCTTTATAAACAGTACTGTATGCAGAAGGATTTGTCAGTGAATAAAATAACTTAAAAGAACTTGAGGGTTGGAAGCTGCACATTTGCATTTGTGTAACAAAAACAGAGCTTTGCATTCTGTTTGCATAGCTCTGCTTTAAATATATCCAAGCAATCTTTTTTTTCAGTGTGAGCTCTACATCAAATACAAATGTGTTGCTTACTTTGCTTCCTCACTTGTATCAAATTAAAACTGTTGTCACTTTACCTGCAGGTCTTCCCACATCTATATATTTTCAAGCTGCAAGAATAGACTAGTAACTCATCTGTGGAAAGGGAAGGGGATTTATGTTTCCCTCCATTCCAATATATATGTTCCAAGGTCAAATCCACCTTGGAAAGTGGATCTCGTAATAGAGCTCAATGTAGATAGATCTATATGAGTATGAGTATTCATTTTATGGGGAAATCTACTCAGTATTAAGGTATAGCTTCAATACATGGGTTTCCTCTCTGCTTCAATACTTCTATGCATGAGCATTAACTTGATAATTTGTTCAAAGGAAAAGGGTCAGCTACCCTCCAGTATTATCCAAATTCATAGAGCAAGTAAAAAATACAAAATAACTGAGGAGGAATTTTAATCATTTTTAATGATTAGCTAAATGAAATTGAGAGTGTCTTAATCATAATGAATATCTTCTGTTGAAGATATGGATAAATGTTTTGACTACAGTAGGGACAGTGCTTTTTTTGTAAAAGAAAAAGGTGTCGGAACTCACACATGTTATACAAACCACCTTGCCTACCCTACAAGGTTCCATCCCAAAAAGGTGCCGGAACTCCGTTCTGAGCGTTCTATGAGAAAAAAAGCCCTGAGTAGGGAGATTAATTTCCCACAAGGCTTGCTTCTGTCCTTGTTGAAGAGTCATATGATGGGATTTGGCCTGAAGTCAGAAAAATGATCTTTCTGATAATGTGTATGCAGATAGATCTGTATGAGCATGAGTGTTCATAATACAGGGAAAGCTTCACATTATTATAAGTATAGCTTCAATGCATGGGTTTTCTCTTTGCTTCAATAATTCTATGCATTGATTTGACAATTACAAGAATGCTCATGGCTATTTTTATCAGGTTTATCAATTTTTGTAGTAAGTATCACAAATAGGTTCATTTTTCCTTGCTCAAAAGACCAACTACATAGAGAAGAGCTGAGTTTTACCTTGTTCCTCTTGGCTACATGTAGCAATATGCAGGTGTGAAGCAGTGTGATGCAGATAGCTATTTTTTTTCCATCTTCCATGCATAACCACCTGAAGATGCCAGAATTTTATTTTTCCTCACAAGTCAGATTTTCAACAAATTCAAATAGCTTTTTGTAATCACAAGCTGTTAGCTATACATAACTTGGGAAGTTCAATTTGATAAGCACAATTATCAATTTGATAATGCATTAATAATGACTATGTGCATCTTGTTTCTTATTATACAGTACTTAAGTTTCACAACATGGAAAATCTATATTGCTTATGGTTTTTCTTCCTCATAAGAGTCTGTAATCAACTCAGAGGCGAACAACAGTAAAGGCTCCATCAAGCCACTAGCCCGAGCACCTTTAGGAGGAATGATAAAGTGGCAGAGGATATATTTCAAAATAGCAAATATATCTTTTTTGATAAAACAGAAAGCAAGACAAGCATTCCTCAATAAATATGTAACTTGTAGCAAGGTGAAAAGAAGATACAACCTGTTGCACCATGCTGATATTTGCAGCCTCATCCACAATTACTATATACTAAGCATTGTAAACTGCTATCTCATTGTCTCTGAGTAATGTATGTAAAGTATCATCTCAAGCATTTCATTCATCACACTGAATGAAATCCAGTTAAAACTCATTCAGTTTAGATGTTATGTCAGCACATTTTCTGAATAGAGTAGCCAAAGCTGTCACATACTTTTTTGGGAGATGGTCCTGATTAGCAACACCCTGACAAACCAGATACCAAAGTGATGATAGGAAAGTCAACACTACTGTTCTAGGTCTTGAATATATTTTGGTTTACCTTCTGAAAAAAAGTAGAAGAAACATTTACTCTAGTTTCTAGCTGCTACAACATTAATACCTGCATGAGTAGTAGGTAGAACGTAGATGGTTATTTAAATTTTCCAGAACTACCTTCAAGTCACAGAAGCCAGTGTAGAAAAGGATTCATAAGCATTCTCATCTCCGGAAAAAAACTTGGACAACCAAATAGCAAATACTGCAAAAAAACATTGCCAAGATTTACATAGTGGTGGAGTCACTCATACTTAAAGTACCAAAATGCCTGCATGTTCCTGACTTTAACATCCTTATCTCATCCACAGCTCTGAAGATTTTCCTTCTTTATTCACATTCCCAGCTGATTCACATTCCCAGTTGAGCAACATATAATATACCCTGAAGTAGCAGGGTTCCTCTTAGTAACAGTACAGGTCACAGTTCATAAAAATGTAAAAATTACTTTTCCACTTTCATATCAAACACTTTAGTGATAGGAAGGTTGCTATTCATTAATTCAGATTTACTAGGCCATACCCAGTTAAACCAAATAACCCTTCTAGTGAAGAAAATAGAGCAGAGACACTGCACAGAGCAGAAAAGAGATAGAAAAATTATTTCCTTCCTTTCCTGTGTACTACCTATCTGTGATGTGCAGTTTTGACTACGGTGTAGGAGGGAACATAGGAGTTAGCTCCAGAAGTGTTTCTCATTTCTAGAGTTACTACTTTCTTACTTTCAGGAACCTAATAATGCCAGTTGACTTGGCAGCCCAAGCCAGAATAGGGACTTGGCTTATGGGAGTATATATTCTGCTGCCAGCCCCCAACCCACAGATTTACATGCACAATTTCATGACTCTCAAGTTCTTCAACTGCTGTAATTTCACTTTTATCAGCCAAAAAGGAAATAATGACCTCACATCCTCACCTCAAAATTGCCAAGACTTCTTTCAAGTACATAACAGTAAGTGTATACATAAACAGTGGCTCTTTGTCCTCCATCTTTAAAATATATTCCCTTTGATTTACCTGATTATATTTAAGCCTGACATCAGTACTACTTATGATTGTAGGATTTACAGCTTCTTCAGGGTAAATATTTTTATGTATCTACATTTTCCTTAAGAAATTTTATTATAATATAAACTAAATTGAAATAAAGAAAAAGAAATCTATTCATGGTCTATTCTTATGCTGTGTATTTTGGTGCCAAAATAAATGTGAAGGCAGCCATTTAGCCCTACCCCTAGCAAGGGATCTTCCTTTCACATACAATTGTTGAAGCTCGGTGCAGGAGCAGATGTTTGCTTTTAAAGGCACCTAAACATCTGAATATCTGCCAATTGTATTTCCTGGTTACCCCCCAAAAAACGGACAAGCAGCTGCCTGGGTTGCATGGGTCCACTACAGATAGCCATGCTCATTATGCAAATGTTGAAAGAAAGGGATGCACTTACCAATTTAAAGTAAAAAAGGGGGTTATCCCACTAGACTTGGACATGTTTACATGTTGTTTTACTCTGAAATGAAGCCTTGTATAATGAATGGCAAATAAATCCTAAAATTATTCTCCTCAGGTGTTAGTTAAAAGAAATTTTGGGTTGTAGATATCTAACAGTACATTAAATAAGCATTGTACAATATTGGAAAACAATAGAAGTGGTAAATGGAATTAAAATAAATTAAATAAATTAAATAAATAAACAGAACTTAAAGTTCACATTGTTTGTAAAATTAATTTATTTTGGCAGAAGCCAATGAACTCAATGATAATTTAATACAGAATAACAATCATTCTTAGACTTTTGGAATAAACTTCAGAATGCAATCCATATATACATTCTTTTTTATTAACAAAGTTTTTCCTTTGTTAAACATATAAGTTTCTTCTTTTTGTATTTTATCATTCTTTCTATATACGCTTTTTTGTTTCATTTTTAAAAAGAACAAAATGGTTATAGGTAAAAAATAATTTTTGCTATTTTATAAACAGACTGAAATTGTAAAAATGTTTAGCAGAAAGAAAGAAAAATGAAACAAATCCTTCAAATATTTGCTCCCAGAAAATTTGTTCCTATTTGGTGATTCCCATTATAAGCTCAAGAAATAATATCCTTTAGATATCCTTTAGAAATAGACTAAATAAGTACATTGTCCTTTTGGGACCAAGTTATATGATACTCCATGTCTCTGAACCACAACCTGTAATGCTAATTATTCTAAGCCAAAAGCTGCTGCAAAGTAGGTGAATCAAAAAGTCATTTGACAGATTTGTTTGATTAAAAAGCATTTAAAATCAACAAATCAAGCATTGGGTGATATTTAGCTTGAATATTTACAAAAGCATCCAAGTCACTTATGTTGTTGTTGTTAGTTGCGAAGTCATATCCGACCCATAGGGACCCCATGGACAACATTCCTCCAGGGCTTCCTGTCTTCTACCATCTTCTGGAGTCCATTTAGTCACTTATAGAACTAAAAAATTGGTCCAGACAAAGTACAGTCCCTTTAACAAAGTGTTTCAGTGAAATAGACCTATTTTATATCCTAAACTATTTTCAAGAATATTTATGACTTGGGACAATTGGCCGAATGGCCATTTAAATAAGTTTTCAGTTATGTTTCATTATGGTTCCTAAATAAATCTAAACTGTTTTTTTTAAAAAAAATCCAAACCTTTAAACTCTCTCTCTCTTTCTCTTTCTCTCTCCTCTCTCCTCTTTCTCGTCTCTCTTTCTCTCTCTTTCTGATATTCTTTATCAGTATTGTGAATTTGGTGAATCAAAATTCTAATCCTATGAAGTTGTTTAACTATCCTTTGATTATAATAATTTGATATTTGGGGATGGATGAATTATCTGCTATCAGACTGGCCAACTGAGTTTTCAAGATGTAAATTACAATGTCTAACGTTCTGATTTATAGATGAGAGAAGCAAAGAATGTGAATAATAAATACACACTCACTTCTCTGTATTAACTATGTTCCTGCTTTGACCTATGCCAGGAAAATCTACAAGAGGACAAATGTTGAGATGGCCTCCAGGACCACACATTTGAAGACCTACTTATTTATCTGTTGTGGGCTACTAATTGGATGATATACCCATTGCCTTGAATTCCTTGAACACCTCCCCGCATAGGCTCCCACACCTGCCAAAATTTCATTGACTTTTGGGAAAATCCAACACAATATTGCTTCTCAGTCACTGTCAGCTTAGTCCCTTTGACCCATACTATTCCTGATGCTTGCCATCACAATGTGTGAGTCTTCAGGCTGCTAGCAAGCCCTATTAATTTGATCAATTATTTTGTATCACTATGAGACCGACAGACATGTTAAGGCAAAAAATGTCTGTCATGCTTAGCTGTTTCTAGTCCAGCATGGTCTTATTCTGTTTTTCTTCTGCACTCTTCACTCCTTTCTGCCCCAAATGCATGCATTATATTGGCACAGTGCCAAACCATGTAAAGGGAACTACTTTATACATTAGTAAATGAATACCAGTGAATTTACACTATAATTTACCATAAGGTTTCAGACACACACATCCACCCATCAAAAGCTTCATTACTGCAATATGCACTGCTTGGATCTTTTTCTTCATTTTACTCTGCACTTCATACCTTACAATGTAGTTCCCCTAACTCACGGGTCAGCAACCCGCGGCTCTGGAGGTCTTTCAGCCTTCTCCTGGGGCTCCCAGTTTGCAGAGAGAGAGAGAGAGAGAGAGACAGAGAGAGGCACTTGCACTTCCCTTCTCTCTCTCTCTCTCTCTCTCTCTCTCTCTCTCTCTCTCTCTCTCTCTCTCTCTCTCTCTCTCTCTCTCTCTCTGTGTGTGTGTGTGTGTGTGTGTGTGTAACTCACACTGTTCTCCAAGAAGCTGACAAGCTTATTGGGTGAGGCTCCTGCCTTTGCTGCATCTCCACAGGAAGCAGCAAGCAGCAGAAAGCAGGGCAGGAGAGCCAGCCCAATAAGAATGTGTGTCAGCTTGTCCGAAAACAGCATGAGGCCAGCTTGCCAGGTGAGCAAAAGATCGGAGAGAGGGAGAGAGGGAGGGGGGAGAGAGGGAGGGAGAGGGAGAGAGAGAGAACTCATGCACAGCAGCCTCTATTTCTTTTTAATTAAACTCTTCAATCAAGTTTCCCCCTCCCCCTCATGTCTGTGCACGCACACACATCTTGTGGCTCCCAGTGGTTTATTTTCCTCTGGGAAGCAGGTCCAAGTGTCTCTTTGAGTGCTTAAGATTGCCGACCCCTGCCCTAACTGCTGCAAGAGTTCATATTGAGACACATTTTATAATTAAGTCCTTTTTATAAAGACCTTTATTATTCTTTGGTTTTTCTTTCAATAAATGAACACATGATTGTAGATAGATAGATAGATAGATAGATAGATAGATAGATAGATAGATAGATAGATAGATAGATAGATAGTGTTCATTTATGGAAAGAAAAAACAAAAACAAAATAATAAAGATCTTCATATATAGTGTATATATATAGAGAAAGACTATATATATAGTCTCTTTATCTCCCTATGTAACAGAATTATTATTATTATCCCATATCATATTAGCAAGCCTACCCAAACCTGGTACCTTCAGCAGTTGTGGTCAAATAAAGTTCTTAGGACAGAATTTCATGCAACCCTCACTTCCATCAACTTTTTTTTCCATTTGTGGGAACATCCATCTAAATAGATTTTAGAAAAGTCTTCAAGGGCAGCCTTTCTGTTGGCAGAATTGTATAAATAGCCTAGTAGCATTGTTAATGTTCACAGGGGTGAAACCACAAAACCTCTTTATTATTAGGGGCAGTATCATCTGCGTTCCTGTTCACAGTGTAAGACATAGCTGCAATCATCATGATAGCTAGACAGCACTATATTTTTGGAACCTGTTTCTATGGATAATAGAAATATTTTGAGGCAATCTGAACTTAAATAAGCAATTAAGATCCATTAGGTTTACAAAATACCTGTTGCAGCTGTGGAAATAAAAACTCTGCTCTTCTTATTAAGTCCTTCTCTTCCTTTTTCAGAAAGTTTATTATGGCCATCAATCAGTGTCAGGCCAAATTTCTTTCCCAATTATATCTCTGTGTTTATACATGCCTGTGTGTGTGTGTGTGTGTGTGCATTCTCTGGATGATTCTGCATATTCAATAAACTGTAACAGCTGCTAGTTACTGTGCTGTCTCCTAAACTGAGGAGACTTGAGGTTTTGAGCTGCCCCCCCCCCCACACACACACACACTTCAAAAAACAAACTTGTGCACTATACAAAGCAATGAATTTTGCTTTGGTTTTATATGTTTTTACCTCCATATGAATGAAATTGAGATATTCGGCAGAAAAAAAATCTAAATGGAAGTGAACTTTGGACTTTTTGCTGACATCTGGATTGGGAAAGATGTGTGTTGGACTTTCCTATGGTTAAGAATTGAGTTATGGAATGAGAATAAAAGGAGATGAAGAGATAGTGAAACTTTATACTTGTCATAATGAAGGTGAGAAATTGCTATTTTAGGAAGTTTTTTGTTTTCCCTTTCTAATCTTTCTTTTTTGCTTTCTTGCACCTTTTATTCTTTTTCTTTTTTCTTTTTAGTTTGTATTTTTTATTATTGTAGGTAAAAATTTAATAAAATTATTTAAAAATTCAGCCACTTTATTATATAAAGCATGTTGCAAGGACATAGAATTGTTTCTGAAACTGAAAATGATTAGGCATTTGTAATTAGTGTTAAAATTAAATAATATTGCAAATAACTTTCAAGTATAATACTGTTTAAAAATATTTTTACGAAGTGATATTTTAAAATTCTGCTTTATGGTTAGTGTTCAATCACTTCTGAGTCAATATCATTTCACCATGTCTGATTCAGTAATTGCTGCTCTGAATTTTTGTAACTGCCTGATTATGTCATCAATGACAGAATTAACCACCTTTAACTCTTTTGATTGCCCTTGATGTTTCCAAACATTAGGATTTCTCCAGTGACTCTTACCTTTACATTATGTGTCCAAAATATTTAAACTTTAACTTCATTATTAGCGTTCCAGTGAGCAATTCATCAAGTACTGAATTATTTGTTCTTGCAGTCTAGGTTATTGTCAGCAAATTCCCCTGGTGCTACAATGTGAAGGCATCAATTTTTTCTTCATTCAGCCTTTTTAATAGTTAAGTTTTCATAGCCATATGTTACTACTGGGAAAACCATGGCCCGGACAATATATATCTTGTAATCAAGGTGATGCATCTGCACTTTAATATTTTGTTTGGATTAGTCATGTCTTTTTCTAAATAGTTAACATGTCTTTATTTCATAGCTACAGTCAACATGAACCTACAAATAAAATATTCCTTAGTGCCCTCACCCTCCCTTTCCTCTTCCTTCTCTTCTTTGCATTGAGTTGCCCCTTCCAGGTTGACATAATCATCCAGCTATTAAATTGGTATCATCAGTATATTTAAGGTTCTTGATGGTTCTCTCCATTTTTCATTCCAGTTTTACTTCTTGGCTCCAGCATTTTGATCATATGTTCTGCATATACATTAAATAAATATGACTATAGTACCTAATTTTCTGTTCTAACTGTTGCAACCTGGATGTCATATGAATTTGTCAATAAGCAGTTGTGGTGACTTGGTAAACCCATATTTGTAAAGGATATCTAGAGTTTATTAGTCAACACTGTTAAAAGCCTTAATATATCAATAAAGCAAGAATAGAAGTTTTTTTCAGAACTTTCTTGCCTTTATCATTATCTACCCTCTTCTGAATCCTGCTCTGCTACCGTTTTATAACAGATCATGATATAATGAAGAAGAATGACAGAAGTGATAAAATTCAGTTTACTTTACAGGAAGGGCAGGTTAATTTGGACACATTCTGGGAGATTCATCGTCTTCCTAAAGGCACGCCTGATATAACTAGCATTGTTTTTGGCACAAAATGAATATTCATACCTTCATTCAAGTTTTTCAAAAGATTGATTAAGCTAGTTTGCATTCTATTTATCTGCTTTTATTGTTCCACTTTTTAACATTTTAAATTGTTTAATATTAATTCATTATTTATCTACCCTAGTGCAAACATAGAACAATGGGTATAAATATTCAATACCATGAAACTTATTTCTAAACAGTGAATGTTATAAAATATTGATGATGTGCTACTGTTAATTATCATACACTCTGATTTGCTTCAATAATATAGTGTGATTTATCACTTCTATTTGGAAATAGTACCTTTTAAAATTTGCTTTGGCATTTTACGCCTTCATTTTTGACCATCATTACTTTCTATTGAAGCCTCTGGTAATTTCCAAAACCCAACTTGCATTCTTTACATAATAAGAAATAAATAGCCATTTTCTGAACTATATCTCAAGTGTTATCTCTTTTCCTTTTTTTTAATAATGTTGAAAATATGCTAATAAAATATAAGTGAAAGATCACCATGAATTATCAGTGCATCAGTGTTGGATTATTAGCTCCTATCCCTCTTCCTAGACTAACTCTGCTGGATGCAGTCCCATTGATTCAACTGTGGCTGATGCAATACAAACAAACGAGTAAATAAAGGAGAAGGGTGAGAATAAAAAAGCTTGCAACTTTATGATGCTGAACTATTCTAGCAAACATATTTTGTCAGTATGGATCTAGCAGTTTTTTAATGACCAAAATAGGTATCTTTGATTTCTACAGTACAGTATTTTTCTAAAACATCTTTGGTGAACTTATGTCCATAGCATGACTGAAACAGCAGCTGTAGGTAACTATTACTTGTGCAACACCTTGCATTTCATTGAAGAGCTCAAGGGGCACAGGTGATGTTCCATCGTCCTATTATTGCCTACAATAATCCTGGAAAATAAATGAGGCAAAGAGAGACTGGCCTGAAATCATGCAATGAGCTACTATTGATAAGGATGGATTAAAATCTGAATTTCCCTTTTCCTAACCAAACATCTTAACTACATAGCACAGTAGCTCTTGAAGTTAGTAATATTAATGAAAGAAGTTATTCTGAAGGATTGACATCCTACAAACTACAGCTATATTGTATATTGAAAATAAAACATTTGAAATAAAATTTCACAGATGCCACAATTATTTTTATTTACTGTCAACCAAGAAGCTATTGAGAATCCTTTATTGTATGCTAAAATCAAGAGAAAAGAATATTCTTATTCCATCTCCATAAAAGGTTTTTACAAAGAGTTGTCATATGTCCACTTTCAAATTTTATTCCAGTCTATGCAGATATTACAATGTGATTGTTCTATAAAAAGTAATCAAGACTACATATCAGCATTAGCAGGTAGACAGGTTTTTTTTTCATTACTAACACAAAAATAGGTCAAAGATGCGAGCTGGAAGCCTCACATAATCATCTGGATAAAACGTAGCTTCAATAAAAAACACTTGAATTACTTTTGGATTCATTTTGAAATGATCAAGAAAATTCAACAGACTACATGAAAGATATATAAAAAGAAAATAAATAAAGGTATCAAAAGAGCTTCAGGAAACAGTTATTTTAATAGGAAAGGGTTTTGTTTGGGGATACATTGCTTGGGAGAAAGCCTGTTATCTTTATAAGCTATTTCTTTCACAGTTTCTCATCTATATCAATATTAAATATTGATATAGAGTCAAATCTTCAAATGAGAAAGAGAGGAGAGAGTATTTCTTTTTTTCATTATTTTCCTATCAAAGCATTATTGGAAATGCCAACATATGTATATATGTGATGTTCGGGAACAGAAATCTTTTTCTTTCTCAGTTGAACATAAAACAATGGCTCTTTCATCAATGTTTTCTTGCTCCCCCTCCCCCTACCACACACATTAATGCAAAGTCAACTAGCACAATTATAATTAGCATTAAGAGACTGCTGAAAGAACAGTTTGTTCTTAGTCTAGGAAAAGATTACCTATTTATTTAAAGATGATACATAACTTCATAGGCAACCATTCCTAATCATGCTGATGTTAAAATTGCAAACTATGCTTTAGGATGCTATGATGCATCTCCTTTTCTTTTGTAATGTGCCACCGCATTCTAAACAGGATGTACAATGTCTGGAAATCAGTTAGCAACATTATTTGTTTCTTTTCTCATATCAAACAGCATCTTTCTCTGTGACTTCCTGAAATGCAGTGTTTGATTCAAAGTCCAATCCAATTAATTATCTTTTATCAAAGGCAGAATGCCAGAACGTGTTCAGAGATAAAATAACAAATGTAATATCACTCTTCTCAGAAATAGTATGATCAATAGGCCAAAATTAGCCTTTAGTCATTGGACTGTAATGTTAGATGAGTTTTTTGATGAGGCAATCCTGTGCCAACTTATCTGACAATAAGCTCTCCTGAACATAATAAGATAATTATACTGTAAGCCTTAATCACTTGAAGATATCTGAAGAATCTTGTGAAATTGGCTTTCATAGAGATAATCCACATAGACATTTTTGGCATTTTAGACAATTATATTGTCTAAACTATATCTTCTTGGAGTTATCAGACTTATTTCAAAATAAAAGACGCAAAGCATAAATATAACTATAAACATATTCTTGCTATCAGATTATATTTAATAATTTAATTTAATAATTTAATTTGTATACCGCCCTTCTCCCGAAGGACTCAGGGCGGTGAACAGGGCAATACATAATAAAAAACAGAATACAAAAATTAAAAAGCCATTAAACCATTATGCCCATAAAATTAATACATATTAAAATTAAAACTATTTATAAAAACCCAACCCCATCCCGTCAGACCAGGCCAACTTGTTCGAAAAAGAAGGTTTTGAGATCGCGCTGGAAGGAGCGAAGGTCGGGGGCCATCCGGAGCTCAACCGGTAAGCGGTTCCAAAGGTCTGGCGCGCCCACAGAGAACGCTCTCCCCCTGGGGGCCGCCAATCGGCATTCTTTGATCGGCGGCACCCTGAGGAGGCCCTCTCTGTGGGAGCGCACTGGACGGAGGGAAGTTGATGCCGGCCGCAGGTGTTGCCGTAGGTAATCCGGACCCATGCCATGAAGGGCTTTGTAAGTCATCACTAACACCTTGAACTTCACCCGTAGAGCAACCGGTAACCAATGCAGCTCGCGGAGCAAAGGTGTAACATGGGAGTATCGGGAAACCCCCAAGACAACTCGCGTGGCTGCATTTTGCACCAGTTGAAGTCTCCGGGTGGACCTCAAGGGCAGCCCCATGTAGAGAGCATTACAGTAGTCTAGACAAGAGGTCACGAGCGCATGAGTGACTGTACGCAAGGCATCCCGGTCTAGATAGGGTCGCAACTGGCGCACCAGGCAAACCTGGGCAAAGGATATATATTGATGAACAGGGTACCTTCGTGTAGAGATGGGAACAGGATGACATTCCTCTACTAAATGTAAACCTTGGTAATATGCTGAGATTGTTAGAATGAAAATGATCCCAGTTTCTCAGCAACCAGAACCCTATCCTTAAAGTCTGGCATAATTCAGCAATAGTTATTTTGCACTATATTTTGTTTTTGTTTTAGAAAAAAATGTTTTCTCTGCAGCTATGATTTCTTTTATAGCATTTCCAAAGCTCCAAGTCAGCTCCTGAGATACTTCTTCCCACCTGTCACTCCTCCACTACAAAATAACCAGAGGGTCCTGTGTCCATTATCTCATCATCTGTTGAAAAGATGGCAATTGGAAAGATTTGTCCCATGTCTGGGACTAAGCAAGTGAATTCTGAATGCTTAACAAACATTTAAAACATATATATAATGGAGCCTTGAAACAACTAGGGGCAGATATTTTATAAATGTTTTTGAATTAAGATTGAAATTGCACCATCTCGTGTGAATAAAATCTTTTCCATTTCCCTTAGGTTGCCATCATAGTACTTCATTACTCAAGAGCTTTAATTCCATATTTTCTTCCCTTCCAAATTTTTTCCCTTAGTGTAGAAGTAGCACACAAGAAAGGCTTATTCTCCTTTTTGTGCAGAAGGTACCATGATCTTCTATTCAGGAAGGGAAAGCAATTTCAGCAATCCATAACTTGAAACTAATAAAAGATACTCTTTTTGACAACCGTTAGAAAAAGAATGTAGTATGCTTCACAGTAAATGTAAGTATAGTTTAAAGTCAATAACAGTCCTGGGGCTGGGGAAAAGGTATCTAAAATAAATCAATGTGATTCTCTTCATATTTCAGAGTGAAGAATAAGAGATACCCATTTGCATTTTTGCTAAATTCATATCTTTTGTTCCTTATAGAATGCCAGTCAGAACTGCAAATAAAGGAATTTATAAAATTAGTCTGTTCTCCCCAGCTTATTTGACTTCATCTGGACAATATCGCTTAGCCTTGACAGCTCGGTCTGCTAGTCATAATTCTTCCTCATACAACTATCTACATGTCTACTAGTTTCTCCTTTTTATCTTCTGGTCAAGGAAACTGTGTTCCAACCTGCCAATGCTCTAGATTGTCTCCAGCTCAGCAACACAACAAAAGAATTCGTATGCACTGGCTTATACATTATATTTATGACATGTCTTTGTCAAATCCACCTGCTTACTCATGCATCTGGCTCAGTTTTACTAAAATAGCATCTTTTTGTCAGTAAGTAAACTATTTGTTTAATGAGGATCACCATGTTATGTCCCAAGTGTCAACAGATATTTAGTGTGTGCCAAGAACAGATCTGTGGGTGTTAGCAAATTTATAGCTATTGTTAAAGAGAGAGCAAGGCAGACAGACAGACACAGAGTCAACAAAAATAATATACTTGGACTTCTCTCAGCACTGACAATACCTCATAGTATTCAAATTTCATACAATGCTTTATATTGCCAGACACCAATAAGTATGTCATTATATTATAATTAGTGGTTAATCACACACTGGCATCTAGCAAAGACATTTTTCATTTTAATGGTAATTCAGAAGATGACTACCATGTAATTTATTTGGAAGAAACAACTGCACAATTACTCTGTTATTAACACAATAATTACTAAATCTGTGCAGACATTTTTGTGGGCATATTACAAAATATGATGACCATTCCTGCAAGCTTCATGGCAGTGAGATAGCTACTCAAGGCATGCAATGGTAAGTGCTAAAGCAAAACAGAGCAATGTGCATTGCCATATATTTAGAACAGCCACAAACAAAAAGCATGCCTGAAAGAAATATAATGGTCTAATGAATCGATCCAAATATCCTAATTAATGTGTCTTATCCCACTAGAGGTCTGAAATGGTGAGCTTATTTTTTGTTACAAATGCTTCTCAATATATGAATGAGGTCATTTTAAAATAGGAAGTTTAAACAATCGAGTTTCCCTTCATGACATTGTGTAGCATGAAACAAAGGAGAAGCGGGGTTTTTTTATACAAGTTTTATTGATTTTTTAATATTTACATATACATGTATTTGTGAAGCAATATGGTGGTTGGGTAGTCAAAGTAACAAATAACAAGTTGTTTGTAAATAGTTCAGGTTGCATCAACAAGGATTCCCTCTCTGATTCCCTTAGTTATCATATAGTCAAAATAATCAAGTTAATACATTTCTAATTGTGACCTAGTCAATTAAGAGAATTTTCAATATATTTTCACTAATACATATCAATATCCTGTTTTTCAGTTTTACCTAATTGCAATAAAGTACTCTAGAGTAGCCTATAATATACAAAAGAAAGCTTAATTTTTGGGTAACTCACAATTCCCTATTTCAATAAAGAATAATTCTTGTCTACAAAACTTACACTGTTCATTACAAAACATTCTTATGTTTTACCAGTAAAGTCTAGTTTTCATCTTAACAAATCACCAATTATTAGGAAAATATTTTTTGTCTTAACCGTTCAACAATTATTAAAATACTATCTTTTGTTATAAAATTCTAGATTCTATAGTATAGTTCAAAATTATCTTCTAGAAGCTTAATTTTGTTTTCCTTTAAAGATCTAAAACCTAAATATAAAATCAGTTTATATATTTTTTAAAAGATTCCCCTTAGTCCATCAAAAGAGATTTCGGCAGGGAACGGCTTAATCAAGATGGCCGATCTCTTCTTCTTTGGGCCAAAGGAGCTGCTCTGGATTCAAGCGGAGGGCTGCTGCCCTTCTGCGATCACAGGGAGGGCCTCCTTGCAACTTTTGACCCTTTTCAGGGTCCTCCAATGAAGAAGGATTGGACGGCAGGGAGAGAGAGCTCTTCCTGCACGTCCGCAAGCGCTGTGCACGCAAACCGGAAGCTGGGAGAAGCAGTTTTATTGATTCTGCTCAGTAGGAATTTCACTACCATGGGACTAAACAAACAAACAAACATGGTGGGGGAAATAAAAAAAAAACCTGACCCAAGTCATAACATAGTGAAGGGATTTTATTATGCTTAAGGTTAATGTTAGTAATATTGATATTAGTAGTGATACTTTGTAATCATCTTTGTTTATGTGCAAGCAGTTTTGTAGGTGCTTTATATTGGGAAAATAGTTATAAAAAAGCAAATGTTTCATGCTTTAGGTACAGGTGATTGTGTGTGTATGTGTGCGTGTGTGTGTGTTAAAAAAACCTTTCTTTGAATGGGGATGGCAAGAAATTGAGATTACTATTGTAAGGTTTTACACTTAGCCTCACTATGTGTGTGTGTGTGTGTGTGTGTGTGTGTGTGTGTGTGTGTGTATCAGACATAGTTCAAAGCCTCTAGCTCCATTCCACTGCTTTTTTTTAACAATACTGTAGCTGATGCAAAGAATAATTGCCATATAATGGGGGTAATCAAATTTAGGTAAGGAGTCAATCTCTCTATTATAATTTTAGAAAGGATATTATTGTGTGCATGGTTCAGGGCACAAATCTGACAAATTAGAATTATACTAGTAAGATCACCCACACATTCCTATGCCTACCGTACAAGTCAGCTGAAGCCATTCAGACAAGAGCATGTGCTACTTGTATTACCTGCAGAGACCAGATATGCTTCCTCAAGGCCAGAGGTCTTCAAACCTGGCCCTTTTATGACTTGTGGACTTCAACTCCCAGAATTCCTCAGCCAGAGTGGCTGGCTGAGGAATTCTGGGAGTTGAAGTCCACAAGTCATAAAAGGACCAAGTTTGAAGACCCCTGCTCAAGGCTCTTATTTGTGAATTCTCTCTAACCAAGCCAAACACCAGCGAAGGAAAACAATCGCATCAAACACTCAGAAACTTGAATTCCATAATCAACTATATTTTTCTTAATTCCAAACACATCAAAGTCTAAGCATGAGGCAAATTCAACTATTAATGCCAAGACATGCTGTTAAGACTTGTGGACTTCAACTCCCAGGCTGGCTGAGGAATTCTGGGAGTTGAAGTCCACAAGTCTTAAAGTTGCCACCATTGGACACCTCCGGTATATACATAATGTATGTTCTGGGAGAGGGACTTTCTCACAGATCAGGAACCAATTAGAGTTTTAAATACTGATATCAAAATCTGTGATCCTGTTGGTAGGGCACAGAACTTTGTGAAACCCATTGCATTAATTTAAATGAGAGAGATACTGGAGCATGAGTGATGGCAACCAGTCCAGCCTGGGAATTGAAGTCCACAAGTCTTAAAGTTGCCAAGGTTGGACACTTGTGGGTATACATTAAGAGCTGTTAGGACAATGCTCCTCACCTGGGGAAAGTGGCTCATATAATTTGAAAGAAACCATCTTTTCTCTCATGTATGGTTTGGAATATCCTTCCTCTACAGAAGAGGCTAGTTTAGAGACTATTATTTTTTTCTGTAGCAACAACCTGCCATGTCCTCTTATCTCCTGTACAATTCTGTGTCTTTTATTTAGTTATTATAGTTACTGTTGTTTCATTTTTATTTAGGTGTATAAATGTGATAAATTAATAAATAAGTACAGATTTTAAGTTAGGGTTTTATTCCATGGTTTTAAGGATCGCAACTTGCCCTGAGATCTTAGGTTCAGTGCTGGCTCAAGAGTATATGGCATCCTTAGGCCACACCGATTGAAGGCACCACCTCCTGACAATGTAAAGAATTGTAGTTTGAGAATGATTCAGAAGGGGGGTAGTTTGGCATCTCTATCCTTTGGCAATCTAGGCCAATGCTACTAGAGGGCCCTGAGAAAACCATTCCTGAGTGAAAGCTGACACAGACAAAGGTTTTTTTAGTTACAAAGCCTTGGTAGGGATTGTGGTTAATAATTCTACTTGCTGTCTTCCAGGATTGTCTTCTTTTACTATTTTACTCTCCAAGTTAGTCTAATTCTTCCTGGCACTCACTCATCTAAATATTAACCAGGCTAAGCTATTTATCTTCTGAGTCAAAGCAGTCAGTTAGGTGTTGTCAGTTAAACAAGCCGGCCTGGTCTGATGGGTTTAGGGGTATTTTAATGTTATTGTATTAACTTATTGATTTGGGCTGTAATATTTAATATTTTTTAACTTTTATATATTATATTTTATTGTATTGCCCTGTACACCGCCCTGAGTCCTTCGGGAGAAGGGCGGTATAGAAATTAAATTATTATTACTATTATTATTATTATTATTATTATTATTATTATTATTATTATTATTATTATTATTATTATTATTATTATTATTATTATTATTATTATTTCATGAAGACATGGCCACTGTTTGTATGCATTTTGGGGCTTGGCATTTTCAATGGTGAAATGCAAACCCAGAAATATTTTATTCAAGATAACACAAAGTGTCTGCATCTTTGACCTAATTGAAATATACAAATCTGCTGAAACAATAAACCCTCAAAAGTAGATCTAACAGGCAGGAAAAAAGAAAACAAGATGTATATATAATTAGAAGCCATGCATAATAATGGTGTAGGTATAATCAAGTTCCCAGCTGAAAGTAAGAGACAAATGTACCTGTGTCCTTCTAGAAGTCCTGCTATGCTATGATGATGTATAAAATGTGAGATGCAGACCTCAGTAGATTTCCATGCTTCTGCAGTTCAGAACATGAATTCTGTAAGAAAAAAAAGATATGAAACATTCTAAATGGAGATGCACAGCAGGTGCTTTTTAAAGTTAAAGGCCTTGGCATTTTGACCAAAAAAAATTGCTTTAAAAATATCAGAGATGTCTGCCTTGCATAAAGAGCAAGTGATACAGTCTAGATAAAATGAAAAAGGTCATTGTTAAAAGGGAAAACTTTTGTAGCTCAAGAAACAGACAGAGGGGGAGGCAGAAAGAAATCACAATCAAAGAGACTGCTACCTTGATAGTAAAAAAAGTTCACTTTAATTACTTTGAGTTAGGCTTCCATTACTGCCACCCTATGCTGGACCATAGCACGGAAAGGTCAATTTAATCCCCAAATACATCACCTGGTCTTATGCTTCAATTAACTTGTTACATTGCAATGCAACACATTTTACTTAGAAGTAAATCACCCTGAGTTGATCTACCAGTGTTCATAGGATTGCAGCCTTCATTTTGCACTGTCTGAATATGGGTTTCATCAATCTACTGTCAATTATTTTTCCCAGTTAGCCTGACTCTTAGTTCTATGGAAAAAAGAAACATCTGCACAATGCATAATTTTCATTTACATACTGGCATTAACTTTTGTTAAGTTGTTCTAAGGGTCTATCCTTAGCTTTGGGGGATGCATTCTTTTACTAGAACCCTTTTCTTTGAACCCAGTGAAGTTTATTTGTGGGAGATGCATTAAAGTCAGCTGATGGAGGTTCATGCCAACTAATATTCAGGTAGAAATAAAAGAATGGTAAATCCTTGGAAGATTTTTATCACTTCCTGTAATAATGGCTGCATGTGATCTATGATATATTCCCCCCCCTGTCTATTCTTTCCATATTCCATAGATTCACATGGGAGAAAACAATGTTCAGTCATTGCCAGTTATCTGAGTACAGAGATCATGATACCAAAAAAACATACATTGAGCATGTTAATTCTGGAAAGGAACATCCAAGAGCCTTGGTGGAGCAGAGGGCTAATGCCTCCTTAAGTAAAACCAGCTGCCTGCAATTAGTGCAGGTTCGCATCCCACCAGGCTCAAGGTTGACTCAGCCTTCCATCCTTCCGAGGTAGGTAAAATGAGGACCCAGATTGTTGGGGGCAATTAAGCTGACTTTGTAATAATGCAGCTTGGGGTGTGTGTGTGAAAGCCCTAATAAGCAGGCATATACATAGAATGAAGGCTATTGCTAAGCTTGTAAGCCACCCTGAGTCTTCGAAGAAGAGCGGGATATAAATGGAATTAAAAAATAAAATAAAAAAAATATAAAGAGAAATTTCAGCCAAAAAAAAATCATGAGTAACCAGTCTAACTGGTTCCTTATGGATCAAACGTCAACTGAGTTAGGCTGAATCCTACAGTATATAAAGAAAAATAAAATGATAAAATATTATATACATTTGGAGAACAGCTGCAAGAAAGATGTGATTCAAAGAATCAAGTCTTTTTTTCTTCTCTTGTCTTGTTCCCTTTTCCTTAAAATATTTCAGCCTTAAAGCTTATCTTACAGATACTATGAAGAAAGTGGCAGGCTGTGACTGTGCAGAATGTAAAGCAGAGTTTTGCCTGGAACACTGCTAGTGCCTGGTATATTGAGTCCACTTTCATTTTTACCTTTCTCTTAAGCTACAGAGAACTTCACAGAACAGCTTATGTACCTATAAAAACAAAGTTAACTATGTTTTCATAAAGAAGTGATATCGTTCATGAAGAAGAAAAAGTTCTTCCCATAGACTGAATAAATTTAGATGATTCTATTCTTGAATTGGACACAGTTGTGAGAAAGGAGCTAGTTAGCTCATGTTCATGAATTAAATGTAGCCATTCCTTTAATACCTAAATCTATATACTATTACAAATTTAATTGTCATGACCCTTAACTGACTAAAATGGGAAAACATAAGACAATACTTTATTAACCAAGATTCTTCTAATAAACTAACTTATAGAATGTGTGCAAAATCCAGGACCTATGAGTTTCAAGGGAATGAAATTTGGGGAAGATATAGCTACTTCAATGCTACTGGCTGCAGCTGGGTTGCTGGGCTGCTGCTACAGTTATGTGTTCCTCATTTTTAATGTTCTGTGACAGTTTCCCAGCCAGTCTCACAATCCCTTGTTCCCTCCTCCACCCAGCAGCAGCCACTTACCTGCCTGCTAGAAAGGGAAGGGAAAGGAGAAGGGAAAAGGCAGATATCCAAAGCTCCTGCAAGATTCCCAAGGAAACTCAAAAGGGAAGCCAGTAGAAAGTCAGAAGTCACTCCTGCTCCCACTGCTTTTTTCCCACCTGTGTCTCTTTCTCTGTTACTCTGTTTTAGAATAAATATCTCTAAAATGATAAGCCAATGGGCATAGGCAGAAGACTGGCATGGCAGGCATACCACATAACAATAACAATAACAACAGCAACAGCAACAACAACAACAACAACAACAATAATAAAGAAGTTGGAAGAGAACTTGAAGGTCATCTAGTCCAACCTCCTGTTCAGGCAGGAAACCCTATACCATTTCCGACAAATGGCTGTCCAGTCTTTTCTTAAAAACTTCCAGTGTTGGAGCATTCACAGCTTCTGGAGTTGTTCCACTAATTAATTGTTCTAACTGTCAGGAAATTTCTTAGTTCTAGGTTGCTTCTCTCTTTGGTTAGTTTCCATCCATTGCTTCTTGTCCTGCCCTCAGGTGCTTTGGAGAATAGCCTGACTCCCTCTTCTTTGTAGCAGCCCCTGAGATATTGGAACACTGTATCATGTCACCCCTCATCCTTCTATTTATTAGACTAGACATACCCAATTCCAGCAACCGTTCCTTATATGTTGTCTAGTATTCTTCTAAAGAGATACATAACATCCAGGATAGGTATCTTGCTTTCTTCTTTCCATGCTACAACTGTTGTTGTTTTTTTAAGTAGGAGGAAGATGATGTATATTCAATGGCATGTCTGGTTCCTCAACATGTTGACTTTTAGATGTGCTAGACAGCAATTCCTATAATACCCATCCATATCATTTCCTTAGGAATTAGGAATGAAGTTGAAGTAGTTTGCTCTGGAGTGACCTCTCACACAACTGTCTCAAAACCCTCAGATTTGGCTCTTAGTGGGAAATCTTCACAGCTACAATTTAGGAGCTCTAATCACTTAGGAGCTCAGTTACATCTGCTATCTCAAAAGAATTTTAAAAAGAAACATCTAAAAATGAGGCAAAACCCAGATGCTTGGATGTTGTTGTTGTTGATTTTTTTACAAGGTAAAAGAAAGCAGTCAGGAAAGGTTTTAGCAATTGTACAGAAGAACCAACATCCAATAGTAATACACTGCACAAAAGTAATGTTGTCATGATCACATATATGATTCCCTCATGATTTTCACCCTTGGGCATTGGTTGCACCGGTTGTGCTTGGGATAATGCAACTAAATCAAATGAATGGAAAGCAGCAGCATTCTAGCCAGGCTCCTAAATCAGAATAATTTTAGAAATTGTCCTCAAGTGCAAGGCAGAATAAATTCAAAGAACATCCTTCCCAGACGTGTTTCCTTAAAATAAATAGGAGTTCAATGTCTGTAATCTTGGGAGGATTAAGAGTTGGAAACCCAACACAAGCAGAGGTCTGTAAGAAAGAAACAAAAAAGGGGAGAATGGTTCATTATATCTGCATGATCACAGAGTCTGACAATAGTATCTCATTTATCCAAATAATTGTTGCCTGACTAGTCTGGACTGCATGAAATCTAGTTTGGACTGCATGAAAAAAAATGGACAAGTTAAAATAGGCCTGTAAATGCAAGGCAGTCTTGAGCCCCTTCACGCCTCTATTTAGAAATAAAGCATTGGCCACTGGGCACTAATTCAGCAAAGTACTTCACTTGATCTGTTTAGTCCATTGGATTGTTGCTGAGCTAAGCCTCTGGTGGCGCATTCATTCCACCTTTTCTCTTTACCTAAGTCTCATGTTTAATAAAAGTTGCCAGGAGCTAGCATTTAAGTACTGTATGTGCCTCAGTAAAACCTTCTACATAAGCTATAAAAGATGAACACTGCTATTGGTACAATTTTGTAAGCACAAGTTGAAATGAATGGATACCTTCCAAATGTCTGCATATTTGCAGCAGCATATGCTTCAGGTAATATTGACATTCACCCACTAACAATTAATCACCCTGAAATATTTTATTCTGGACACAGGGAAAGGCAATCTGCTGGCTGAAAACACCCAAATGAACCTGTAGTTATCAATGCCACTCTGAGTTATGGAAGATAGGGAAGCGAGGTTCATCTGGAACTGTTTAAATGCTTTAGCTGCAAGAACTGGACTTCATTTTATATTTGCCATCTCATTTCTATTTAATCAATAATTTTCTATCACATTAAACAGGATAGAGTTTTCTGTTGGAGTTAGGTTGGTGTGTGCCTTTGAATCAGTGTCTGGTTAGTCTCTGCAGGGACTGTTTTTGTTTTAAAGGATTTGGAAATATGTCTCTGGAAATTCTCAGTCATTCAGGTCATGGTTGTCCCAAGGGTGCTTTTCTCCAAAAGGCAACTGGATTTTCTTGATTTTTCTTGAAGATGTTTCATTGCTCATCTGAGAAGTTTTTTTTAGTTCTAACTAACCAGTGGATTTGTATTCTTTTCAATCAGCCAGTTGCTACACTCTGAGAGTCATTGAAACCACCTTGGGGTTCATCTGTGTCTTCAGAGTCACCTGAATCAAAGTGCAAATGAGTGTGGAACCCACCTTAGGACTGCTGCTAGGACTTCATAGTAAACAGGAAATAAGTGCTGTCATATCCCTCCCTCTCTGTTGAGAGAGGCCTGTTCAGTTTTAACACAGATAGCCTCTTTGACTCCTCTTTCAAACCAGTAGTCCTCTCAGTCCAGAATGTAAACCCTGTTGTCTTCAAAAGAGTGCCCTTTGTCTTTCAGGTGTGTATTAAATCCTGTCCTGATGA
This sequence comes from Vipera ursinii, assembly GCF_947247035.1. Lineage (NCBI taxonomy): Eukaryota > Metazoa > Chordata > Lepidosauria > Squamata > Viperidae > Vipera > Vipera ursinii. Next base: position 168,788,328 of record NC_139516.1, on the reverse strand, counting down.
GTTTGCTCTCTTGTGTTGTGCCATGTACTTGTTGAGTGGTTGTTTTGTTTTTATTTTGATTTTGCAAGCAGTTTGCTGTTGACTCTTTCCTAGGATGAGAATTAAAGGTCACCCAGGTGAGTTTGTGCCTAAGGCAGGACTAGTACTCATAATTTCTTGGTTTCTAGCTTGATGCTTTTACCACTATACCAGACTGGCTCTCTGGAGTTATTGGGATCAAATTTGCTGCTGTGTGCAAGATTCTACTTATTCCAGTATATTAAAGATGGTTTGAATTCCTGAAAGTATAACCATCTGGACCATTGACCACATGCTATAGGAGCTTTGTGTGTGTGTGTGTGTGTGTGTGTGTGTGAGAGAGAGAGAGAGAGAGAGAGAGAGAGAGAGAGAGAGAGAGAGAGAGAGAGAGAAGTAAAGAGCAGGAGAAAGAAAAGTGGAATGTTGGAAGCAGAGAAGGATAATCAATAGACTATAGTCTGCATTTCATTAATATTGACTCTGAGTTTACACTACTGTTTTGTTCTCTCAACTTGAAGTTCAGAGAAACAATAATGGCAGTGATCTTTTCTAATTCATTTTAATTGGCAAGATGAAATAGTAATGGAACAGACATTTATTGAAAGGTCTATTTTTGTTTTTTTTAATTAAAAAAGAAATAAAATCAAATCCTAGGACAGAGAGGGCTTGTCAATAAATATGCAGTATAATATTTTTGAAAGACAGGCAGTTTTTGTAATAGGTAATAGTTATGACATCAGTCTATAAACCAGAAGAGCATGAGTTCTAGTCTTATCTTAGCCATGAAGCCAGCTTGGTGACTGTGATCAGTCACTCTCTCTCTCAGTCCTAAGAAGAAGGCAATGACAAGACACTTCTGAAATCTTATTTTAAAAAAACTCCAGGTAGTAACCATCCAGGAAATCACCAAGAGTCAAGACTAACTTGAAGACACCAAAACAAAACAAAGTAATACAAAACACCTTAGATGTCTATGGGTATTGCATTATTATTATTATTTATTTAGAAGGGCGGTATATAAATTTAATAAATAAATAAATAAATAAAATAAATGTATTATTTAAATTTATATACCGCCCTATTCCCGTAGGACTCAGGGCGGTTTACAGGGAAAATTAAAATACATAGTATACAAAATTAAAATCAATTAAAACTATTGGTTAAATTACAGTCCCTGAAGTTGAACTAAAACCCAATTAAATTAAATTAAATTAAAACCTCTCAGTCTGGGCCAAACAGCTCTAAGAACCAGGTTTTCAAGTCCCGGCAAAATGAGCAAAGGTCAGGGGCAGTCCTGAGTTCTGTGGAAAGTTGGTTCCATAGGGCCGGCGCACCCACAGAGAACGCCCTTCCCCTAGGAATAACCCGCCAGCATTCCTTAACTGGCGGTACCCTGAGAAGGCCCTCCCTGTGGGAGCACACAGGATGATGGGAAGTTGATGCCAGCAGCAGGTGTTCCCTTAGATAATCCAGACCCAAGCCATTTAGGGCTATTAATTTATGGAATTTGGTACCACAAGATGTGTTGATAATTATATTTATGGTATATAATGTTATATATTATAATGAAGTAGGATTTAGGTAGGATTGCATGCTTAATTATCATGATAGTTAAAATGAATGATTAGATTGAAGAGATTCACTGATAACCATTTGAAAACTATCTGAAAGAACATAAGCAAAAGATTATGAGAACCAAGAATCGATAAGTAAGATTGTCCAGAAGATTGGATGTAGCAGAAAACCAAATGCGTTGTCTGTCAAACAAGTAAGTAGTCCATTTAAAAGATTGTTGTTTTAATTGCCTTGTGAACCACCCTGGGTCCTGCGGGAGAAGGGTGGTATGTAAGTTTAATTAATAATAATAATAATAATAATAATAATAATAATAATAATAATAATAATAATAATAATAATAATAATAAGATACAGTTTCACTAGACTATTTCCATTTTGTTTCCATTACAGCTGTCAAAGAGTAGAAATGAAGGCTAATAGTGTTTGATCATCAGGCACACCAAAATAAGAGAGTTACTTCGGTGATATATTCTTCTCTATGTTAAGTCAGAGGTGAACAATATTGTATTTATTTATTTGCCTAGTAAATAATTTACTTATTTACTTATTTACTGAACTATTTTGGCCTTCCCACCCTTCTAAGCAGGGCTGGTAGGCTAAGACAAAATAGACTTCACTTAGGGTACCAAAACATTGAGGCATCAACACCAATCCCTCTTCTAAACCATTCTAAAAATATACTGTATGTCAGTTATCTGACCCATATTTCATTTTCCCACACACAAAAAATTGTTCTCCTAAGTAGAAGCAGAACTAGAATCAGAATTAGGTCTTAAACTGAAGAGAGAACTAGAATAGAAATATGTGATATGGTCAAAAAATTAAAGAACACTTAATTATACTTTTGAAGAGTTGCTGTCAGTTTAATAAAGAACAATGTTGGCTAGTAAAACTAAATTGGCCTAGACAGTGCTATACTGTTTAAGGCTTGCTTGTTCAAAGGGAATTCCACTGAAGAGAGTTCTTGGTAAGAGATGTTTGCTGAGATCTGGGGAAAGACTTGCTGAAAACCTAAAAAAAGATGTACCGTGAAGATCCAAGATGTTGGAAGATGACAGCATTTACCCATTGGAAAAAGGTTAGCTCTGTTTTAGTAACAGGGAAAATTGACAACAACATCTTTAAGCCTTTTATCAATTCTAAATAGTAGAAATAGTAGTAATTAGAATATTTATAAAGACAGAGTAATGAACACATTGCTAAAAGTTTGTTTTTCATGCAATAATGTCTTGTAAATAACCTGCAGCTCAGGACCAACAGCGGGGTATATGATATTTCCTTTTTAGAGATATTTAAGCTGGTAAGTGCTGCTAGATACAGAGAAATACAGGAGGAAAAAGGCCAGAAATATGTTGAAAGATAGCATGGATACACAGCTGTCTACTTGAAGGGAGAACTGGTGGTAGAAAGAAAAGACAACAATCTGGCAACAGGATCTTAGATAAAAAGCTGACATTGATGTGCCAACACGGTAGAGTCAGGGCTTGAGGGACAGAGCTGCTAAGACTTTTCATATAATGTTTTCATAGAAGACTAAATCTGACAGAGGCAAAACAAACACTGCCTTCATATTTTAACTCTCCCATTGCTAATAATTAATCTGGTTGAACAAATGATCAAAGGTGCATGGAAATCACCATCACCGTCTTCATTATTTAGACAGTGCTGTCTATGTGAACTTGAGGAAGTGAAAATAACAGTGACAGATAGGCAGGTTCATCTCTTAAGAGTTTATGTTCTGAAATGGGACAGTCATTATTTTGGGACCCTATCCCAAAATGTCCAACTGCCATTTAGTAAAAAAAAAAAAACAACACATTGATCCTAATTATTAATTCTTCCAAAATTATTTTCATACTGTCTCTGAGCCAAAACCATTGTAAACAACTTAGAGTCAGTTGTAAAAACAACTCATAGTCAAGATGAAAATAACATATTTTTTTCTCTTTTCATTTTAGCTTTCTCTGTTATTTCTTCTATTTTTATTTTTTCCTTCTTATTCTATTTTAGTTTACTTTATTTTAGTTTACTCTTGTGTTTAAAACTTTCAATTAATTTATATTTAAAAATGACACAGGAATGGCAAAGTCAAAAATAAGAGAGGAAAAAAATGAAGATTAGAATATTATGCATTTCAATTACTCAAAGTTTGATTTAAGTACATGAAGGCTAACAGTGCAATCATATTTTAATAAACTAGAAGAACTTAGAGATAGTCATGGGAAGTAAAATGGAAGTAAGGGAGGCCACGCACCAACTTCATGGGTAGGAGTCTGATATTTTCTATGACCTCTTGGCATACTGTCTCAGGAATCATGTAAAGGCTCCTTTAAGCTGTGCTTGATTCCTATTGACGACAAAGAAGAGACTTGCCACTGCATTAAATGTGTCTGTGTGTAAAAGAGAGAGAGAGCAGGGGAGGGACGGAGGGAGGGATGGAGAAAAAGTTCTGATACATCGTGCAACATCATATGACGTTGCAAGTTTGATATGTCTGTTTAAGGGGCCACAATCTTAGTTTTCAAGATCAACCAAGGATCTGCTAGATCCTAGATTTCTCCTTAAAAATATGTTTAAACAACAGTTTTAATAATGAAAAGTGAATGAAGCAAAATAGACTTTTGTAAATACAGTGGTACCTCCGTACTCATTATTAATTGGTTCCAAAAGGTGCAATGAATATCAAAAACAATGAATACCAAATAAATGTTTTTTTAAATAAGGAATAATGTAATGAGTCACAAGGCAGCTGACGCTTACAAGTTCTAACTTGTGCATTGAGTACAAATGACAAAATTTTGCATCAAAATGCTTCGAGTACCAAATTTAATGAGTTTCAAAGCAGTTGACTATCAAGGTACAATTGTATTAATTTTATCTACAACACATATACTGTATTTAATGCCACCTGTGCATTTGATAGAATATGTCTGCAAACAATTGCCAGATTCCATCTGAGTTTGATTTGGTGCTCCAATCCTGTTTTTCCCCCACTTTTGTCTCTTGGATTTTTTGCTATCTCATCTGATGTAAAGTTACTAGAAACGTAAAACCTTCAACTATTTTAATATAACTTTAATTGAGTTTTTAAATCATGCAGCCTGGTACTATTTACATTTACTCAGAGGGAGATTCTCCAGGGGAGTGGGCATAGATCTCAGTTATTTCCACTCTGATAGAGACATTCAGAAAGGATGGCAAAGCATTTTTGAATCTTGTTACAATAAATTGTGCAGTAATATAATAGACATATAAGCTTCTCGCATTGACGAATAAACACATCAACAGCATCTTTACTGCAATCAGCGAGGAAAAAAATATTACTTGTCTACCAACTGGCTTTACTATCTTTTCCAATCATTCAGAACTAATAAAACCTTGTCCTATTAAACTCCCTGACTTTGGCCTTTAAGTTTTATCAGTGACTGCTAGATGAATTATATAATTGTTCTATAAAATACCCCAAAATCAACAGTCATGCTATAAAAGAAAAATCCATTTATATTATGACAAAACTAGTAGCCACTGAATCATTTGTGTGCATTAAATAGACTAAGCACAAAATATTTAAATGATGGTAAGGGCTCAGTCTGGAAGTGTATAATCATCGCAGCAGATGGCATGTGCACATCCAACTCATTCAGTAAAATGTTCAGCCCATTATTGTGATGTTTGCCAGTAAGGAAGCCTGAAACAAAATATCATTTTCTACTTTTGTTTTTATCGAGGATGGAACATGAATTGTATGTAATCCATATAAACATTAAAAAAATGACAATTATGGTGGCTGATGGGGGAATAGTTAGGTTACCAGAAATTGATTGAAAATATCTGGATGAACACTAGATGGCAGAAAACTCTAGTTTGTTGTTGCCATCTAGTGGTTGTTTTCATCTTCCAAGCCCAGATGTGGAAACCCTAGGCCAGGCATGTCAAACTGCCAGCCCACAAGCCGGATGCGTCACAACAAAACCACACCTACCCCATTGCCAGCAATGGGGGGAAAAATCGCGAGTTTGACATGCCTGCCCTAGCCAATACTCATGGAATAACAAGAGCCTTATTGGCATTCACACAATTGGTTGAAACACAGGGCATGCCCTGTCACAAACTGAAAGGATTGTATAAAAGTCTTCACCTGGAAGTATGCCAAAGTTTGTCTTCCTGTGACCACGTATCTCAAGCTCTGCTTGGATTGACATCTTCAACTCTGTCTATCCTATGAATAGAATTATGGATTTAAATCTATAAATCCACATATTGTGTATGTGTATTATTTGTATATGTATGTGATATGTAACTATAGCACTAAATTTATGAATGTGGATTATAAATAAATTCAAGAAAGGTGGTGATGACCTTCTCAGGCCTTCTTTAGTACTTAAACATTCTGGCTGTCTTGAAACATTCAAGGTATCAAAGGAATAAAAATAAAGTATGATTAGCTTTATTTAATATATCCTTTCCTGTTTCCTGTGCTATTGTCCTCCTTTCACAAATGGCAGCTCCTTGTTTGAATTATTACCTCACTAAGTTCATCAAGTTAATCTCATCACCATAAATCCAGTCCAAGCTACTTCGCTGGAAAGAACATCCAAATGTAAATGTATGTTGTTTCCTGGCCTCTCATAGCAAATCTTATAATTTATACCAATTTCATTCATTGGAATGTATTATTTATTTTATTAAGTTATTTTATTATCTTACACTAGCAGCTCATGTGTGGTTTATAATCCATCAAGAGAAATCGAATTTTTTCACATGTACTGCTGCAAAACATGATCTCTCATCATATAGCCATACCTGTGATAAGATTTCCCTACCAAATTAAAGACATATTAATAATATTCATAATTAAAATTACAACTCTTTGCATGTATCCATTATCTCTATTATATAACATGAGCTCATCATTCAAATCTATAACAGCCTTCCATTTTCCCTTAGTTTCAAAGAAACATACCACAGCTATTCTTTTTTTTTCATTTTACATATTTTTTTTAATCCCATTTATATCCCGCCCTTCTCCAAAGACTCAGGGCGGCTTACAATCTAAAGCACGAGTCAATGTGCTTAGCAATATCCCGCTTTTATTATTTTTGCAAACAATTTGACATATCCAAAATAACTTTCTCCTCCTATTTTCCCCACAATGACAACTCTGTGATGTGGGTTGGGAGAGAAAGTGATTGATCTAAGTTTACCCAGCTGACTTTCATGGCTAAGGCAGGACTAGAACTCATCATCTCCCAGTTGATACCCTGGTACCATAACCCTACTGCAGACAAAATAATCCTTACATTCCAAATTGTAATCTTCTGTATCTTGGAGATATTATCATATGGGCACAGAAATACTGAGGTTTGTTGCCTACCATGATTTTGATAAATCAAGGCTTTCACATCATGTTTTCTCTGTCTTTTAAAAAAGTAGAGAAGCTTTAGAGTAGATTTCAAGTGTAGATGGCACATGTGTGATTCCCTGTCAGTGGTAAAGGTAGTACAATTAAGTTTTGGCACATTTTTAACTCAAGCATGTTCATATTATTCTGCACTAGCTACAATTTCTAATTTAAAGATTGCCTTACAAGATAACCTACACCCTAGTATTTGCACTGACATACACTCAAAATTTGAAACTTAACATTAAGAAAACCAAGATCATGGCATCTGGCCCTCTCAATTCCTGGCAAATAGATGGGGAAGAAATGGTGGTAGTGACAGATTTTATTTTCCTGAGCTCCAAGATCACCGCAGACAGGGACTGCAGCCAAGAAATTAAAAGACGCTTGCTCCTGGGGAGGAAAGCCATGGCAAATCTAGACAGCACACTAAAAAGCAGAGACATCACCCTGTCAACAAAAGTCCGTATAGTCAAGGCTATGGTCTTCCCAGTTGCAATGTATGGCAGTGGAAGTTGGACCATAAGAAAGGCTGAGCGCCAAAGAACTGAGGCCTTTGAACTATGGTGCTGGAGAAGATTCCTGAAAGTCCCTTGGACTGCAAGGCGATCAAACTGATCAATCCTAAAGACCTGACTGCTCTTTAGAAGACCAGATCCTGAAGTTGAAACTTAAATACTTTGGTCACCTAATGAGAAGGAAGGACTCACTGGAGAAGAGCCTAATGCTGGGAAAGATTGAGGGCAAGAGAAGAAGGGAATGACAGAGAATGAGGTGGCTGGATGGAGTCATTGAAGCAGTAGGTGTGACCTTAAATGGACTCCAGAAGATGGCAGAGCAGGGCTTTTCAACCTTTTCACCCATTGTACCACTTTTAGGATACGGCAACATCCGAGTACTACCAGTCGCCTAGCAAGGTGTCAAAAACTTGATGACCAAAAAAAAAGGAAAAAAGTGTTGAAGTACAGGTAGTCCTTGACTTACAACAGTTCACTTAGTGACTGTTCAAAGTTACCATGGCACTGAAAAAAGTGCTGTCCAAGCCACAACCGAGCAAGATACCTGCCTGCCCGCCCAGTGGCACTCTTCCTCCTGTTCAAGGTTTTATTGTTGTGAGCATTTCTGTTGAGGATTGGCAGTGGGAGTGGGCTGGGGAAAGTTTACTTTTTATTCCCTCTGTCTGCTGGGTGGTTGCAGCAGGTTTTGGTCACTTCACATGACCCTAGGACACTGTGACCGTCATAAATATGAATCAGTTACCAAGCATCTGAATGTAAATCACAAGACCCTGGAGATGCTGCAACATTCCAGCTGGTTGGCACTTCTTCTGGGCTCAGCAGAAGTGCCAGGATCAGCGCCGAGCTCCAACTGGAGCCTGGTGCTGATCCTGGTGCTTCCACTTAGGTCTGACAGCCCTGAAGAAGCGCTGATCCTGGCACTTCTGCTGAGCGCTGACAGCCCTGCAGCTCCAGCCATCTCTCACTCAGGCTTGTGTAGTGCTGCCATCAGTTCAGCGCATTCCCCTCCCCCGCTACCACTTTTCTAGGATGGTTGCGTACCACCTGCCAGGTGCCAATGTATCACAGGTGGTACCCGTACCATTGGTTGAAAAGCCCTGTGGTAGAGGACAGGAAGG